>NW_028262290.1:23995394-24302631 GCF_047370975.1 Nipponia nippon
TGACCAAAATTAGAAAATGAACAAATGAACACCATCTAGCTGTACAGAACTATTGTTATCTAATTATACATGTTATATAATTATGCCTCAGTAAAGCTAATTTTCATCTTATTAAGATTGTTGTGCAATATTTTTTTTTGCTGTGGATTAATAAAGAAAATAACATACTCCATCTTATTGAGTAAGGATTTGTACAGTATGAATACAAGCACAACTTCAGGTACAATAAATGCAGCAACTGAAATACAGGACTGAATACAAATGTACCGCATTTTATTCCAAAAGATTCACAGTGAATGCCCCTACTTCCCTACACATGGATCTACCGATCACTTTTTCCTGGTCTTCCTTGTTAGAACTTGGCAAGCTGCACTTCAACTTTCCAAAAAAGCATGAAAATGAAAACTATTCAAAGAAAAATCTGCAGGAAACCTTTCCGAGGATCCTTGCGAAGCAAGGGTGGTATTTTGTTCAGTTTTGTACAACAGATCATTGGCTCCCTGACGCACTCAATGAGAATCGTAGAGAGCTGTTCCAGATGGTGGTATGCCAAGGACAAAACGGTAATGCAGTATATTGCCACACTCAATTCATTACCACACAGAGCAGTAATGCTTTTAAGCTCGATTAATTTTTTTTTTTTTTTTTAAACAGAGTTTATTCAGGCTGCAGGAAGCAGAAGTTGCTGCTGGGAGCTGTAGAAGGATTGCACAGGGACGGGGGCGAGGCCTCAAGAGAGGATATATTTCTTTATTTCCTTCAGGGCTGTTGTTTTTTTCCATTGAGAGGAGGGAGAGGGAGGAGGAGATCTGCAAGCTGAAAAAGCAGTTTTCAATCAAGAAAACTTCTTTTGGTTAAGTACTCCCAGCTCCCCAAATGCTATTTGGTAAAGGGAATAAATGTGGACAGGTTTCATTTGTACATAACCTTATTAGAACTGTCTGACTGTTTCCAGTATTCTTCTTATATATTACACCATCAGGGAGCTTTTTATAACATCTACAGTGAAGTATAAACATTTCATAATGGGAAGAGTTATGATCCTTGATCCTCAGTACAGCACAGCATTTGGATGTTTTGTTCTGAGAGAGGGCACCCACCCTACCAGAGTGCTCCAGTTCCCCCATTCTTCTTGGGGTGACCTGCGGAGGCACAGGAGGCATCACACCAGCACTTCACAATGGCCCCTCTTGAAGAATTTTACACTAAATACCTTGAAATATGCAACACTTAGTCTCAAAGCAAGACTGCTTGCTTTCCAAATCACAATGTAAAAGTTTAAAAAAAAAAAAAATCAAACCCATGAGATATTAAGTACCAGAAATATTGAACTTCAGAAAAAGTAGTGGGAAAATTTGAAGGATTTACTTTCTCTGTAAAGACTGTTAAAGTATTTAAATGATAAATTATGTCAAAAGCTTTCAAATATTTGTTTGTATGATATCCATAGATCTTACATTTAGAGTGATTTGGTTTTCATACAAATTTTTACAAGACCAAATTTCAACCCAGTAGACTAAATTACAATATAATGTATTTCAGAATTTTTACAGGTATTTAATTTATTTTAAAAAAATACAGTAATGCTTTTAGAAATAGGAGTGAAAAATTAATGGCTGGTATCTATGCTGAAGTTTTCTGTAAAGTAACTGTTATGAAATACTTGGATATAGGTTGGATTCTATACCGCACCATACAGCACCTAAGAATTAAAAAATGAGGGAAATGAATCTCAAAAAAGAATCTTAAAACCCAGTGAACCTAATAAATGAGAACACTGGGTCTAAACAATAAGTAAAACCAAATAGAAGTATATCAAAACCAAACAAAGAAATGAACCCTAAAATAACTCAGCAAAAATCATTCATTATGTTCCAGGTTAAACATGTCTAAGAAACTTAAAGAATTAAAAAAGAAAACAGTATCACAAATAGGTCAAAGAATAAAGCAGCTGTGGTAGTTGCAGGAAATCTTAAGATAAACTTCACCCTGAAAACACTAAGCACCATGTAAAACACCATGCAGCCACCCTCTGGGTGCATGCTGGAAATAACTCAGCGGATGGCAGAGTTCAATGCAGGTTCTTCTAGTTCTCAGCACACCACTTCCACAGATCATAAAATAAACCCAGATGCAGCAAAACTGACTGCCAACTAAAAAGCAAAAATGCAAACATACTGAAAAAGAACTGTAGTAAATGTGTAAAATTTTAAGCCAAAAGGACAAGAAAACACTCATACCAACTTTCTCTTTAAATGAATTCAAGCTGGAATTAAAATACTGTATTGCATACCAGAAAGGAAAAGCTAATGTATTTAATTACAACTGATCTAAATTAAAACCCAAGATTCATTCAAAAGCAATTTCAAAACAAACATACTTATTTCTCAAACACATTGTAATAAAATTTTATTTTGGAAGTCTGCTGAGGAAAAGAAGAATGTCCAAGCAGTTATAAAAAAAGAGAACTCAGATTATCTGTAATAGCTGCTTCCCTTATTCTTATCTTAACAGCTTTTCAGGAATCCCACCAAATTTCCTTTCCAAATCTATAACCCTAAAGCTCAGACCAAAGTGTGCTGGCAATATGATTTCAGTCACCAATGGGAAGGAAAAGGAAAGCCAATTCCTCAGTGGCTGGTTTTGCTAGCTTAACTTGCACATTGGCCCGAAGTCCTTTGGAGATTAGTGTCATCTTATCTTTCAAGAAATGCCAGTGGCCCTACGTTGTTTTGTGAGAAAGAACTTCATGGGCAACTTGCCCAACATCAAGGTCCAACTAGAAGGTCATACACATTTTTTCAAGGCTAAGGATTTAAAAGAAAAATGGTCTATGGAATTATAATAGTTAAAAAAAAAATCATTAAGACAGGAAAGAAACAGATGACCTTATAAATGAAGAACAGATACTGTGTTTAAATTTTTATCTGTACTCGTGTCACTCCTCCTGGTTTTATCATTACTTTGGTTAGATCTGCTTTTCCTGCCCTCTATTTTTCAATGATAAACTGGAATTTATTCTTGATCACATCGTTTTCCTGCACGCACTCCTCCAAAGTGAGCTTATTTGCTCTCTTGGTCTTTAATCACATTCACCAATTAGAAAGCTCAGTCTGCATCCCATCCTCACGTAGCTTCTTTTGTCACAGCTTTCAGAAAAATCTCTGGGCATCCTCTCATCTCCCCTTTTTTTGAAAGTTAAACCAGCAATAGTTCAATTTTTGTCTTTCCTTATGATTCTGCCTGTTGTTCTCTATCATTTTTAGGAGCTCATCCCTCAATTCAGATAGGAATCTTATTTTAGGAACCATAAAATTATGCACACGTTTCATAAAAACTGGATTGTTTTTTGCATGAATTAGATATAAAGGACTTTTAAATGGAAATAAATAAATAAATGTGTGGGCAAACAGGCATCTTCTAGCAGAAATGTGTCTAAATCGACAAAACGACTTTTGAAAGCTTGCTCTTGGCCATCAGACCTTACTCCTGTCACTTTGAAAAGAGAACGCTGACTGCTACACAGTCTATAAAAATTTAGTTTTAAGCCATCTGTATGAGTTCTTAAGTATAAAAAAGTATATTAAAACTAAAATTAAAATTTCAAATTTTCACAAATTACCAATTAACCCCCCTATTTTATATTCGAAAACTTTAAAATTTAAAATACCACGCAAGTGTACGCACACTTTATCTTTCTACTAGAAAGACAGAAACTAGAGGGCGGGGCTTTGCATGTGCATATCATGCAGTACATAATAAGGGAGACTCAGCTGAAATATCTCATTTTCAAAATCCAGCTGGTTTTAGTTACAGAAGTGCAAAAAACAGTTCAGAACCAATAGGAAATGTTCTGCTTTATCCTCCTCTAACTTAGAAATGTCTAAGCTGGTTTTACTCAAGCTTTGTAAAAATACAAACAAAGGAAGTTTAAAAAAAAAAAAAAGAAGAAAAACCAAAACCTCCCATTGCTTGTAGACTGAGAAGCTGAAGTCTGAGCCCTGGAGTTATTTTTATGGACATACGGTAAGCCACTCAGAAAAGAGCTTATAATGGAACCAAAGGCACACAGTAACTAGACAGTAACTACAGTGTAACAATAATAGTAATATGCATCTCAAATATATAATCCAAAACTCCATGGAAATATGCTTGTAATGTAAAGCAAAAACAATACAGAATTATTTGATTCAGATATACTGCAAATGATATCTGCAGTTTGTGCTATGTAATTCTAGAAAAGAATAAGTTAAACAAAACTTCCTACCTACTGGCCATGTTCCATTCAAGTGCTGGATTTTGAGAATTTCTTTCACTCTCTGTCAAAACCCCTCCTTTTCCATTTTCCTTCTCTGGTTTCAACTGATTCCAATGAGCAGTACCAATGTTTATAGACTGAAGATCTATTTGATATTGTCTGTCTTCAACCTCTGATCCAGGGTCTCGAAGTATTCCTAGATTCAGTGCTCTCCTGTAATGCCGAAGGAAAAAAAAAAAAAGAAAGAAAAAAAAAATCAGCAACAAAGGTCAAAATCAGACCAATCAGATATTCATTAAAATACAAAATTAAGAAAATTAATTTATCGTTTTTACCATTCTTGACTACATCTAAGCATTACTTTAAGTCCATATCTTGAGAAGTATCCAGCTGCCTCTTTCCTATGGAATTCAATGGGAGATATGGAAATAAATATATTCCAAAATTTAGCCAGATCCACCAAAGTTGATATGAAATCAATCCATTGACTTCACTGGACTTTCAATTAGGTCCATATGAGCAGCCTTTGGGGAAGCAGGACTAACTCATATCTACTGAATAGATAAAGGATGTCACATTCGAGTCCTCAAAAAGAACAGCTACATATAAGTATTACAAACAACTTTATTGTGAGACAATTGTTCCACTGTTCAAACTTAACAAAGAATAAAAATTAAAAAGAACATTCCAAGATGATGGAAAAACAATTCAATCTTTTAAACATGGAATTTCAGTACAGTGCTTTGTTATTAAAATTCTTCTGACAAGTGAGAAAAAAGCATTTTTGAGTGAACCACATTACTTGTGGATTCTGCTAAATTCTACTACATTTGATTTTACGAAATATTTCAATCTTGAGCTGAGCTTGGGAAACAGTCACACTCAACTTCAACAAAGCATTCAAGAGCTATTGGATGAGTGGAGGCTACTAAGACCATTCAGTTTTACCAGTGATCAGTATTAGAGTAGTCTCCTACTACCATTTGTGTTCTGCTAATAAGCACTAGTATATCTTCCAAAAAAATTATCTTGCCCTTTCTACACTGGGAACAATATAGCTTGATGTTATAATAAAAATGCACAATTGAACTCATCACTTTTGTTTTTCAAAACAAGGCAGTAAAGGGAGCAAGGGGATCTTAAATTTTTTGCTTTGAATCTATGATCATGTCAAATTGTAGCCTATTTTTACTGATTTCATACATCTGAATTGAAGCTGCAATCCCAATGCTGCCCAAATCCAAACACAGTTGAAACTACTAATAGCATTGCCATTTTCACCAATGGAGTATGGTAGCAATTAAGAAAATTAAGTAATTAATCATATCTACCCCCAGAGGCATGTGAATGGCAGGAAAGCCTTTTTGATCAAGTCATTCCTGGTGAGGCAGTGTGATGGCATTGTTCAGTAGCCCTGTAACTTTCTTAAATGCTTAGCAGAAATACACTGAAAATCTGTTATGTCAGTAGTGGTGTTTCAAAATTAAATGTGGTTTCTTAAAACTCCAGAATGTGTTTGTCAACTTTCCACATAGAGAGATCTAACCACAACAACTGTGTCTTGTATTATTCTTTCTAGGCATTATTTCATCAATGTGAATGCAGTTCTGTGTGTGTGTTTGTTTTTTGTTTTTTTCCAAAAAAACCCACAGTAGATTATTGTATGACCCAGTGTCTATTTACATACTTTGTGTAATGCAAGTAAATATTGGAATATATGTTTTGTGGGATATTACTGAAAATAAAGCACCAAATTACATATTTTATGTAATCTGCTTAAGTATATAAAATACAGAATATGATACTAATTTCACCTGCATAATGAATTCTTCTTTCCTGTACTTCAGAATAAAGAATATTTTTCATTCATTCTTTTATGAGCAGCTTGAGAATGTGCGTTAAGCTGCACCTAGCACTCTATTCCTTAGGCTCATTCAGCACAACCATGACCTTGTGAACCAAATTCCTAGAGCAAAACGTGGCTGCATGCGCCAACCTGAAACTCCCCATTGTGACAATGGCTTTCTTCCCCTCATAAATTTACTTATTTAAATATAAACCCCAATGAAATCACTCTTTGGCACACTTTTTTAGGTGCAACAAAATATATAGAGGTCCTATTCAGACACAAGGTGCTAGTGCATTACATTGCTGGTATAAGATTTGTCCATTGGATCTTTTTTTATTTGATCCAATTAATTTTGTAAAATCTCAAGGACTGGATAATGTTTGTACTGCTTTGGGATATCACAGCCTAATACTTTCATGCTGATATAAAACCTGCATTTTCATGCTGTTCCTACTATTAATAATCTCCTGTATATAATACAAAACTTCCTCTGATCCTTTAGATACACCTTTGAAATACAAGCAAATTGTGTTTCTATAGATTACCCATTTCAAGAAACACATTTTTTACACATACATGTAAAATAGGAGGAGTAGTTATCAATGCCTTGATGTTTCAACTAAGCTGATTATTGCTTTCAGAAAGTACATCCTGCCAGTTTTATACAATGACCAAAATATAGCTTTTTCTCAAATAAATTATATGCATACAGGCATTTACATAAGCACTTATTTCTTGTTTTCCATATCAACTAATTTCCTCAGTACTTCCCCAATTTATTAGTTGTATACTTCCTAGAAGGATGAGAAGTTAAACCGCAGTAGAATTGGCCTAATCTTAAGCATACATGCTATGTATGAACTCTGCAGCCTTTTTGATTCTGCAGCTTTCAAAATCCTTGCAGCAAATAAAATCAGGGAAACTGAGTAAGCCAAATTCACGAGTTCTCTACCCCCAGCATAAACACTGTTTTACCAGCTGAAATGTACCATAGGGGTTATCATTTTAATTGGTTCCCCCTTCTGAAAACAACTTCACTGTCCCATCTGAACCTTTCGGCAGGTGGTATAGAATGAAACAGTTGGTCAACAATACGGTAAGATCATAAGCAACCAAAGATGACCATAAGCATGTCACAGGAAACACAGCTTTAATGCTTTTCTTTTTAAAATTGATTTAGTCTGGGTCAGGCTTTTTGTATGTTTATATAAGAAACAGCTCATGTTGAACCAGTTACTACATGCTGCTGAATAGGCATAATTCTGAGACCCACTGTAAAGAAGTTAAATGTATTCACTTATAGCTCATCTGAGACCTACAAAAAGCTAAACAAGCCAGGAAAATGGCATTTAAAGACTATACATTATGTAATGATTAAGAAATATTCACAGACTTTACACACAACAGCTAACTTTTGTTAGCACTTACTAGATCTCTGTGTGCACTGGTTTCTGCTTCCAGGTACAGAGGTGACAAACCTATCAATCCAAATTTCAATTATTAAAGGTTTTGTCTGGTGGTAAAATATTCTTCCTATTCTAATTTAAAAAGGAAACAGACAGTAAGCTTGAGCCAATATATACCCTCTACTTTATAGGGGTAAAACCAGTGGCACCTTGTTAGACCTGGATATAGATGCTATGCAAAAGGACCCCTTCCTCTTCTGCTTAAGCTTGTGGAGTCCCAGCCCAAACGTAGTCTGAAAGCCCATCACCTATGAATGAGGCATGACTGAACTAGTGTAGAAATCACAGCAGTATTTATCACTGACCTAATGCTCCTTAACTGCCGTTTTCCCAATTCAATTCAATAAAGTTTCCTAACTTATTCTCCTAGACAGGCCATCAAATGTGTTATACCAAACAGGGGAAATTGAAACAACTGTTTCTTAGGGAAGCAAATGGACCACAGTTCCATGTGGAGTGAGATGCTATAGATGTTAAGAAGGACACAAAACAAAAATGTGGTAAACCTAGAACATCTATGAATACAATACTGGCCTTTGAAAATGCTGAGCTTCTATCAGTAAAACCCCAAACAGGAATCAGCTTTCCAAAGAAAGGCAACTTTTTTTTTTTCTTCCCTTTTTTTTTTTTTTTTTTTAATTATAGCAAGTAGATGCCTCTTTGTCACAGGCAAAGAAGCTAACGCGTGAGCCACGGGGAGTGAAACAGAACCTCCCCAACATCACAGAACATGTGTAGAAGTGATCTTAGAACAGGGATAAAATAAACCCTGTAGCATGACAGTTCATGATGGAAGATTTGGATTTGTCTAAGTTTGGAGAGATTAAAAATATACATTTGTGAGGAAGACCGAAAGAAGAATGAGAAGTTAAGGAGGAAAAAAGGAGGGCACAGGAGTGGATAGGAGGGAGAAGAAAGACGGGATCAGGGCACTAATGCTGAAATTAAAGAAATGCAGCAGGTAAGAAAATTCTATTATTGCAAGAAGAGCAGAGGAGACATCCTTAGGCAAGAAGGGAAGGTCCTGATAAATTTCTAAAATTTTGTACGTGATCCTAGCTACACATTCTGCCATACTGAGCAAGCTCCATATCTTTCCCAAAGGGTAGCCTCAGCTTTGCTTCCCCACCCTGCCATCTGTCCATAGGGAGACCTGTTCGTAGTTTAACAAACATAGTGCTTTATGACTGCTGGGATGTTGGAAACCGTTTATTTTAGTCTGGGTCAATAGAGCAGGCTCTCAAATGCTGTCAGCAGTAAACTCCAGTTCTCACCATTTCTGCCTCTTTTCCTCAGAACTATGCCACATATGAGTGGCTTTGCTGGCAGCTGCTGCTTCTCCCCTCTCCAGCTCAGCCTCAGAAGAACTCAGCTACTGCCCCATCTCCACACTTGCTGGCAGCATACTCTGGATTGGATACCAGCAAATTTTTATTAAATACAAATATAAACTGAGTACACTAAGGCTCCTTTGTTTAATGCTTTACTGATTAGCAAGCGATACTATTTTGTTCGTATGTCTATACTCACTTCACTTTTCATTTTAACATTACATTTAATCTTTACAGGAATTTGTTTAACAATGAAAACTACCTTCCCCCTGATTAGCTCGTGTTGTGTTCTGTACAGCCAGATACATTGGCATTATCTACAGAAGACACTACATGGCAGATGTCCTATAAGTCAAAGTGGTCAAGGTACCTGGGTTCATCTTCAGATGTGGAAGACACTTATAAAAAGAAAACATAAGTGCTAGCTCCATGAGCAAAGTAAAAATGACCGACCGACCACTTCTAAACATTTACATAGTGGACAAATACATCACATTACTAACAGAGAAGAAGTTATTAATTGAATGCTAACTGAATACGTTTTGCAGTCATCAACGGTCATACTTCTAACTTTATAATGATGTGCAGTGTTTATAGCTTTTGTGAATAGACATAAATCAACTTAGAGGTAGATTACTTGTGCAATTAGTATGCTGAAAAAAAAAAGACAAGCAGTGACTGAAACATATACAAAAATTTAAAAATTTCTTTGATTGTGCTAGACTGCTTCAAACAATTGAAATAGTGAAGCAAAAGTACAAGTACAATGGGTAATTTTCCTCTATTTTAAACTAATGTTGGATAAATGTCTGATTTGTATATCTTAGGCACAGCTTCCATTTTCGTTCTGTATACCTATAGATGAGTATCATGGCAAAGAGAGGAACTGGTATAAGTGTAAAAAAGCTAAAGAAGAGGATGAGACACCAAGTAGCTATAAAGATCTTTAGGTAATACAAGGATAAGCATATTGTGGAAATTATGGAACTTGGTACCTTCAAGTCATCAAAAAAAAAAAAAAGATGATTCAATGATGGATTAGTGTGTGCTAAGACATCATTCAAAACAGGAATGTCAAAGTGCTTGGTGGAAAAAAAGACAATTGGATGTACAGAACAAATCATCTACCTCACGATCAGCCAGAACAGATCATCAAATAAGAGAGTACTAAGATTTAGCTGAGTGTCATTACATGTCTTTTAGTCTCCTCAGCGTCAGAGTCTGAAATACGTAAGGACATGTTACGATACGTGTTTAGAAAATTCAGCCTTGAAAAGGAGTTTGATCTACTGCTATTTCAAGACACTCTGAGCTTCTGGACACTTCAAGCACAGCACAGAATCTACTACTATGAAGATCTCGGTTCCTGGAAAACAGAGAAGGACATTAAGAGAAGGTATTCAAGATCTTCAGCAAAGTTATCACACTACTCTACCTACAACTGTTTCTCTTAAATATCTCCAAGCTAGGTATTAGTCAGTCACATTTGAAACAAATGTAGATGGGATAGACAGAAACACAGACTTATCCATTCTCTCGCTTCTAGACTTTCCCAGTTGTGCAGCAATAACTCTCCTAGAGAAAATAATAACAGTAATAATCAAACTACTTAACTTTTTTCCAAAAAAATCTTACCAAAATATGCTATTTTCTTTTTACTGATGCTTTTCAGTATGGCTTTTTCTTGCCAAGTTGAAGTAGATAGGTCTTCCCTTGCAATTACTTTGTAAGCTTTTTCTTAAAAATAGACACCACAGTCAAAAATCTCCGTTCTTAAACAAACTGCTCAGAGATGAAAGACTGTAAAATCATAATCACTTTTCCTTTGGCTAACTACTTTGTGTCCTTTACTTGATCAGTTTCATCAGTTGCAACTATTGAGTCATACAGATGTTTACTTTCATCCAAAACTGTTTTAAAAAGGACTGGTTTCCACTGAGCTACCATAATGCAAGAGAAAAGAGATTTGGTTTTGAACATATAGAAGAAGAAATCTGGAGAACTGAATTCAATGGTTGGTGCTTATTTTGCACATGTGGCTGGTACTCTCTCAAAAGGAATAGAAGATGCTGTCTCGGTCAGAGCTTGAGGACAAACCTAACTGGACGCATGGACATGTAGAAGAGTTACGTCTGCCAGGTATTCATACACTGTGCACAACAAGGTCTGGGACTAGGGAGACTGCTTGGGCAGGCCTCCTGTGGGCCTGCAGGACATGTTTCTCTCTCTGCAAGGCTAGAACATACCAAAGGAAAATAGGAGAGGCAGATTTCATTCCTAGTCTCTCTAAACTCACTTATGTGACTCTAAGCAACAAAATTAACCTCTTCAACAGTTTACTCATATATATCGTGGGCATAATGCCACAATGATGTTGTGAATATAATTAATAAATTGCACAGAAAACATTTTGAGATCATCAGATATACAGTGCTATAAGAACGCAAATACATAAAAATATAAAAATTAACTGCTGCAATTTTTATCATGATACTATTTATGTATACTATTTATATAACTACTTAAATATTTTTATTTTGAAACCCAGTAGGTACATATTCAGAGGAAAAAATAACCACACCCCCTCACGCCCATTAGTTACAGTGGTGGTGCCAGGTGGGTGCTACTATAATTCCATTTGCTATCCATTTAGGAAGGTCAGATTTTAGTCAACTGGACCACAGCAAGGTCAGGGATTGGTAGCAGTGCATTGATCATATAAAAGCTACTAAACACATGAAAGGAATTACAGTAGATCACACATCAAACATTTTGGCCCTGCGCTTCCTTCCTCTAGTCCTACGGGTAGGAAATGCTCTACATATCCTGTGAGGTGACCAGACGTTTAAAAGTAGCCCCTGGTTCCAAAGGCTCTGGTACAGTAATTGGCTGAAAAGAAGCTGAAGAACTTCTGCAGTGCAGTTGTCTCCTAGAGTTGTATCTGGAACACAGTATGAATGATCCTACGACGATAAGGTATGGTATGGTAAACTATAAAGTAATTTCAGTCTCTTTGTCAAAAAATAAAAAAGGCATAAAATGAAACAAAGCTGAAGTTTGCAGCTGTGCATTTAGATGTCATCTGTTTAATTACTTTTGTAATTTTATTGTTTAAATTGCTCAGCAAAAATAACAGCATGAGCAAGTCTGCACTTTTAAAGATCAGTTTTTCATTTTTATACTGTTTAATATTTAGACAGTTTGAGGAATCTTGTTATAGTTTTGAAGCATTCACCAAAATTCAGGGAGCATAGTATAAATATACAGTTGACAGACTGTATAAATGGTAAGTATGCACAATTCCAAAGGAAGGTCTGTATGATATTTTTGGATGCCAAATGTTTCTAGAAAAAACAAGTGGAATAGAGTTTCTCTAAATAGAGTCAGTGAGGAGACAGCTTGAAGAGTTTAAGTGGGTGGAATGGAAGTCTGGGGTGGGGGTTAGCAAAAAAGCCAAAACACAATATAACCCAAAGACTTTTGTGCTTTTGCTTCATGGTAGAAAGAATTTATCTCAAAACTTAATGCTGTTTGGCAGTAAAAGGATCTTTAGTTTTGCTTTTTCAAGTATTTCATGTGTACTTGGTTTACCCCATAACTAAGGTAAATAATCTTGTGATTTTCCCATTGCTTTCATCCTGTACTTTATTCTGTTTTAGTTGATTCACCTAGTTTAGTGGCACAATACCTCAGTCTTTTCAGATGTTCTATAAATTCACCTGGAAATACTGAGGTTGAGTTTCACTGAACACAGTCTTCATATTTGATGCATGGAATTTCTTTAAGTGGTGTGGTACTACCTGGTACAATGGTACAACCTGGAAGACATACTGTCCACAGTGTGTTTGATAAGCTGACATGGGACGGGATCTCTTTTCACTGTTGTGTCAGTATATCGAACTCATACCTGGACATCAATCAAATTCCATACAAAGTAGTACAGAACATTAGAAAAAATACATACCAGTTTTTCCTTTATATTAAACAATGTGTAGTAATGCTTATTTTCAGCATGTGTATATTGTAATAGATGATGTTTACAGCATAGATAGTACAACAAGAAACCACTCTATAACACGAATATTCAACTTTCCAAGTCAATTCACATTTATCTTTGGCACTGATTAAATTAGTTTCTCAAGATGCCACTTGTATTTTCTTTTTGCAGAATCACTGTATTCATAATGGCAAGCTGGAACTATTTTTAAAATACTGTATATGATATTGTAAAATATGTCAATAACAGTCTTAAAAATTACCTCCTTTAATTTTTCTTTTCTGAAGTCCTTGCACTGCTTTTTCCATTTAAATATCACTGGGAAACTGTCCTAGTAGAAAACTCATTCCATATTCCATTATGAAATATATTACCTTTCATGTTAAAACCAGTATTTCGTATTCCTCAAAACCCCATTAAACTATTGCTAATGGCACTTCCAAATTCAATATAAATCTATGCCTAAGAAGACATATTGAAGGAGAATTTACTTCTAAATACACGTTTGAAGAAGGGGGAAAAAAAGAAACAAAAAACATGCAAACAGATTTCTTAATTTATTCTCAGTGATTCTTAGAACTGCAAAAGGCAGAAATTATTTATAATCATATCAAAAGAAGAGATATATTGAATAATGTGTATTTCACATTTTTTCCCAAGAGAATTAAAATTTATCTTGTGCATACTGAAAGAAAATAAAAGATTATGATGAAAGGCAGTATAATTTCAAGCTTCTTCTAGTCAGGTGTAGAAGAAACCAGAGCCATCTATACAAATCTGATCATCCCACATGAATCATTCCCTGCCATTCAAACACAAAGAATGGCACCTTTCATACACAGTACGAGCTGTATGGGAGTACTTGAATCTTCACTTTTGCCGTGTGTTTTAAGGCTATAATGATATGATTAAGGCATGCTACTTTTTTATTGAATGTTCTCTTATATGACTTCAACTTATCTACAGTATGCCTTTGGATCGCATTAGAAAATTTGGAATTCAGCAGAAACACAGAGAAATAGTTTTAGACACAAAAGTTATTGAAGGACAGTAAAATACTTAGGCTCAACCAGACCTCCCCCAGCTCACAGGTTATGAAACTGCAGCCAGTTAGCCACTGCTAGTCTGTTGAAACCAGACTGGTTCTCGCTTCTCCATTCTGAAATGCAATAAATACATATTTTATGATCCTAACATTTAGATTTATCTAGATTTACTAGCATCAAAAGTAAGATTCAAGTTGCCTCAGAAATGTACCAAGACAGACTGGATGGAAAGATGGCCCTTTAATCCCAAACATAGGGGCAAGCTCAGACTGTTGAGGTGATCCTTTTGCAGTGGAACGTGGAAAATGAAGAGATGTCAAGACGACTTCAAGAAAAGGAAGTAAAAATCACCTAAACATAGCAAAAAGCAAGTGACTGACTGATTAGCCGATTGAGAAGCTTATAAATTTCCTGTTGAAAACACAATTAGCCTACTTGAGAAATCCAGATTTGCCTGAATGTAGAATTTTTTTCATGACAAAACAGTATTTTTACAGACATTCATTCTTTTCCCATTTTCCTCCTAATTTAGGTTGCAAATCAACTGGTTTCTCAAGATATTGATGCATATGTGAATGTCAATTTTTTTTTTTATAATTGCCACAGTCTCCTCTTCAGACATGATGCATGTCTGCATAACAATTGCATCTACTGTATTGTATTTTCAGGTAAGGAATTTTGGTGCACTCCCACTCTTCCCAGTCCTCCCTCTTTTTTAAAAGATATTATACCTCCCTAAAATTAATTTTTCTGAAAGGGCATCTTGAATATTTGTACCTGTAAGTCTGAACTTTTCCCTTTGTGATTTAAACTCAATTTTACTTCTTTTCTTCACCTATGTCCTATATAATGAATAAGTCCTGAGTTCAGAGAGGTCAATGAAAAGCCATCAGTGCCCACAAAATATCAAGGTTCTACCACTTTTAGTTTCCTGAGTGACTGACAGCTTTGAGTTCACATGCCTGTGGGCAGAAACTCTTGCTACACAGACAGAAGCTAACCAACAGGCAAGACCTCAGTTATATAGAAAATTATTCTTCCACATTCATGTTTAGTTCTTTCCAGAGGAAATTTAGTATCAACTACATGCTAATAAGTGTTTCCAGTTTGCTTATTGTAAAGGCAGGCATGCTCATTTTAATTCTTAAAGGAATGAAGAGCTGAAAGGCAATTGTTCAAACTGGTGTTTCTCCTGTCTTCTTTTTATAAAATATTAGGTCTTGAACAATGAAGGTGGCATTATCAAAACATAAGAAAAAATGCAATTTATCTGGTAAGTTTTCTCCTTTCTTTGCTTAGAGAATTCTTCTTGAACATAACAAAGTACAGAGTACCCTCAAACTCCCTTGTCTTGCATTATTCCTTATTGGATTTTTATAGGTTTCTTGTCAACTGCTTGAGAACCAGACAAAGCATAGTTGCAAAGCCTTCCAGCTTTACTAAGATCTGTCATAGGGTTTTCTTCCTCTCAGAAAAAGCTTTTGAACACCCATCTCTTCTATTATGAAAGTAAAATATCCTCCTGAACAAACCATTCCCCCACCAGCATTTTTCAGTTTGTTCTGGCTTTGCAGGAGGACTGAAGCAGAGGAAAGAAGTGCTCCAACACAGCACACTTGGATTGTGGAGATTACGATATACGTTCTGACGGTATTTCACCAGTTCTTTTAGGAACTTGAGGTAAAGCTTTTAGGTATGTTATTACTAGAGCCTTCATCTCCTCTTTACTATTTCATTTATATTCTTTCTCAAAGTATGACTAACGGAATGACACCTAAATGTCAAGCACATTCACCTTGAATTACAACCATTAGAGAAAGTTTTCAACAGCTAACAACTTTGACAAAGGGTGTAAACTTCCATGGAGAAATCTAGAAAGGTTTTCTAAAAGAAACAAGAGACTAAAGCTATTGAGAAGTATTTTGCACATCACTGAAAGGACTAATTTTTTTCCAAACATCTTCAATCAGTTTAGTAAAACATCCAGAAGATGTGGAAGGGTGCAGCAAAACCTCAAGGGAGATCTGCTCGAAAGGTCAGTTTACAAATGAAATTCTGATACACAGATTCTCACCTTAAAATCTGTAACAAAGCTATGAGTATAAGCCACACATTTTGCGTCCCATTCTTACAGTCAATTTTAAACCCACTAATTCCTCCGTGACATTAAATACAATTACTGCAACCTAAATTTACAAATAGATATTTCAGATTGAAGTGATTGTAGCTTTTTTTTTTCTTCTATGATGAAAAATAAATCGGTAGCTTTTGTTTTAAAAGCATACTACTACCAAATCTTAAACTGATACCAATATATTGAACTTTTTGTAAGCAAACTTTTACATGCGCACAGATGCCCCACTTTAAAAGGGTTATTTATGTAAAGGCTTTTTAGCATATCTAGAATATGCTTTGAAAGATGAAAAACAAAACAAATTAAACCTATTAGGAAACTGACCTCAAAACTCATCTTTAGGACAAAAGTATAAAATATATAAAAGTCTTAGAGAACCAGACAGAACAGGTAAAGGACATGACAAAAACAAGCAGAGCCTAAACTCAAGAGGATACTCATTCATTATAAACTGTTGCTGAGGTAGCTTTTGGCAGCAGTAGACAACATATTCTTAGAAACCTACATCCTGCCATAGGAAGCCACAGAATACACCATTGCTTTTGTAAACATCAAATACAAAGCCTTCATACTAAATCGGTTAAAGTCTACTTTAATGCATGTACACAGAGCTTGTTAGAGATGTTTTTTTAATGGAGGTTTTAAGTAAGCTCCACTTACAGGGCAATATCAGGCAAGAGGCATCCTTATCTACTCAAAATATCCCTGTGTATTCACAACATTGACCATGAAGACTACAGATGCCAATGTCAGGTAGTTCAACTGACTCCATGAGGCACCCAAAACATATAAATGGTGGTGGTTATAAAGAGAGTTTTACTTTCTGCCTGGAGAGAAAAAAAAAGCAAGGACACTACACACATACAAACACACACGCAAATACCCAGCTCACCACACTTGCCCATTTGGGAAATGGCAAATTCTATCATCTGTAGTTAGAGTCCACTTTAGTAAATACAGTTGCTTAAATTTCTTATGAGCTGCAATGTGTGAAGAATACAATATGTAGATTTTAAAAATTATTTTTAGAAAGCAACTTCTACAACACTTGCAGTTACATAATATCTCAGGCATTTTTTTATTATGCCAAGAACATGGAAAATCAACAATTGCAAGCTGTCTGAAGAATAAAGTGTATTGAAAGAGAGTCTAAACCAACACATACCAGAGAACTGCATTCCTCTGAATTTTTCTTGAATATACATACACACATATATATACATCCCGCCTTAAACTGGGAAACAGAAAAGTTTCAGATTTGCTTTGCAGCTGGATTTGCTAATCGGCAAGTTTCTTCTTGTTCCTTGAAACACTGTCACATACAAAGATTAGATAATACTATTCAATAATTAAATAGCTTTGGTAATGAGGAACAGTTCAAATCGGTCCTGTTCCTATCCTGCAAATACAGGATATATCTATGTATAGATACTCCTATATTCTATTTGTATCACCTCGACACCTGTTTATTTTTTTATTGCTGGAGAACACACACTATCATGCCAGAAAAACGGAGTATCTGTGATTGATGCCAATCATCGACATTGAACTCAATGAAGATGCCTGATACTATCTCTGTATTTTATTACTCTCAACATGCACTTGTGTTAGCCATTAACATACCAGTGTTAGCCATTGCCTTCTCGCAGAAAAAAAAAACAAAACGTAACAACAAAAAGCATCAGAGGGCATGAAAAATGTTTTGAGAGGCTAAAGAATGCTACATTTATCTTTGTGTCCTACAACTAATAAACCCCATAAGAATATGAACCAGTCCTGAAAAAAAAAAAAAAAAAAAAAAAAAAAAGAAAAAAGTGATGGATTTATATCTTTGAGGACAAAAGAAAAGAATAGTTTCTGAAATGCAACAAGCCCACTGTATATAACTTTTCAATCTGTTTTTTACTGCAGCATAATCAGGTTTAATAGCAATAATGGGAGAAAAGGTAGTATGCACAGTAAGAGCTTAAACACAAGAAACATTAAGCATGACTTTTGACTGTACTTAAGGTGGTTGAGCACTAAGCTATCTCGGAAAATCAATAAGGGTGAGGAACGATACTTGCTTTACAATTTGAGTTGTTCAGGATAACAGTAACAAGGATTTAATTTTGTCAAGGGAGCTTTGAATAGTATCCCATGGAGAAATATGCTCAAATAACATGTAATCATTCTGTATATTTCTGATAATCCTTTTTGTTAAATAATCAAAAACCAAAGTAGGAATACTTAAAAATGTTAAATGGAAAAGAAAGACATTGGCAAATGGTTTTGCAAAAGAAAGAAATCTATCCAAAGCATAGTTTAAGAACTGTGGTATGAATTTGTCATAGATAAAACCCTGTGAGGGACATCAGAGAACCCACAAATATTTATGCAATGAACCACAATCTGTACACAGAAGTTAACAAATGTCTCATTACAAATGGGATATGGTTTTCCCAGTAACAGAAGCACACAACTTGTATTACATTTAACTTGAGATCCTGTTATAATTAAAAATACTACAAAGAAAAAAGTCTGCTTTACATATTACTGGAAAATACTTTCCAACAAACAAAACATTTCTTGAAACCAAATCTGATGGAAATTATATTTACTCACAAACAGTTGAGAAGAAAACTGTAATAGAATAATAAGTTTTTAAAAGCTTTCCTGAATTATTTTAGAATAAATTGTTTATCAGAGTCAAGACTTTTGGATGTTAATTTTCGTTATATAAGACAGAAAAGTAACCTTGATATGTGGATTCAATCATATACTTTAAGAACCAAAAAAGGAAACCCAAGAAAGAAATTGTAAGGAGTCCGTGTAAAGTAACTGAACTTCACTTAAGTAACTTGTATAGGGGGACCACTCCAACTCTTAAAATGGCATTAATTCCTAAGGACCAACTAGTTATTTTCTCCCACATTAACAGAAAGCCAAACACCTCTCCTCATTCCCCCCAGTATTTTACAACAACAGGCAAAATATAAAGCTACTTGGTTAGAGAAAAAGAAAGATTAAAGGGAGGTAACTTGAAAGAAGAAAAGAAATGTAAAAACTTCAATAATGTTGCTTTATAACATAAAACATACAACACAACTCACATAAAAAATAACTCTAGCTTTCAGATTTCCTTTTATTTTCCAGTTTTACAGCTTATCTGCAAAATTTTTCATTGCATTCAACTTGCTGAGTATGTAAACTGTGAAAGGTATTCTGGGATTTTTAAATGGTATATAATGTCTTTTTTCTTTGTCTCTGTGCCTTTTTTTGTTTACCTTTTTAAACTGTTACAGTATGTTTAATAATGTTAATGCTGATTCTGAGAATTTTATTAAAATTCTTAGTTCATAGTGTCAGATTCTGTGCTCTTTTTCAAAAGCCCAAAGCATGATGGCAGATTAAGCTGATCCTAGCCCAGGCTGCTGCAATACTACCTTTTTGCTAAGGCTAATCCTTATGTGCCTGTATAATAAATAGGCTCAGGGCAATGACCCGACAGAAAAAAATTGCCTGATGCCCCGCAGATTTTTTTAGTTCCTTCAGCTCCCTCGGCCAGCTCACTATACATGAGTACAACCAGCAACACCATGGAGCTGCAAGGAGAAGTAGGTCTTAGAACAGCTCAAGTTTAGATTTGCAACCTTGGTGGGCACAAAACTCATTGTCCAAAGACGACCACGGCTAAAGTAGCATTAAAAATCAACATTACATCCACCCTACTCTGGGCTGCCCCAAGGAAGCGCAGGGCCATGCTTCACTCCCTTAGCCCCTTCACTGGGCATGGCTAGTCTGCACATCACTTGCTTCAGTGAGAGGGTGAGAGACTTCTCTACTCAAAGAGCTCTTCGAACACCCGACATGTTTTCTCTCCACCATAGTAAATCAAGAATTAATTTGGGGAAGAATTAACAGTTTGAAAAATATTTTCAAATGGGAGGAAGGGCCATTATTAGAGTTAAGGGAAGCAAATAGTTACACAACCTGAGTTCAGTGAAGGAGGTGTGTTTCAGTGCTGGTTGAGGAGAAACAGAGACATGAGATTTCTGAGGGGTTCATTTAAAATGTGCAAAAGGTTATGAAACAAAAAGGAGATGACTCTTCCTAGGAAGAAGACAACAAGAACTGCAATAACCTTAAGGTCTCTATTAAAAACAAACAAACAAAAAAAAAACCAAACCACCAACAAAACCAAAAACAAAAACTATGCATAACAACTTATTTATATCATCTAAAGATTAGGAAATATCAAGGCAAGTAGTTCAAAACATTGAGCATTTCAGTATATAAAATAATTATAAAACATAATTAAAAGTTTAAAAGGATTAAAACTAACCAAAACTCAAACATTTTTTGTTTGATTTGTTTGATTTTATTTTGATTGGCTTCACTATAATAGGCTTCATTGCAGCAGACTTGCAGGTTTTTTGGAAAAAAAGGAAATGGAAAAACCCTATGCTAAACACCACCTCAAACCAGTACAAACAAAGGAAACCCTAATCTCTCCTTCACTCAGTCACCATAAACATAGTACGGATTTCAAAACTGAAGTTGTATGAACTTCATGTGTCAAGCTCCACATATACCACACAGCAAATACTAATTAACTGTGTTAAAACAGTATTTGAGACAGCAAGAAATATCAGAAGACTAAGGAAACTCTACGTTCAGGCTGCTGTGTATCTTTAACTTAGCCTTGACTTTGCAGAACATGCGGTAGTTAAGATTACCCACAGCTGAGAAACCTTTTTATAGAACAAAGTGTAGCGCACTGGCACAACAGAGAAAGCAACGCCCTTGTGAAAGTTTTACTTTACAACTGCTATTTACTTCTGACCTTAAGCTGTTAAATGATGGCATCTTGATTAAATAGCCAAAAAAACAGAGTACATGCTACAATAAATTATATAAAATATGGTATCAAACACTTCGTAGACTCCTTTTTGGAAGAGATGCTTCTCACGCCTGTCTCCCAAGTTGACAGCTAAACTGTCTGACCTGAGAATTTCATGACCTGAACCCACAGGCCAGTTTAAAGGGAGTCTGAAAACCTATTCCCAATTTAGTTCTAAATCGCACACAGGTGTTAGTGAGAATGAGCTATACCTGAATAATGAAACAATCATAACCACACTGTAAACTCAAAAGCTTTACCAGAAAAACTAAATGTAGTTGCCCTAAGCACTGAGACCGAGATCTTCACTCTACTGCAACTCCTTCACTGCTTCGCAAATGGACTACAGTGAGGCAAACAGCCAAAACAAGGCTTGAACATGGAGCATGAGGTTGTTATCATATTTGCCTGCTGAAGTGTGTGTACAAGCCAGTCATAGCTAGCCAGGCGTTGATCTGGAACTGGTACACGAGGCCAGGGGAGACCACTGCATTGCCAGGGCAATGCACTGCTGAAGAATGGGCACCTCCAGAAGGTGCCCAAGATCAGAGTGGTTCTCCTCACCATGCCTCGCCCCTGGAGTCCTTCCCAAACACATGAGCAAGTTCCCATGATCTTCCAGGTCAAACGTGAAGGAATTTGAGAGATCTACAAAGATGCTCTTTGAAATCTCTGCCTGCCTCTAGAGCAGAACTATTGGGCACACATAAACACATCTCTCTGAATCTCCACAAAATTAATTTCATTCCTCCTCCCCCCTCCTCCTCACAGAGGGCTGGGATGCTGCTAGGGTGAAGAACACATTTGTGCAAATGCCTCAGCCAAGACAGAAGCAGCACGCCCAACTGAAAGGAAGGGAACCTTGCAGATAGAATGCATATTAAGTTCTCAAAACAAAATTGAAAATAACAATAAATCATTGAGGAGTGACGTTACTTTTAACACTAAAATTTATTTTTTTTTAATACACGCATTGTTTGAGAGTTACTAGGAGACTTCAAAAAATAACTTCAATAATTTTACAGATTTCACCTTCACTCTGTTTGAATGAATTGCTTATTCCTTTGAATTGATTCTTTATTGACATTTACTTGACAGGTTTTTTTTCCTGACATATTTAATAAGGTTTCCAAAAGAGCTGCCCTGATTAACAACAAATGGATGCTTAAATGACACAATAATGGCAGTGCTCTTTGATAAGAATGTTTCTATAAAGCATATTTCAATTTGCTTTCTATGAGGACCTGCACAAAGAAACTAAAAATTATTCTAAGGATCAGATAAAAAATTCAGTGCTACTAAGTGAAAGAAAAAATATAAAGTGGGTATGTGTATTGAGCACACAGTGATTAAACTGATGAATGAAAGTGAAAAATAAAGTTGTAGAAATGTTTTTCTTATTATGAAATTTATTTTATTTTGATGATCACATTATAAGGAAATGTATTTTAAATATATGTATTTAGGCAAATTAGTTACATATTATTGCAGATTCCAGTAAAAATCACAATTAAAGAAATTTCAAGTAAAAATACAATTGATAGTTAAAGCTGAACATTTTAAAAGTTGAATTCCAAACATAAATTTAGCTTCGAAGAGCTTTTGGTATTAGATAATTAACAAGCTACATTTCTGAAACTAAATGGGCAGTTCCAGCTGTTATTTTACAATTAGTTTCCACTGAGGGTTTTAAATTAATAACTGCTGCAATAGCCTCAAACATGCCAATGTTAATTAGGAGTGGTGTTTCCATGTAATGCTATCCATATATATGAATATTTTACTGGGTGAAAGGTCTAAGTAGACTTTTTTTTTTTTTTGCCTCTCTACTAAAGATAGAAGAAGAGAGAAATGTAAAGCAGGAGAAGACTTTGCTTCCAAGCACTATTCCAGAGAGAGGTATAGGATTCTTACGGAAGATAAAGATGACTTTGCTAAGGTCCTTATACTAAAAAAAGCATGGGTTCAAGTACAATGGGTTCAAGTTCAAGCAAAGGACAATATTTAAAACTCGCTATTTTATATGAATATTTTGATTTAAACCTCAGTTCAGCAATTAATAAAGCTAAAGATTATTAAATGAAAAAAATGATCGCATATCTGAATTAAATGTAGAGTGCATCTTGTCAAAAAACAAAAAAACAAAACAAAACCCAACAACAAAACAAACACATATCTTGACGGATAAAAAACATCCTGGTCTGAAATCTGAAAAATTAGAAAATAAATTACAGGAACAAGTTTAAAATATTCACTGTTACAATTTTTTTGCCTCAACACAGGAAGAAAAGAACTGAAAATGGTGGTAGTGTAACCCTGTTTCACAACTTCTATGCAATAAAAGAAACACCTCTCCTTGAAATACTATGATTTTTTTTCCCCTAAAAGTTATTTTTCTACAGAACATTACCTCTGCTGTTTTAAACATTTTGAAATTAAAGAAAAACTGCAATAGAGATTTTATGATGCACTGTAACTTTTACTTTTTGTAAGTCCCTATGGTACATATGCACATTTTAATAAGCTGCTCGCACTTCCATCAAACACTATGTATGCATATAATTTTTTCACTGATTATCTTTGTTGCCTTTATTCAAAGAAAAATAAAGAAACTCAGGTCAGCGTTAGCCAATTCCTTGTTTGCCTACCAAATAAGCTTCAATGAATTATTCAAAAAAATAAAGTTAAATGGAAAATAAGTTTTATTAGAAACTTTATAAAATAATCAACTCTTAAAAGGAAATATTCATATTAGGTGCATAATTCTGGGAAACACTTAGTTATCTGAATACTAAACTTCTATGCAAAAAAGATATATTTTTTTTAAGCTGTTAATTGGTTTGAAAATGAAAACCTTTTTGCTCATACTACAGTTATAGAGAATACAGGCTTTTTGTAACAATAATTTAAACGTATAGATTTTTGAATATAAATATGTCCCACAGCAATTTAATACCAAACAAAAAATATTTCTGAAGAGAAGATGCTTACAGATGTGGGTGCTGTTGAAAAGTTTTGAAAAGGATTTGATTTTCCAAACCACATTTGAAAGAAAACACAGATTTCCACACAGACTGCTGGCTATGTATCTGCTTCTTGCATAAACTCCTTCCATCATTCTTTCCTTCCCCTCACTCCAGCACTATCAGCACAGACACAGAAAATTGTTTATTACTCCTTTTTTTGAACTGAAGGATTTTTTTTTTTAACCAATTATGGGCATTACGTGATTATTACAAGCGTGTACTAGATAAAGCTCCTTGAAATAAAGACATATAGTAGGTATTTTATAGGAAAAACAACA
Source organism: Nipponia nippon (assembly GCF_047370975.1). Taxonomy (NCBI): domain Eukaryota; kingdom Metazoa; phylum Chordata; class Aves; order Pelecaniformes; family Threskiornithidae; genus Nipponia; species Nipponia nippon. Next base: position 24,019,662 of record NW_028262290.1, read on the forward strand.
CTGTTTTGTTATTTGTAAATGTTTGAGAGTTAAACACCAGTGGAAAACAGTAAACTACAAAAATGAAAAACATAGAAGATTAGATACATTTATAATAAAAAAGACTTGTATAGATGAAAAGTTTTAAGAAAAAATACGAAATAATTTACAGCTACCTTTTCATGATTAAACACTTTATATGTAATTTTTTTCTTTGGGGGGGGAGGTGTTTAAAGAATTTCCATTTACATTCACAAATTGAAAACAGTCTAAAGACAGCTTTATGCTTTGATCTATGAAAGATCTACACATGAAAATGACCATGGAACATTCAAGACCTGAACTATTAAGCTTTGATGTATGACATGAATGAAATCCTTGGATCTCAAAAATGATGAATCCAGAGCGTGGACAACAATTAGATTCTTTATTGGCCAAGCTGAGGAAAGCTTGAGATTCTGTTCATCTAAACTTCCAGAACTTGATAGTTTAGTAACAGTTATTCTGGACTTTATCAGCAAGGGCTTTTCAGAATAGCCTCCAAACAGCCTGTATTCTGTGCTCTTTGTCAGCCATTTCATTTTTGTCTTAACAATATTTTACCTCGAAATTATTTTACTCTATCTGTTCATGGATACTCCTTAAAATTCTATTAATTAATGATTCACGACAGAATTTGCTAAAAACAACCATGTTGGGGATGACTGGCAATTATCTATACAATCGAGCAGGCAATTTGCACAATATTTGGTATAATAGGGCCCTTATCCCAATACAGAAATAGAACTGTCATCTCAATTTCAAGTCTGTGCTGCTTCATATTTAAGCAGATCCATGTGTCTACATTCTCTTATTTTTCAGTCAGAGAAACAGAATTGCTGGGTCTTGTGATGAAGTTTTCTCGGCCATTTTCCTGTTGGTACTATCCAGTTCTGCTGGTAGCTTAGCACAACTAGTGCTATTCATTGTTATGAACCCCCAACATACACACTTTTTTTTAATTCAGTCCTTTTTATGTCATATTTCCACTAACTGAAAGTGGTCAAGGATTCCATCTATGCTCAGCTTAATTGCACTAAGCACTGTTTGTATATACATGGGAAAACACTGTTGTTATCTAAAAAGGTGATGAAATTATCTCACAGAATGCGAGATAATTGGGCAGAAAACTGGTTAAGACGACTACAGACACATTTGATTAGTTCCACTTCTTGAAAGCATTATAATTTATTCATGCTGATATTCTACATTAGCCACTTTTATTAAAAGAGAAAGAACTAAGGACATGACAAAGGGAAAACATACGAAGACACAAAAAGAAAGAAATGTGGCTTTTTGAGCTACCCCAGGAGATGCTACTCTGCTGCAGCCATCTCCATACATAGAAAAGGACCTTTTGGCCTGGAGCCCTCAGAATTGCTTTATATCCATCAAAAATCTGTTCTTTTGACAAGCGATTATCAAACAGATCTAAATAATCGGCTAGGTTTGTTGTCTGGAGAAAGACTTGAGTAACTTGATCTAAATTGCTTTGAGTAGGAGGCTGGACTAGATGAACTACGGAAGTTGCTTCCAACTGAAATTATTCCATGATTCTGTGCTTCCCTTGGATTTTTGTAACAGAATCAGCCACATAACTGCTTTTAGTGCCCTCCACATAAAAACATTTAATTAAGTTTTCAGAGAAGTGCTCACTACTAATAAGAAATCTTAACTGATGTCCTCTAAAGCTAACAAAGCATTACTACAAACACCACAGCTGCTAAAAGTCTCTATGTAGTTGGCATACAGTTAAGTTCTTAATTTCATTACACTAACACTGTAGCAGAAGCATACCTTTGATGCTAGGTACCAAAGAATCCATAGATAAGAGAGATTTATGAAGATCTTGAGGGGAAAAAAAACTTCATTTGGAGTTTTTATCTTACTAGACACCAGAGAGCCAAAAAAGAACGAGACCAGGATTGAGAAATGCAATTTTTTGCCTCCAAAGAGATGCTTGTTTTTTCCTGCAGTTACAGCATTTATAAAATTTCCCTCTGATGTGATTTCTCTGATATCAAATAACTGGCTGACTTTCACTCCATCAGGGCATTAACATGATTTTCCTATCTCAGCACTCTTCCTCCCCAAAACTGCTAGACCTTTCTCTGTTTTGTCAAATGTATTTGACTATTCATTTGGCCACTTCAAAAGTTCTAACGTACACAGCATGATCACACAAGCCACGAAATGACCACATCATCTTGTTTTTCTGCAGCCTGCTGAGTCATCTCCAAGCAGCAGCACCCCCAATCCTAAGTTTAATATGATCAGGTAATTAAACCCCACAAAAATGTGGTTCTCCTTCACTGCTTAGCAGAAACTTCATTTACTCTGACTACCTGACTCTTCCACAGTTTTAATTAACTACTCTTCCCTCTCTTTAGCCAGGCTAGGCAGCTGCCTCACTTGCATCCTTATCCAAAATGTCCTTCTGCTCCCCATCCCCATCCCAAGGCCTTCTGGTATCTGCAAGAGTTCTGCTCCACAGAAGTGGCAGTTTCTTAATGGGAACATACAATTCTGGTCATATTTGTTGAAGACAAACACACCTTAGCTAGGGTTTGCGAATCGAAAAACCATGAGAAATCATTAAAACAAACAAACCAACTCCTAGGATTTAGTAGGGAAAAAAAATTTGAAAAGGATAAACTGCCTCTTACTGTGAGCAGCTAAAATGTGCCACTGCACTTCTTTCAGGAGCCCTGTATTTACTGTTATGGTACATGTATCTTTGTTTACTATATGTGTTGATAGTCTAAACTAAATTAATCCATTTTCTACTGGAGGAAATAGTTATTTTTAGACAAATTTTTATATGGTATAAGAAAACTGAAGTTACTATGTCAATACATTTCTTTCCAACTTCCAATAATCACCTGAAAAAATATTTGCGCACAAACTTTTGGGGCACAGTATTTTTCCAATGTTCCATTTTCAATTTAGTTCTCTCTCCAAGTTAAGCAAGTAAACTATTTTTCCTAAGACACAGATGGAGTCACTTCAGCTTAGAGGCCAGAAGTGGCCCAGTTTATTTAGTATGATCTGCAGCCATACCAGATTTACCTTTCATGCACTAGCATTCTGTTAATGATATATGAGCACATTCAGTTTTTCACGTATGAATTTATGGGACAAATTCAAAAGATATTTGGAAATTCTATTCAGCCTTTAGCCATGAAAAAGTTTCTCAGCCCTTCCTAAAAGAACAGTTTCTAAAAGAGAAGCAAAAATTCTTCTTTCTCATGAAACACTACAAAAGTGACATTAATTGCATGTGGTGGTAGTTCAGACCTTAACAGAAGACTGTTTAAACCAAAGTGACACCGCAAATTAAGTTTGTATCCCCACTCCAGAAACACTGTAAAGACAGTGGTTCAGACAATGATTTATTTTCTTTTATTCTATTAAAAGCAGCAGCAGCAAATTAGAGGAGAAGAGTTTAGAAAAAGACAGAAGATGACATGTTGGGATTATTAGAATGCTGTAGCAGCTAATTCTTCAGTAATCAACAGGCTGCTGTAATTTTTTTTTAGACTTTCTTAAGCTGGATATTGTACTACTTGTACCTCTGTTGATATTTACTAAGAAATCTTTCACCAAAGTACATGAGTTATACATTGTGTGTATTTGCTCATTTTACTACTAGATTTTTAAGCATTCTGTATTAACTCCAGTTACACATTTTTGCTATCTAATACCATCTACTGTGGGCAGGTTAAAAAGGGCAAATACTGTGTAAGTTAAGAAATCTCGTATTTGGAGAAACAAATACACTTCAACACTTTTGTGCTAAAAATATCCCACTGTGTTTTTTTTCCCTTGAATACAGACTGTGTGTCCTGCTCTAACAATACAAAAACCTTTGTATTATCTTATTTTCCAAAGAAAAACTGACAAATGGTGAAATCAACTCCACTCACAACTCCACTGGTCTAAAAGCAGTGACTGCCATGTAAGAAAATGAATGGCTATCTTCAACCATGCTTCTGTAACTACAGCCTGTTCTGGATCAAAGAACATGTAATTAGAAAATGCATCTACTTTGACTCCAAACTGGAATCTTAATATTTTTAATTAAAAAATATTAATTTATATTGCTCAAAAGTGTTGAAGCTTGCTTAAACAGATCAAAATAGTAACCCTCTTCCCAAAACCAAAAGACCACCCACTACTAACTTCAATATTGTCTCATAAAACTCTGCGAAGTAACTTGACACTCTGCCCCGACGTATTTTAAAAACACTAAAGCTAGTATAATTGGATGATTAAAGGAACAAAGATAAGACTGAGTCATTTGACAGCTGCTGAGAAATTAGAAGAATGGTCACTGAAGCAGTTAGAAGAAATTACTGAAAATGGCAGACATTTCTCAGAAAAAGACACAGGAAGCATGATGTTGTGAGACTGGTCGCAAAGAAGCCACTAACAGTCAGACGAGAGATGTCTGTGGCCCAGTGCTTATTTCTACCTTACCCATTTGGTGTCTTGACTTCTAAAGGAGGACTGGAGCATATCGTAACTGTATAAAACTATGAAAACCAAATATACACTGCACAAATCTAGTCTGGAACATTTATGTATATAAGACCCAGAGAACCATAATACAAAAGGGCATCAGAACCTTTAAACAATTGAGTGACTTCTGGTTTGAAAAGCACGGAATTTCTGCATTTCAGGTAAAGCCACAGATGCAAGGATATCAGACTCAAAAATGTAAACTGGCATAGCTTCACTGATTTTAGATGTAAATCGCACCCCTCTTGTTGCTTACTCACTGATTTGTAATGTGCATACAAGGAACGTTGAACAATTCCCCTAGGTGACAAAAACGACCTTACAGAAGCTAGAACTTGCAGATTCCACTTTACAATAGGGGATTTTTCTGATAAATTTTTGGTTGCTCTGAGAAGAAGAGTGGAACCTGCAGTTGGTTCCGTAACTCTCAAAGCAGACATCAGAGGGCAGTCGATTCGGACAGAGAGGGCAGAAGCAGGAAGAGCCTGTACAAATGTCAGGAAGATCTCTTATCTGTGGGCACATTGAGAGTTGCATCAGGCCCTGCCACCCAAAGCTGTTGCTGGTGCCAGGCTGTTAAGATTTCTTCCATGAAAGCTCCATAATACAATAGATACAATGCTCATTTAACAACAACAACAAAAGATAAACTACTATAACCAAGCATGCAAGCAAAAACGCTAATTTAAATATTTCCACATGTAAATATGAAGAAAAAGACTCTCTTACAACTCCTAAGTGATCAGAAGAGAAACTGGAGATATTTCATGGTCTCCTAAAAATCCTAGTCTTGACAAAAAGTAAAACTTGCTGTCATTTTCTAGGCAGTAAATGTTTTATTGCTGGGAAAAGATTTTGATGTTTGTAATTTCTATTGAAGAGCATTATGAAGTAGTTAAAAATATTGCCACATCTGAAAAACAGACCAACGGGAAGTATAAGACACTTGTTCATCTGTATTTCTGTGACTTTTCTCACTTGGTATTATTTGCAACCATACTTTCATGTCTGGCAACAGTGCCAACTCTACTAAGGATCATATATTACTTTTATCATGTTGATTACATATGTTCACCAGTTTTGCTGCCTATATATGATTAGTGTGGTTTGCACATACTTAGTGACACAATCCAGAGCATGACATTTTCACAGAAAACGTGTTTACTGGGCAAGAGCTCCTTAGAAGTTTGCGTTCCTTTCAGCTTTGATCTACATGACATCGAGAATCCTACAGCTTGAGTATATGTTTACCATTTATATTATTAAGATCTATCTCCTTCACACTATATGGCTACCGAGCACTTTGGTAGTCACAAAATATTTCCTTTTCTCTTAGGTGAACTTAGTAGTAGCTGAATAAAAGAAAGCTTCTTAAAATGTTCTCATCTGTAAGCTTAAGCTTTGTAATGATTTGACATTTAAATTCTGTTATTCATCAGCACTTCACAGAAGAACTTGATTTGTCTAAATGGATTTGAAAGCCCGCAAGTGAGGAAAATCAGAAAAACCTGGTTTTGAATATCAAAAGATTGTATGTGAAAAGTATTTTTACAGGCTGCACGTACCCGTTTTATTGATCAATTAACTTCTCCCAAAATGAATTTTTCTGAGACCATACATGAAAACCCAAATTGGTCCCCCAACACTTACTGATAAATGTCTTTTCTGAGCACAGCTCTACTAAGAGGGTTGTCAGCCTGAGGTGCCATACAGACAGATCCAATCTTGAGAACCAAAGTGTCTTCTTTAATTGCTGGATTAGCTGTAGTTGGGAGAAGAGAAAATATGTGTTTGATTAAAAGTCAAATGCACATAGCAGAAACACTGAAGAACTATTTCTTAAAAAAATCTAAATAAGAATGTCTAAGGATTCAGTTCTGCTCAGGAGCAACAACTAATGCAAAAAAAAGCCATAAAAATCAATAGCACTGTTGTGGTACATAAAAGACAAAACTATTGTCATTTAATTTCCCCACAGAGTTTTACCACACAACTAAATCTTGGTCTGTGACCTCTCGTTCTCTCTGATGCTTTTTTATTTCAATTTTTTTTGCCCAAAATGATCTTGATCCCATGGACATCTTTGTGATCTGTTTCTCCAATAATTATCTGCTGAACTATCAGCATGTAGAGCATTGAATCATGCACCCTTTTTAATATGGGGCTAGGTCCTTTAGATGTAAAACATTGCAGATACTACAATGTAACCGTCCTAGTAGCATTTGGTATGGGTTGCAACACACATGAAAAGTTCAAACACAAGGACTGAAACAAGAGAATCTGAAATCTGACACATATACAAAGTCCAAGACGTAGTACCGGACAGTAAATTCCACATCAATAACAAAATTACTCCAAGAAGAAAAAACTCTGCTTTCCACTTCATCATATTCAAATTTCAGCCACATGTACAAATTCTTAGTTTTAAAAGCAGTGGTCATATTAGACAGAAAACCAAAGTTCTGCCCAGAAAAAAATAGCACCACATTTCTTGTAGTAAACAAAGCCTGTTAAGTTTCCTTATAGGAAAAGACTGAGTCTACTGCATCTCCTTCTCAGCACACAGAGACATACAGAAAGCATTTGGATAAGGTTCTGCTCAGAAGACTCCACAGTAACTAGGAAGCTCCTGAGAACACGTGATGCAAGCTCAAAGAGTTCATCATCTGAAGTCAAATGGTTCACTTCAACACCAGCATGATACATAAAAAGGACGGAACGGCATCACGCTTGCTCGCACATCCAACAAAATTCTGCAAGACTCTCATATATGAGGTCTGAAAACAAAATGATATTAGCAGAACAGAGTTTAAATATTTTACTGAAGAGTGAAATGCTTGGTGTGGAAAGAACCAGAGAAATCTATGAGTTTAAAAAATGGCTTCTCCAGACCCGTCAACGTCTTGGTGAATAAGACACCGTGCTTTGCAGCTATATATATATCTACACATATGTATATTTTTAAACAGATATAAGAAACCACAGAATTCACAGAAATTCTAATATGATATTTTAAAACAATTGTAGGGCATACCACAGTAAACATTAGCAGAGTGGTAACACAAGTTCTGACACGCAACTATTTCAAGAACACAAGGGATTTACCTAAAAGAAACTCATCTACTTAAAAATCAAAGTCAAGTCCTTTAGTCCCCAAAGCAGAGCAAAACCATACACAGATGGTTTGGTTGCCAGAACTAAGGTGGAAAAGTTGACAACAAAATCCTCTTTGTGACGAAATCAGAAACCGTATTTTTCAACTTTTAGATCAAAAAATGAGTAAGGCATTGTACTAAGTATTAGAAATTCCTGCCACTGTACACTTAACGTGTTGGATTTTTTTTTTCTCATACTCACATAAGAAAAAGGAGTGAAGGCATTAAATATACTTCAGATTGTAATTGCAGCTTAATTAGGTGGCAAATGCCTTATTCTGAGAAGTGGTTCTGAATAAAATATATCTTAGGCTAAGAATTTTAATTTGTCTCTGACACTTAGCAAAGCAAAATGAACACAGGACTACTCATCACGGTCTTTATTATGTGAGCGATTTAGGATTTTTTTTCAAGGCTGGGCATGGTTCTTTTGTGTAAAATTTCTTGACCTACAGGAAGCTAAGTCAATCTTAAACCAGAAAAAATTACAGGCATTAGTATTTTCAGCTGGTCTTTAATGAGTGGTAATCCAAGTCACGACTTAGGATGACAAATTCATATCTCCATTCACTAACCCATGAATTCTCCTATTAGCTTTTCAAAATATGGGAATAATGTAGTAAACATAATCACAGTCATTACAAGTATTTAAAAATTTGAGGGGGGAAAAAAAAGGTCTGCACTACATAATGTAAGTACAATCTAGGAAAAACTTACAGACCCAAGTGTAATAATGTTGTTCACAATCTCACTTGGTTTTACCCACTCATCTCAGTCGTCTTCTTGCTGAGCTAAACACATTATGCTCTTTTAATAGCTTCCTTGTATGGCTTCTTCTCCCACACTTGATTAACATTTGTGGTGCTTTTCAGCAGCCTCTCCACTTTTCTTAATACCCATTTTTATAACAGAAAGAAAATTGGACAAGATATTCCATCATCTGTCATATGCAGAAGTACAACTACCTTCCTTATTTCTTTTCACTATGGGTCCACTATGACCCTCAAGCTGTTTTCGGCCACTGTTTCCCAGTATAGTCTCTCCAGTCCTGAAGATATAGTCTGCATAATTTTTTTTCTTGATATATAACTTTAGCTTTAGAAGATTTAGTATATTTTTCTACAGGCAACAATGTAAGCACAGTGATCCAGATGCATGGCCTATAGAGTCCTTAACTTTATTTTCCTCAGGAAATTCTTTGCAACATACATTGATGCTAGCAGCAATGGTTTTATATTTACTTTCAGATTATTAAATACCAATTTCACTTATTATTCTCAACTGACAATTTTTTTTTAGACTTCTAGTTAGCCATTTTTAATTCATTTAACATTTCCACAGATATCGTATGGGGATGTATTTAAATTAGAATACCATGAAACACAATGTCAAACTCCTTACAAAAGTCTAAGCGTATCTGCAAACATTTTATCTTTTGTAACCATAATGAAGAATGAAAATCAGATGTGTTTAACAAGACTAATTTTCCATAAAACTATATTTATTTTCACATAACAAATATGTAATTCTTTATTAACTGAATCCTGTAATAGATTTTTTTCCTTTATATTCTCTGAGGGAGAGCAATAAAACTACCTGCCTTAATTTTATTTGAACATCACACTTTCATTTTACTAGATATACCTTCAGCTGTCTAAAACCTGCTCTTCCAAGGTGTGCTAAAAATTAGCCTCAGAAGACTAAGACCCCTGAGCAGAAGTTACTCAGTCTGACTGATTTGAAACTGTTTAATAGTAAGCAAGGAGGATGTTACAGACCATATGTTACGACAGACTTCAAAGTACAGTCATGCTCATGTGACAAGAATATATCACTTCTACAAATGCATGACATACATTTTTTCAGTATGCTGCCTTTTCTTTTTCACTATCAACAAATTTATCACGTCCTTTCCAGTGATTCCTGATATTTTGCTCCTAGTACATATTAAAAAACGTTCCTATTGTCCTCAAACCAGCCAGATGTGGATTTTCCCCGTCTTTACCACTTCTTGTCATTTTTTTGCAATTTACATTTTTTATTTATAGAGTTCTGCTATGCAGTATTTCTTCTTTCTATTTGTTTTATATTGCTTTTATATATTTAGTTGTCTTTACTTCATCACTAAGTAAGTGTTGGTTGTTGACCAGAGCTTGAAACACCACCCGATGTATTAACAAATCAAACTCTGAGGGAAAGTAGCATTGCTTATTGCCCAGGATATAATGCTGCCCTCAAGTCCACCACAAAAAAGAAACGTTAATCTGGTGCTGCTGCAAAAACCATGAAACTAAAATGTTATAAAATTGTGTGGGTGTATTCCTGCATGTGTGTATGTAAATTCCTCAGGAGACAAACCATGATTTTGATTATTTCATAGTGTTTGTGTATCACAGTTCATTGTGCAAGTTTGGGTTTGGACTGCAGAAATAAAGAAAAGATATGCTTTCTTTTTTTAACTCTCTATACAAGTCACAGTTACATGTTTTTTTTTTGGGGGGGGGGTATTTTTGGTAGCTATCACTAGGTACAAGGTATGAACAGCAGGTGATTGACTGGAAAAGAAAGTGAAATCATTGTTGTTCTACTTTTACTGCAGTGATCACAACTTGAAACACGCAAACCTTACTGGATTTAAAAATCTCTCTTAATCAATAAATGATGAATGAGGTCTTATGGGGGCATATCTCCACAATATATAACATTTTTCTGACCTAGCACACCAGTAACACGGTCATATTCAACTCTTACTCCTTATTATTGTTTCTAATTTCTATTGTTCTTGACGATAATAAGCAGTAGAAGAGAGAAGCGATTTATTTCACATTCAGAAACAGATGAGAGTTTGGGAAAATCTGGGGTGAAAGTAGAAATGAAAGGAGAATGGTGCTGATTTTCATAGTGATGATATTTCAGAATTTTCCAGTGGAAGAGGTTAGTTGGCTTTTTTATTAATTTAGTAAAGCTAATCTGTAGCATTATTCTTTAAAAGCATATGCAGTTTTTCTGCCTACATCGATGCTTAACCATGGCAATTCTGTTCTTTGCATGCATTTTCAAGCAAGGGATAGCAACAAGACAAAGTTTTTTTTATAATTTCTTTTTAATGAAGTATACAGCTACAGAGCTACAAAAACATACTTTTAAAAAAAGATTTCCTTGACAGCATGCCCTAGAACTCCCTTCCAACCAGAATCATAATTCTTTCTTGCCAACACAGCCAGTCTAATTTTATCTTCCTGTGTTTTCAGCATTCCCAGTTGGAAAATTGTAGAGGATGCTGGCAAAAAAACGATCTATGTAAATTCTCACTGTCTGCACTTCTTGCAATTAGGTTATGAGAAAAATCTAAAGACTATACTCTTAGGATTATATTATGTGCTATCGTATATAATGGTAAAAAAAAACCAAAACGTACCTATAGGACTTACGTAAATGTATCATGATACCAGTAAAACACTTCCCCCCCCCCCTTTTCTTTTTTAAATCTCTAGAAGAATTGTTGGTAATAGAAGTGATCGCATTCCCGCTAGATGTTACAAAGTGTAATTTAAGTGTCAGCATCTCTTTATTTATACATAAAGATTGTAATAGGGATATAAATATATTTTATGTATGAAGGGAAAACAATTTCTTACAGAAAAAAGTATTATCCATAGATCTAATGGCTACTTACTGTTGTTTGAAAGAACAGCTTACACTACCCATACCTCTGTAAACACCTGAAAGCCTCTTACATAATGGAGCCTGAATAGTTTCAACTAAGACTTACTAAATAAATGATAAACTGTATCATCTGTTGGGCATCAATCACGAGGTACATTTTAATAACTTTCTCCAAACCGAACTAGAATATCTACCTGCTTCACTATCGCATGGTTTTCTAGGTGCCACTTTCCACAAGAGCTAAGGCTCCCTGCTTAGGCTCCATTGCTGGAACAGGTGTCTATGGAAGACTGAACTGGTATCAGCGTAATGAGAGCTGACACAAGAATCACCACTGTAGAACAGGGTTAAATTCTCTTTCCACAATTCTTGGCCATTCTTTTTTTTATAGTCACATTTTAAATGCAAACTCTATAGGTACTGGGAAAGCAAAGATCAATTAAATATCTAAAAACACTTTTCAGCAAATCTGCAGAGAAGTAGCATGAATGTTACATGTTTCCTAACTCTGACCCTTAAAACTGAAGGCCTTAGCAATGGTCAGCAATTTAACTAAGTTAGAGTATCTGTCTACAATAATGAACAGCAAAAAATCTCTAACATAAAATACTGTACCTTCTGCAGTATGACGATCTTCCTCATTTTGGGGAAAGAAGACTCTTATTACACCAGTGTTAATATAAATCAGAGGCAAGTTGCGGGAAGTTAAAGCATGAGTCCTCATAGGTTGGCCTGGTGATTTCCTTTTCTCCTTTTGACTCCTTGGCAACCTGGCTTGAAAAATGCTTGCAATCGCCTTAAGCAACGGAAAACAGAGGACCATATCAAAGGCTTGAGCAGAAAGAAGGATCTCATGAAGAAAGTGAGGAGAACCATCAGTGTGACCTTCTGATAGCTTATGGAATGTTCTTCTTTCGTTTCTTGATATCAGTTTGTGCCGGACATTTTTTGTCACAGCTTTGGTATAAGTGAGAGAAAGAAATCCATGTTGTTGGTGTGAGCCATCTAGAAGTTTTGCAGTTGTCTGTTTCAAGGAAAAAAAAAAAAAACTGCTGCAAAAACATACACATATAACATCCATCAATTGCCATATTCTCTGTTAGTTAGGATGTTTAGGGTTCTACATTTTCTAATAGCTTTCCACTGTCTCTGAATAGTAGAAAAAATTTCTTTCAGTTTTTTGAATGGACAATTTGTCCACAGCGTGTCCACACTTCACTGTATTGTGTGAGCTAAAACTATGAACTGCTGAACATTTTTTTCTTATCTGATTATTTATGTTGTATGAAATTCAAATCCAATAAGCCAAAAAAGCCCATATATCCAAGAGTCTAAATTTACCAAACATTTTCTGATAATTTTTCACAGTTATATATTTTTATTTCTCCTTCACTTTAGACATTTTAGAAGTAGATCTTACTCCCTTGCATTGTTCCTTCTACATGTGCAAATACCATAGGTGCTAAAATAACGCTTGGGTGCTGAGATAGCTTCACTTCATCTAAACATGGGTGTATAAACCTAAACTAAATACTCTAAGAATTGAGCTGGTTTTGCCCTCATCACCTCTGAGTATTTAAAGAGAATAGCTGTGCCACATGCTAAAGCACATCACTTAAATAAAGCTACATTGCGCCATACTTTAGAAATAGCAGATTCCTTCACTTAGAAAACAGATTTCCTAGATAAAGATGACAATTAGATGTTGAGCTCCCATAAGATGTATAGTACAGTTTTCATAGTGTCTTTGAAAATCTTTCAGTCATCCATTGTTAGTGAGTGAAAAATGTAAAAATAATAACTAGGAAAAACACTATTTTAACAGTGTAACAAACATTTTGATAGAATTCTATACATTTGTTTAATTTAGCACAAATGAAAGCAACTCCATTTTGCAAGTAGTTGCTTCTTTCAGCATCTTAAATTTGATTAAAAACAATTTAATATAATTTAAACCTCATTAACAGAAGGACAACATCTCTTTCTTAAACAAACAGGATACATAGCTTAAATGATGAAAAACCGGAAGCTTTTGTGATTAAGTGAATTAAAACAAATTAGTAAGTTAATTTCCTTAAGAACTGAAATAAACAGAACCAGAGAAAGTATTACAAATCAATATTCATGATGAAAATAAATCAGAGCACACAGAACTTCCACTAACATAAAAAGATTCTACACAGCCATACATCTGTGATGATAAAGAGCCCAATGTCATAACATATAAAGTCTTTCAAGGATAAATAGGCAGGAAGAAAAGGGGTTAAATATCCCACACTGAGATATTCTGAATTAGCAAGTAATGTTCCCAGCATTCAAAAGAAAGACTCAAATATGAAATTGTTAATTGTTGCATTACCATAATGATAAGAAGTAATTTTAAAAGGTTGCGTAAAGGTATATTGCAGTAACACAAAATACGTAAATCCCTAAGGAGATATCAGAATCACATGAACAAAATGCAGTGTTCAGTATTGGCTTTTATATATTTGGTGTCCAAACATTACTGTATGTGCTCACTTATATTTAATATAAATGAATCCCACTGACTTCAGTGGACTGCTGTTATGTACCAGGTTGTGAACCATCAACCCTCATTCCCATATCTACTAAAAAATGACTGACAACTATTACTAAAGGATAAGAGGGAAATAACATAACTAATATAATCAATATAAGTAATTAATATATTTAGTACAAAAAAAATTTAGATGACAAGAAACTAAAGCCATTTGAGATTTTTTTTATTTTTACTCCAACTGGCATTTATTAGTGGAAGTTCTGTAGTAAAAATTTTAAAAAAGATTCTTACGGAGGGAAAGAAGCCAGAGAAATTACTGAAAGGGTCCTGCTTGCTGATGGGTCGAACCAACAAAGTACGTCTGTTCAGCTTGTCAGTACAGGAAAGGAACACACCTCCATATTGCCCCAGAGACCAAGAATCTTCCCCAAGGCTTGAGGTAATGAACAAGGCATGGAAGAGGGGAAGACAAAAGAAGAAAAAAAAAAAAAAAGATTGCTATAAGCAAACAAAAAAATTTACATTACACTTGCACAGTTCTACGTAACTGCAAGATAAAGCCTATGCCATACCTTTTCCTAAAAAGGTGACATTCAATCGGATCAAGCAAAAAAAATGGTAAAAAAAAAAACCTTTGTAAAACTTTGTGTGAAAGGACAACCTACAGCAAGAGGTCAAGACATATGAGAATAAAAGTATAGTAAAATCCTGCATACAGAAAAAGGACTTACCCCTGGATTTTCAGCAGATAGCTTTGTTAGAATGGGAAGGAGAATGATTACAAGAACCAAGAAACTGTGAACAAAAAGCTGTATACATATGTTACAAAATCAAAAAATTATTTAGAAAAAATGAGCTATTAAGTATTAAAATGTGCTTTGTACTACAGTTCTTGTAATCATTCTTTTTAATGTATATAAGAATAAAGAAAAATCTCTTGCTTAAGAAGAGTTATTCAGGTAAGCACTTTAGTTTACTAAAGAAATCTCACCAAAAGCTTTTCTCTGCATTGTAGAAATATTCCTTCAAAATGTCCTGACTGCCAGTTTCCCCCTGGCCTGGAAGACAGAATGTTCACCTTATCTATTCTCTGCTTTTGGTTTTAGTCCACAGAGATTTAAAGACAGAGAAAGGTACTCTGAAGAGATCATGAAATACAAATGAGAACAGTAACAATTTTGTCAAGTGGAATAACTTTTCTTTTTTTTTTTTTTTTTTTTAAAAGCCTCAATATAACTTTAGCATATAATATAACAAGACCACCCTGAAGTTGAAAACATTTCTAACGGAACATTAGCTTTTCATAGAATCTGTGGACAAAGAAGCTTGTTAACAACACCTAGCTACTGGGATTCCACAGCATTTTAAAGCATTATGACTTGATTTGAAAAGATTTTAAAAAATAAAGTACAAATTTTTATTATCAAATATTACAATATGTATAAACAATAACTGCATTTGTAACTTGGGCAAAAGAACGGGAATTTAAATTTTTTTTTTTAGACAGGTGATCAGAAAAAAAAGTCTCAGAAATGTTGATAACTTAGAGAAGTTGATACTAAATCTCCTTCCTATTGTACACAGGGAACAGTAAGTGTCCAATAAGACCTTGCAGACATTGGCTCCTAAGTCAAAATGATTTGTGCTCCTAAATATTTTAGTCATTTTCAATGCCAAAAAAATGTTCTGAAGCTTTTAACTATTATTTTATTTTTTCCTTTCACAACAACTATTCTATTTTCTCTTAATTTATGTCTCCCATAATGGAATCTGTTGATCTGTAATGGCAAACACTAACCCAGCTGATCAAAGACTACATAGGCTCTCGTTCTGTCAAGACTAGTGTGCTCATGGCCAATATGAGCTAGAAGACAGTACATGCAATCTCTCTACAGAACCGTGCATCTGGGTGCCAAATGAACAAAGTCACATTGGTGGAGCAAACTATTCAACTAAAAAGACTTGCTAATGTTGCAAGACATATAGTAGGCCTAACTACCTACCCTAAACATACATAATACTAATGATATACTGGTTGACGTTAATTACTGAAAGTTTACTTAGGCATGTCTGTATAACACTATGCTGTGTCACACAGACACAGATAATCAGCTCAGCTCCCTGCATGACGGTGTTGCTAAGCCACAGCAAAAGAAACAGCTCCATTTTTTAGAAACTTCTTCTTAATATCTAAGAGTATGGTACCATAAATCATTAAATATTAGCACTTGCCAACACATCATGAAGCAATATTTAAGGAATTTCCCATCCAAAAGTTCAGCTAAAATGAATGATTTTTGTCTAATGGACCAACAGAGCAGTAAGTGTGAAAAAATGCTATTCTGATTTGTAATGATTTCTATGTATTTCTTTGGAATCAGATATAATTCTGAGAAAATGTAATTCTGATTTTTATTATTTAAAAGGTTAAAATCATTTCACTGAAATTGAACAATTACCTTAAATTCAAGATAGAATTAAGAAAAAAAACCCACCTCCCTTCTTCTTTCAGCCTGAAATAAAAGCAGAATAACTCCCAGGAATTACCTGTTTCTGTAGTGGTCAATATTGAAGCTTTCTATTTTACATTTGATTTTGGTATAGACATCCTGCATATCCACTGAAGCACTGAGATCTTCTAATTCACTGACTACACAAACTTCTGCAATAGTCAAAGAATATAAAAATTATTAGTTATTAATCTGAAACTTGCAAGTTTTTAAACAAGAAATATATCTGAGGCACTACATGTTGTAAATAGCATGATGCTACTTCTACTCAGAGTTTTTTCATAAAGCACTTTTTGATTCAAGTGTCACACAGACAGGAACCAGAAAAAATCCTAGAATCCAAACCTTTTTATACAAATGTGTAGAGAGACTTATATATGGGTGTTTTAGTTCAGGTGTTCATAGTACAATTCCTGAAAAAAAAAAAAGTAAAAAAAAAATCTTTGCCAAGATATTTACTCTAACAATACTTGAGATTTCTTTCTTTCATGTAATTAGTTTTTTAAAAATCAAAGGTTCAAGTACATCTCTTCGAAAATTAGCTTTAATCATTAGTCTCCTTATTTTTTCACATTACTATGAATAACAATGTTAATTTCTAAGCAGCAGTGTTCCTAACAAAAAAAAAAAAAAAAAAAAAGAAATATTTGAAGTCCTGCAGTACATTTATAGAATCTGAGTTCCTTTCCAACAATTACTGTCCGGACGATAATCCAACTTTAATCTCAAAGAAAAAAAGAGAAGCTGTTTGCCACACATATTTCTCTTTTCAACACAGAAGTCGAAACTTCTACATTGAACTCCATATTAAAGTTCCTATGACTTTAAGGATTATACTATGATAATTACATTAAATTTAAATTTGAAATTATTAATACAAAACTACATGTCTATACATGGACATACACAAACCATGCTTACTAACTCATACGAAAATGAAACGTGATTGCTTCTAAGGCAATAAACGCAGCACCTTATTAAGTAAAACAACCAACTTACTTCCGATTTAATATAATCATCTTTCCACGGGTGGGGGGGGGAAGAAGTTTATGCCAAAGAACAATACTGAATTCTGATTCCATGCACTAACCTAACTACAGCTTGTCACTCTAGTTTAAAATATAGATCCAACCCGTTATTTCTGCATTACAGTATTTAATATTGTCAATAAATGCTCTGAATAGCTAATACTGTTCTGTAAAATAATGTATGGAATTTAAAATAGTATATTAGGGGAAAAAATGCTGAATACCTGTGCCATTATTTCTAGGATCAGGAGCAAACAATTTAATAGTAATTTTTGGCAACATCCACTGCATCCATAGGCTGACACGTCCACTTGAAACTCCAATATTACTTGTCGTTTGTTCCAATGTAATGGAGTCTGAGAACGGAGAATCATCACCACCCTGAAGAGAATCACCCTATGAAACAGATATAATAGCTGAGGAAAAAAAAAGTATTGCTTTTCACCACTCCTCTTTTTTCTTCTGTCTAGACTGATGTAGATGCCCAAACTATATAAATACAGAATCACTGACAGTATATTTGAATTAAGCCATTTTTTAACATCAGGAAAAAAATAAACCAAAATATACTCCTCTTTTCTTAGGTAGAGAGACTTTGGCAAAGATTATATGGTAAAACTGTAAGGTTCCATGACTTGGTTCCACTTGGCATAGCGAACCTTCCTTATTAACTCTACACTAATGCAGTACTATCATCAATGAAAAAACACAGGCTGACAGGAATTTTCTGAGATGCAATGGGAAAGAGGATAAGCAGGCTTGTGCATATCTGAAAGGCAAAGGAAGAAAGAGTTGTTGGAGGTGCCAAATGAAGAGCCATCCAGTACGGCTGTAACACTTCTATACTACATACACACTGGTTTTGGGGTGGGTTTTTTCCCCTTCTTCTATGTGCTTCCCTTTAACTGCTTGGGAAAATGATTTCACAAAATAACAGCTTTTTGTAAGAATCAGAAACATTTTAGTTGCCAGTTTTAAAATATTTCTGTTATTTAAAAAAGGTGATTGTCACTTGCGATATTCTTAAATATATGATATGTTGACAAATGAGCTTGTAGAAGCTTCTGTGCCATCAATAATCTCCATTCATTCCCTAAAACATTAAGGGCTCAACAAAGAAGACACAAAGGTTCATGTTTTTAGGAGAAGAACATGACAAATTAAAGCTATACTGAAAATCCTGTTACGAGGGCTTATCAGAGCCCTGCAGGCATGTTCAGATAATTCTTGATGGCACGAGTGAAATATTTACCAGCCATAGGACTTCATCCTGTTCCGTTGCTGGAACTTACTGCCTCCAAATAGGAAAGGAAAGATGCAAACATGTAATTGCTCATCAGCTCCTAGTATTTACAGCCTATTAAACTGAATGTAATGGATACATTAGTCACTAACATCAACCAGAAACCACTAAAAATCCACCAGCATCTTCACTTGCAACTCCAAGTGTTGCAAGTTTTCTTCATTATTCAAGCACAAAATGAAAGGAACAGGGTATTGTCACTTTGATCCATTAAGACCAATAAACACCCAAAGTCTTAATTTTCAAAGAAGGTTTTGGGTTATTAGGAATTGTAAATTATGATGAACAACTTGTTTGGGAATTTTGAGATTTATCCTAGCCGAGATGATTTATACGAAAGACACCCTGGAATCAGACCTACACAGAAAGCACTGCAGTTTGACTGAATCCATTTTAACCTGTCAGGCAAGAAATGACAATGCACTCATTTCAGCTTGAAATGTCCCAAAAAAACTTACTTTCAGTAGCAAAATTAAAATTTGACAATACTTGACTCATTCTTCAGTACAAGACTGGAGAATGTGAGTATGGAAGTTTGTTAGTCATCTGTTTTCTGGATGAGTAGAACTTATCCCAAACCTAATGACATAGCTGATATGGAAGCATTTATGTCGATAAATCACATTTTCAACCAACTCAGGCCTACAGTTTAATTATAGGATTTCTATCTTGTATGCATGTTCTCTTATCATCAACCTAACCATAAGAGAAGACAGGAAGGTAGGTCAAAATCTTACAGAAGTTTTGCACACAATCCATTAGGGCTTTGGGCTAGCTGATATACACCAAATGGAGCAGGTGACATTGTGCTTTTAGAATTTATTGCGTAATGAAGAATGTGATTACCTTTACCACTTTCTTTTTCAGATAAACACTGAAAGGCAGCTTCTGCTTCATGCTTGCAGCTCTATGTCACTCAAATTAAGATATTTTATTTGTTTCTTTTTTGTCCCAGCAAAACTCTTAAGATTACACAGAAACAGAAAAGATACTTTATCTGTGTGTAGTAACCTTTACTCTTGAAAAACTCAGTGATACCTACTATAATTGGTAAGAACCCATCCACGCTGTCAACAGCTGACACAGAGAACTTATCACTCCAGATATTCATTCATAGGAGGAAGGGAGAGCTTGTGCAACTAACATATGTTACTGGAAAATAATACCTAAACGTGAGACTACAAGATCTGGACCAGTTCAACAGACGTAACATGAAGTGCTGAAATGACAAGATTCAATTCACCTTCAATTGTCTATGGCGATAGTGGCTTTGCATTAATCAAAATGCATAAAAGAAAACAGGTATGTTTCTATTTATTTTTATATGTATTATATAAAGCATTATTGCTTACAGTTCTGAAGAGACTACTGGTAGAGCCACAGGTGACCAGCTTTTGAAAAACTGTTAGACTAGAGGTGCAGAAAGTTAGCTGCTATTAATATGAGGTTTCTTAGTGGAGTATGTATACATTTGAACCTCCTCATCTCACTTTTTAAAACAAATCAAAGGAAAAAAAGTCAGGCCATAGCTCAAGTAAGAAAACCTTCAGGCTAAGAACTGATAGAGGGAGATGGTATATAGCACTGTAATGCTCATTCCATGGCAAAATTACACAATTTGGAAAGAAAAGAAATATCCTACTCTCATCAATTAAGTTTTAAGAAAAATCAGTGTTATTTCCATAACATTATATATAACTATAAATTTGTGCAATTTCTTAAAATATCATCATTGCTAGATTCAGAAACAAACTGCAACATGTGTTTTATGGATTGAGAAATTAGATTTTGCTTTATGAAATGTTATTCAAATGACAGTAGGCTTTTGCTCTTCAGATACCATTTGTGAAGAGAAAAACAAAGAAATATGAGTCCAGTTCTAACTTTACCACGATTCAAGACTATTAATCCATCTAATGGTGTCTTTTCATTATAATGTAACTAGCTAGTACGTAATTCAGGTATGTGCAAAACTGTCTATGTACAAATCTGTGTTGATTGTGTTAAAGAAATATGTTAAAAAAAAAACAAAAACAAAAAACAAAAAACAAGGCATCACAGAAAAAAGATACCCTGGCAGTTATTTGAATTAAAGCTGCTGTCTCTAAAAATTAAGTAGTTCAACTTTGTAAATCTCTAGGATTAGAGATTCGTGCTATCATTACTAATCATCAGTGGCTGATGAACAGCAAATAAAAAAAATGCCTGTTTTTTGCAAAAGAGTTCATGATGAAGAAAACATTCTCTATGAGAAGTGTTTCATTACTGTACAGAAAGCAAGTGCTGCTATAATGGGGAAGATTTTCTTAAATATTGGTCATAATGTGTCAGGGAACCATGGATATGGCATTAGGTGACAGCGTACAAGTCAGACTACAAAAACATATTACTCACTGGATTTGTGAATGCCATGTAGGAATGAGATCACAGAGCATGAAAGACAGACAATGGAGAGTTCCAACCCATAGGAAAACCAAGTAGCTCACCTTCAAGAGAACTAACAAAAGGGTAAGAAAAACACATAATATTGACAATACTAACCTCTGAAAAGGTGCACTCTATGCTAGCATCTTAAATATGAAAAGGCAAATAGGGTAATAAATTGGAATGCATATTCCAATGCATATTCATTGTCCTATGACAGTTTTTGTCCATGATATCTTTATTCTACATAAATCTTCTAGATGCCTGCTATAAAATGCTTGATCACTTATTAATGGTCAGATTGGTAGAGAGAGAATATAAATGAATGAATGAACAAACACACACAGAGCTGGAGGCAGCAAAGACGTGCAGAAACAAACTGAAGAAAACTAACACCTATGCCTTGGTCTGAATGAAGTTTTTGCTCTGTGAAAAAAGCAGTACTTAGAGGCCTATCAATTAAATGTGTGGTCCTCATGGAGTCCCTAAAGGCAGAAGTGGTGCAATTAGCCCAGAAACTAAGACAAGAGAAATGCTGCGCTCTCTATATAAGACAGACATGTACAGACTGGTCTGAAGTAGCTGGACAAGGACCAGAAGGGTATGAGCAAGATTAACCAGAAAGAGTGAAAGAACACTTGTCTGTATATGTATATATTTATTTGCATGTGTGGTGGATGGAGCGGGAGCTGTAATAATGGGAGCTGAGGAAATGAATTTGGGAAAGAAGATTCTGAATGTACTTACAGAAGACAAGTTACAGAAACAAGGGATGAATGGATGAGTCCATTGGTGAGAGAGCTAGTAACAGAGCACAGAAGAGAACAAGCAGAAAATCAGAGTTAAAGGAGGAGAAAGGAGAAGGAGATTCATCTGGTTCCCTTCAAACAGACCTCCCAGAGGGAAATTTCCCATACCATTTTATCCATCAATTTTTATAACACCTACTCTCTTTTAGAATCCTTTCTTCCCTGAAATGTTCTTAACCATCAACAAGTTGTCAGTGTTTTAAATTAGTAACAACTAGCTTATAAACAAAATGGCACAAAGGACCTACTCAAGGATACTTTTTTAATAAAAACTTCAGCCTTCTCTCCCTTCCCACTTCCCTCCCTGTCCTTTCTCTTTTGAGCATTTCTTCTCCATTACGTTCTCAATGAGCAAACTTCCTTACACAAAACCACCTGAAATCCCTCTCCAAGCCATGGACTTAACATGACCCTCTTGCTTTTATAATTTATTCACTCTTCCTTCTTCCATTTTTCTCTTACATTGTCTGCAAATTTAGATTATTAAATGTAACAGGGCCTGTCTCCTGCTGTGTATCTAATAATATTTAATGTCTGCCACAGTACATGTAATTGGAGAAACCTCAGATAGCTCATTTCACTAAGATGCATCCAACTCCAAAGCAAGTGTGGCACAGTGGACATATGGCACCCAACAAGATGAAAAAATAAAGATGTAGTAGAACCTGCTAAACAACACGTTTGGGGCAGAGGTTAACTCCTTTCTGCCAAACTGTGACTCATATTTCCTATTTGCTTCCCCAGTAAAATCCTTTCTGCCTCTTGCCAGACCTTTTTGTCCAAAGACTTCTATCTGAGCACTGTTTACTAACCATGCCTTTGCAATACATTTCCTACCGTCTTCACAAAGAACTCTACGCTCTCCAGTGCCACTTAACTGTCCTACAAGACATCTACTTCTGTGTTGCTGTCAGTGCTATCTTTTCAGCACTGCGAGCAAAACTCAGTTCTGTTTCTTCAAGGATGCCAGTGCCTGCCCTTGCAATGGAAAAGTATAGGGAAGGAATGAAAACTAGGAAATAAGCCTTGGAAAGTGTCAGGCCTGGAAATCCCCCAGCAACTGAAAGGATGTAGGTAGAGCAGCCACTTCTCCAGTACTAATCAATGTTAGTCCTTTTGCTTCTCCGGACACGGCAGGCTCCATTGATAGGACAGTGGCATAAGCCAGGATGCAACAACCACCCAGACATTTTGCCATCCTCTGACTATCCCTGTCCACCCTCTTCAAAAACTAGCCTGCCTCCCCTCCAACTATCTACTCTGCCTGCTTGTAAAGCTATAAAAAGCAGGAGCAAAAATGTATCCTTCCAGAGGTGGAAAGAATCCTCTCCCTTCTCAATGAGTCATTATTTGCAAAGTCCTCATTCTGACATCAGAGAAGCCTCATCCTATTTCATGACTTGCAATTTCATGCCATCAGCACGGCATCAGTTCTGAGCCTTTCAATTTCTGCCAGTAAATTCCTTTCTTCTTGTTGTTCCTTTTGTATAACTCATCCAAACAGTTCTTTGACACTCTGCCTTCCAGTAACTTCCCACACCTTCATAATTTGCCTTTGAATGATACCCCTAAAAGATGATGCTTCTGTGTGGGAGTTTTGTTGTGTCTGGGATGGCTGTTCTCATCAAACCTCACATGCTCTAGAGATGTTGGAGTCAACAGTACTTTGGAATGGGGGGATCCCTTCAGCAGGGTGACTCTGAAGGAAGGAGCCAGCCAAGGGCAATTTCCCTTAGCTGAGATCCTCAGATGAATTTCACAGGGTATCAAGGAATGGAAACCAATTAAAGGTTAAGGAAAGAGAGAAAGAATACTTATTTAAACCTGAGAATATGTTTGTTTACAGATCAAGTCAAAGTTCAAGCCAACGTTGATGTTCTGTGGACTGATTTGCTGCTCTCCATTCTTTTCATTCTATAAAAAGTTTTGTTGGTTTTTTTTTTAGAGCTGCAGACTTTTTTAAGTTCTTTTTGTACTGTAGGCACACTTAATTTGCCAAACTGTAACTTACAAACTGTGATGGAGAGGGTGGGAATGAGAGACCATCTCCTCCCCACCCTCCAGGCACACCCTCACTCTACCACTGGACATGTTCCAAAATGCTTTTTGTATGAAAATCAACTTTGTTCTAAAATTTTGGCAAGTCTCTACATTTCTGTACATTAAAAAAGAAGAAAATAATAGTAAATTAAACTTAAAGGGGTACAGTTAACAGCAAATATGTACTGTCACTGCAAGTTTTGAATTTTATAATTGGGTTCTTTTATTTTCGTAATTTAATATGTTCAGATGCTTCATGCATTTTGTTGACTTTTTTTCCACAGAGAGCTGTTTTTGTTTAGTAGTTTAAGTACATAGATAACTTTGGTCTGTAGAAAACTGAGGCTATCATTTTCCCACACTTTTCTTTAAGCTTATTTTTCTGAAAATATTAAATGATGTACTATGCCTCTCAGAGAATCAGCCGGTTGATAATTTTGGCACGAGGTTACTTACAACAGTATTTGTGAGATTCTTGAAGAAATGCATTTATCTAGCATAAACCCAGACATATATAAAAAGCAAATTAACACAGGAATGCGCAATCAAATTTAAAAGCAGCAAACCCTGAATTTTAGGGAATGTGGTGCCTACCAGCTTCCAAGCCTATTATATCTATGAAGTTTACAAAAAAACAGAGTTACAAGTGCAGGCCCAGATACATCATTAGAAACTGCTTCCTCCTTTTCTAAATACATAATGGAATAGGCCATATATCTGATATGCTGTAACGAAAAAGTACACAGGTGAGGAAAAGAGGCCAAGGTCCTCACAGTTACCGTTACTATTGCTGGAGCTAAGCTTTCGCTGGCATCATTCCAATGTTGTTTGTGCTTATGCCTGTCTGATTTGCAGGTGTTTCTCATGCTTTAATTTCTGTAGCATGTGAGGTGGCTTTATTAAATCCTATTCAAATTGCGTAGCACACAATTGCGTAGCTGTAGAACAAAACTTCATTTAGTCAATGCACAAGTAAGGCCTACGCAGGCGTGTGTTTCTGGAAGTGAACTTGAAAAAGAAAACGGGTCCTTGAATTTCTAGGAATCAAATGGAGAATGTCTATGTAAATCAATGTTATCAGTAATAAAGGAATTGTGAACCTCTGGACACAGCCAGAGGTAGAGTAAGTTGAGGGTCAGGCACCTGGACCTGCAATTGCCAGGGTTTGGAACTTGTTCTACCACAGGGCCTGCAAGCCCTAACCAGGGCCTCAGCTCACTTCTGCTTAGCTTTGCACTGCAATTCTGTACTCGGGCTACTGCATTCCCATCTGGTATTCCAGGCCGCTTGTGTGTACTACCACTTGGACTAGCTAGCTTAACAGTATAGCTAAAACTGCATTAAGCTAAGGCTTTCAGTGATAACCTCTTCTGTTTGCAGCTCTGCCAGCTGCAGAGCTTATCACCAGACATCCCCAGCTGCTCAACACCGCAGCCCTGTCAGAGGTTACTGGGTTACTGCCTCCGCCCATCCCCTACTTCAACAGCTCAATGTGAACATACTATCTAATTTTTTCTGCCATTCAAACCTACATAAACAGTTGAATTGGCCCATTCTCTTTCTCAGTGGCAGAAGCACTGCAGATGCTCCTCTGAAGGCAGACTCTGCTATATGGCTGTCCTCTGGGAGGTGAAAAATGAAGAGATTGCATTTCTCCTTAGCCTTCTGTTAATGGTACTGTAACCAGAACCATTGGGCAGAGTCACAGGGACTAAAAAAGCTGACGGTCTGCAGTAGCTGATGTCTGTCTTTTTTTTTTTTTTTTTTTTTTTTTTTTTAAATAAGCTCAAATTCTTCGGAATTTTTGCAGTGAAAAACTAAGAAACTGAAATGCGAAGAGAGACTGTGCTCTTGCTTCTCATGCAGTTTCAATTTTCATTTTGGATTTTCAGCACCCAGCATGGTATTGTTAAATATGTTTATGCAGTAATTTTCTGCTCTGTTTCCAGATCTACAGAAAAATCAAGCCAGAGTCAGAAACCCTGAACTATTTTCCCACAACTTCTCATGCCAAGTCCTAAAATATACAATTTAATTCTTTCACCAATTGTTGCAAATTGACCAATATACTGAGTTTATTTTCTTAGCAGAATTTATCTTTGTTCATCAGGAAGATCCAAACATATGAGGCCTTCATCCTTGGCCTGCCTAAAGCTCGGGGATGATCACAGTTTGGCCACACTACTGCTATGCCTTATCAAAATAACTTCTGCGTTCTTGCTTAATCACTGAGTTTCCCCAAGGACTAAACACTTCTACCACTGTTTGTACTTAAGTAAACAGTAACAAGTGGCCTGTTGTAGTCTGTACTACCTTTGCTTTTGGTGTTCCAAAGGAGGGATGGTAAAAATGATTAACTGTTTCCAGCCCTCCAATACTTAAGCCTCTCACTCATGTTTCCCTGTCTTATTACCACCCAGACTAAAATTCAGTAAGCTAGGTAGCTTTATCCACATAGGACTGTGGTGCTCACTTTCAACTTGTCAGCATGAAAAGAATTACACACAGCTAAAAATATAAATCATCCACAGATCATATAAACAAATTACTTCTTTTGCTGTTTAATATAAACAGTTGTGAGAGTTTGCTTTCTTCCGATTCATTTATAGCAAGGCCATTGCAGCTGAAAGAAGCTTTAAAAATAATCATTTGTCTCCCACAGAACAAAATAACACATTAACTGCAAAATCTCTAAACTTAAAAAAAAACGTACCTATCACAGCAAAGTATTTTTGTTCGACAGACTTCAAGATTTAAAAATATAGGAACATATAAACAAAGTACAGACTCTGATAAAATGCAAACTTCTGGAAAATCTCCCTAAGTCAAATCTGTAGAAACACATATTATTGTTTAGTTACTCTATATACTACATTGCTACTTATCAGTAATAATGACTGTAAAATACATAGCTGCAAGGTGAAATTGTGGCTGTTGCACTCTATTTTTATATATTACGTCCTCCATTTCCTTCATTAAAGACATTACTGCTACAATACTCTGAAAACAAGCTATAATTTACAAATATGGGATGGCATAGTCCAAATCAAACAACATGTACCTAGCCTTGGTCCCACTGACTTCTTTGCAAGTAGCATTAGGCCAATCTTAAGTACCTTCAAATTTCTAAAGACCAAAATATGCATAAGTAATCAATACTACCATTTTAGAGAAAATAAAGACATTAAGTACACAGTATTTAAAAGAGATTAAAATAAAAGTATTTTTCTATTTCTCCGAGCATTTGCAAGTCGTTTTCAGACCTGTTAGTATCAAGACAGCAGTCAAGCAAAGTTTTGTTGGTGTTAGGTCTCCTGGCCAGTGAGTGCCTGCGCTATAACTGTTTCATCTGCTTTTATTGCTCCTTTGATGGAATCCAGACTGTGTGGGAAGGGAAAGGAGCGGTCCAGTTCCAACCAGCAGCAAAACCACAGAGAGGGATAAATCAGACCCAGGAAAATGGTGGAATGCTGCTCCAGTCTTCTCAGCTGCCTCTACCTTCCCTTTCCCCTCTACCATTCACTGAAAGCATGTGTTTTTCAGTCATCCTCTGCTTCCACGCAGTATCACTTATTCTCAGCTGGTTAATTTTCCTGACAGTTCCTACAACCGCCATGTCCGTAAGGTACTGAAGATAACTTTTGCCTTCCTGTCTCCAAACACCACCAATCCCTCCCCATGGCTCAGACTTTCTATACCAGTCTCCAAAGAGTACTTGGAGAACACCACGACACATGAAGCCCACAAGCATTAGGTTACTCTGACATCCTCCACCCCACTTCTACATTTTTTGAAATTAAAATTACTTCTTCAGAAGGCACCTGGAAAAATATTCACCCCTCAACTGTACCTTGGTGCAAGACAATGCAATTGGGTTTTAAAATACTTGTTTGGACTAGTTAGGCTCTCGTGAACAAACAGGGTCTCCAGATTAAAAGTCCTATGTGTAAGACAGATGTTATATACAATGATCCATACTTGGATAGACTGTGGAGGACTATGTCTTCACACCACACTCAGAAGAAAAACTTGGCCTCATTGAAAATACTATGGTATAACAGACTGCCATCTGCAGCCCATTAGGCAATTTGACAGGTAGAACTAGCTGCTGTAATTCACAGGAGACAAAACAATAAAAAAAAAAATATCTGTCTACATTTCTTGCCTACAAGGCCTGTCGACTTATTTTGCCTGCTTTTGGGGCAGAGGAATAGCTGTACAGATGCCACCTGGATGCACCCCTGCATCTATAGTGGGGTTCAGTGCATATCTGAACATACTAAGGAGGTCATTTTTCTTCAAATAAAGTCTATGTTAGATGGACTATAACTGAGGCACTCAGCAGACTGAAGTAGTTCAAAGTAGCAACTGGAGACAGCAGAACTGACCAGATTCTCTCTCTCATCTTCACACCCTACCCTCTTCAAATAAAGGAAAAGCACAATTTCATGATCACACTGTCCACAGCTAAGTGTGGTGATAGCACTTAAGTTAGCAAAAGGAAACAAGGGAAACTAAGTGATTAACTACTCTCAAAGGACAAACAGCTTTCACTGTGAAAAAGAAGAAGGGAGAACATTCCTTAGCTAATTTTTCAATACATGTATCTTTAAATTCTCAGCAATCCTTACCTCAAAGAAGAGGACAGCAACCATGTCATTATAATGAAAACCTAGCTTGTACTTTGATACTATGAAATATGTTGAATAAGTTCAGAGACAGCCACCAACCGCAGAAGAGAATGTGTTATGGAGATACTGCCAACCATTATGTTACAAAATATGTTACAGGGAGAATCTCCATCCTTTGTTGGATGCAAAGGGAAACATTGCCACGAAGGATGAGGAGAAGGCTGAGGTACTTAATGCCTTCTTTGCCTCAGTCTTTAACAGTCAGACTGGTCATCCTCAGGGTTTTCAGGCCCCTGAGCTGGGAGATGGAGATAGGATGCAGAATGAAGCCCCAGCTGTCAAAGAGGTGGCAGTCACCAACCTGCTCATCCACCTGGATGCTCACAAGTCCATGGGGCCAGAAGGGATCCACCTGAGGATACTGAGGGAGCTGGCAGAGGAGCTTGCCAAGCCACTCTCCATCATTTATCAGCAGCCCCGGTCAAACGGGGAGGTCTCAGATGACTGGAAGCTAGCAAACGTGACGCCCCTCTACAAGAAGGGTCGGAAGGAGGATCCGGGGAACTACAGGCCTGTCAGCCTGACCTCAGTGCTGGGGAAGGTCATGGAACATGATCATCTTGAGTGCCATTACGCAGCACATGCGGGACAACCGGGGGATCAGGCTCAGCCAGCGTGGGTTTATGAAAGGGAGGTCCTGCTTCACTAACCTGGTCTCCTTCTATGACAAGGTGACCTGCTTAGTGGATGAGGGGAAGGCTGTGGATGTTGTCTACCTGCACTTTAGTAAGGCCTTTGACACTGTCCCCCACAGCATTCTCCTGGAGAAGCTGGCTGCTCACGGCTTGGATAAGTGCACTCTATGCTGGATTAAAAACTGGCTGGATGGCCAAGCCCAGAGAGTGGTGGTGAATGGAGCCAAATCCAGTTGGCAGCTGGTCACGAGTGGTGTTCCCCAGGGCTCAGTGTTGGGGCCGGTCCTGGTCAACATCTTCAGTGATGATTTGGATGAGGGGATTGAGTGCACCCTCATTAAGTTTGCAGATGACACCAAGTTGGGTGGAAGTGTCAATCTGCTCGAGGGTAGGAAGGCCCTGCAGAGGGACCTGGACAGGCTGGACCGATGGGCCGGGGCCAACTGTATGAGGTTCAACAAGGCTCAGTGCCGGGTCCTGCACTTGCATCACAACAACCCCACGCAACGCTACAGGCTGGGGGAGGAGTGGCTGGAGAGCTGTCTGGAGGAAAAGGACCTGGGGGTGTTGGTTGACAGCCGCCTGAACATGAGCCAGCAGTGTGCTCAGGTGGCCAAGAGGGCCAATGGCATCCTGGCTTGTATCAGGAATAGTGTGGCCAGCAGGACCAGGGAGGTGATTGTGCCCCTGTACTCGGCACTGGTGAGGCCGCACCTTGAGTACTGTGTTCAGTTTTGGGCCCCTCGCTACCAGAAGGACATCGAGGTGCTGGAGCGTGTCCAGAGAAGGGCAACGAAGTTGGTGAAGGGTCTAGAGCACAAGTCTTATGAGGAGAGGCTGAGGGAGCTGGGGTTGTTTAGTCTGGAGAAGAGGAGGCTGAGGGGAGACCTGATTGCTCTCTACAACTACCTCAAAGGAGGTTGTAGTGAGGTGGGGATTGGTCTCTTCTCCCAAGTAATAAGTGATAGGACAAGAGGAAACGTCCTCAAGCTGCGCCAGGGGAGGTTTAGGCTGGATATTAGGAAAAACTTCACCGAAAGGATAGTCAGGCATTGGAACAGGCTGCCCAGGGAAGTGGTTAAGTCTCCCCTGAGTCTACCCGTTAAAAGACGTGTAGATGTGGTGCTTGAGGACATGTTTTAGTGGTGGAATTGGCAGTGATAGGTTAATGGTTGGACTTGATGATCTTAAGGGTCTTTTCCAACCTAAACGATTCTATGATTCTATGATTCTAAATTATTTAATTTGTATTGTCTAAAATAGTCTATTAGAAATGTGAGAAGAAAATATGGTTCCTTTTATTGTTTCTCACTGGTTGGCCAAGTGTGATTCTCCTACCTCTTTCCCTTTCCCACCCCCAACAGTACTACAGAACTCACAAACAACAGGACTGTGCACAGTCTCAGGAACAGTGTTCTTAGCTACTTTACATGTGCTGATCTGCAAAAGTTCATTGTATAGCTTCAAAACACTTTGAGATTTATTTTTACTGATGGCCACCAAAAGATAAAAAAGAAAAATAATTCAGGTAATGTGATGACTACGTTGATTTAAAACGGTGGTAGAGTGCTTAAGATCATTTTCCCTATGGCTTAATAAAAATCTGTTTGGAAAATGTTGTTGACATCATCTAGAATGCATTAACTTGGTCATCCTACTACCAACTGTTAGCTTGACATAAAATTAGTCCTAAGGGTGAAGGGATAATTGGTTTTTTGAGGTTTGTTTTGTTTTAAACCTCAGTCTTTAAATACAAGAAAGCACTAGGTCAAGATAACCTTTGAAGTTACATCCCATAACAACCAAATCATTTAGAAGAATCCTCCACTGGCTATCCATTCTTTTTCACCTTACAGTACCACTAACTTTTTTCAAGAAATCACAAGACTGATATCAAAGGTGGTCTTCAATTATAAACCTTGACTCACAAATTCATAAAAACGATAGTACCCACAAACTCAAAAACAGCATTTTTGTAGCTACTAGTCTTATAGGAATCTAAACTCTGGCTTGACTTCCCATGACAAAGATTCTCTCTAAGTCTTTTTTTTCATCCACAGTAATTCAAAACCTTCACCTTTCTCTTTTTTTACTGTTAATTAAAACCCTTGTACACACTACATACTTTTTTTATTTTAATCACCTCAATACACCTAATATTCTCACCCAGTTCATCAGAAATGGACTAAGATTTTCTTCAGCTGCTAAGCAAAAAATATTACCCTCCTATTTGAACAACTCCGTGAATCTTTTCCTGACAATATAAAAATTAGCCTTCTAATTCTCATTTTCAGTTTCTGACAAAGAACTTCTTACAATCTCAAGTATCTGAGAGAAATATGTTCTCCCACCTCACTGTCTCCATTAAACAAATAACACCTGCCTCAGTGTGCTTTTCCATCTGTGCACTTACATATCCCTTGTGCTGGCTCTTTCTTCTGGACTGCCTTCATACCCCAGCCACAGACAGAAGACCTTGGGCTGAGAGCTCTGAATGGAGATGATGGACAGGAGCTCTATTCCTCAGTCTTTCAGTCATATCAACTATGGCTTCATGCAAACGTTTTCTCCTGTTTGTACCTTTCTTTCCTCTTCCATATCTTTAATAATATCCTCAGAGCATGGTCAATTTTTAAATTTATTTATTCCGCCTAAGGACAATGATATATTCCTTTCAAAGCAGTTTTCAAATCTCAGTTGTAAAGTGCTATGTCAACTCTAAGTCCCCTATTGTGCAAAAAATCCAAGATCAATGCCATGTGTTTTAATAGAACTTTCTATTCTAACAAGATTGAAATTATGGTCTTAGCTTCAGAGTGGCAAAGACTGAACACAAATTCTAACATTGTCCTTTGTCGGCTAATTCACCAAACTTCATTTAGATCAGTAGAAATTTTATTTAGCTAGTGCGTAACATTTGTTGAGAACAGGAAGAAAATTAAATAAATGATGAACAACATTTTGCAAAGGGGTAGGATATGATGCTGAACTTGGACCCATATTACCAAAATAATCTTGGTAACATATGGATTAAAACAATTACTGAATCAGTTTCACGTAATACTCCAAGTACAGCATGTACTCCAAATACTGCTGTCTATATAGAGGGTCCAAAACAAATTGTTATTTATAAAGCTGATGGTTTCTGATTTTAGTAAGAAAGGGATTTGATGTGAGTAGGTGAAAAAAATACTATTTTTGTGACCATATTGTTTTCTTACTAGTATTGCTCACCTTCAATTCTGTATCCATGGCAAAATTTTTCACAATTGAGATCACACACACATAGAAATACACCAAACCCAAGACTATTCAAATAATCTAGAAACATTTTAGTGAAACAACTTAAGAACTGAAACTCTAGCTCAAACACCTTTTAATGACAGTTACGTGCGTGTGTGTGTGTGTGTGTGATGCATATAAAAAGTAAACACTAGCAATCACCATTTCATTTTCTCCAAACTCGGGAATTAATATAAATCATACATAGGGTTAAAGCAATCCTGGCCAAATGTTGTTGAATATGTAATTGCACTCAGCATTCAAACTGCTGCGTATTTGCCTGTGTTCCAGGACTGTTCTATGAGGTGCCCCCAAAATTCCTGTGTTTATCCTGAGAATGAAACCCAGTCTCTCAGAACAGTCTCCCTGCATTCTAATAGCCTTACGTTACGAATGAATCATTGCATACTTATGATATACCATCGGTATACCTTCAACTCATCTTCCGCATTTTTGGCTCTCTCTTGGAGCACAAACAAGGCCAGCTCGTTATTCTAACTAGTAAGCCTGACAGGGCCCTAAGAAAATCACAAATATTAGGCCTGTTCAGTTGCACAGCCTCCTGTGACCACCCATTCTACTGTATCAGCTACCTGGTGACTCACAGCTAATGATACTCTCGTGGATGAAGTTTAACACTGTATTCATGCTGATAAAAGAATTCGCCTTCTTTCCTCAGTATGGCAGAAAAGCAGAGCTCCTTCCCATGCCTCAAAATAATATTCTACAGTCTTAGGCACACACAGAGATTAAGATCAGGTACGAAATTGCTCCAGGCAGTTACACAGTGCTGTAAATTAAGGAAGTAGAAATACATAAAATCAAGTGTCCCATCTTTCTTATATTTGAAGATGCATACCCAAATCCTCGTCTGACTGAGTTACAAAAGCACTCCTGAGACATGGGGCAGCTGGGAGAGGGGAAGGAACTGAGCTGCAGTAATTCATAAATGGAGGGTAACAATGGCTGGATGGGCCTGGGGTGAGGGCACAGCTGGGTGACCTGCAACGCCAGCCCTGGGAGCCTTCACTGCCCCCGGACCTCTCCAGGTTGCCAATACAGTCTACACGCAGCAGCTCTCCACTGACTCGGGCATCATAGTAACTGGTTTCAACATGACAAGCTGGCTGCTGAAGCTACTTGGAATGACTCACAAAGAGCACAGGTATCACAGGTACTTCCCAAACACCAGTTACTATCCTAGTAATTCTGGACTTGAAAAATGCCTTATGCTTCTTGACCTGAAAACACTAACCATAATTTTCTGACAAGAGTTAATATTCATTCACTTCAAAGAGGAAAAATCCAGACAAATAACAAACATAGGAGCAATACAGTAATTTCTCCCCTCCACCCTTTGTTCCCCACCAAACTGAGTAAGGAAGTATTCTTCATTAGTTTATCAGGGCAAAGCTACTTTCCATAGGGACACTACTGCTCTTTGTGATCCTTCTGATTCTTGCTTGACTGCGCACCACACCTTGTCAGAACTCACACGACACGTTTTTTTTTTAAGAAAGCCTACCTCTGTAGTGGTCCCAATGTCAGCAGATGGGCTATATGTGCTGGTATCTGGTGGAGCAGTACCAATACTACTTTTAACTGGAGAGCTGGGAGGAGCAGGTCCTGTCATGGTTTCAGTATAGACAGAAGACTGATATAGAATTCCTTTCCTCTGAATTTTATTCCAAACTTTACTTGTGATCTCAGTGAGTTCATACAGAAGCTGCACCTAAAAGAAAAAAACCATTTTTTTAAGATGAAACTTTCCTCAATGAGGGGAAAGAAAATCAGAGTCCTCCACTGAGACTTAGAATGTAGTAGAACTGAACTTCTCACCATTTATAATGTTCTGATAAGCAACTACATCACAATTAAAATAATTAACATCAGTTACAGTATAGTGATTTTGATAAAAATAATCTGTGCTTTGTCTAAAAATATAGCACGTAGCTCATAAAAACATAGTCAATAACATGGTCTTGTGAAACTTTTACTAATATCAATTTTAACAATTAAACAAAGGTAATTTATGTTATATTTCATATGTATAGATACTGCCTCCAGAAAAAGACAAATACATAAACTTTATGAAATATTAACAATGCAAGAATTATTCATTTAAATGGTATTAAAATAATGATCCCACACAGCATATGAAGCTGTTCTATGTTTTAGGAAGAATATCCACTATCAAACTCAATAGCCTCCTGGCGTATGTCATTCCAATATTCAGAAACACACTGTTTAACTTGCACGTTGTTTGACTCAGTTCTAAGATATTTACACAAGTTTTTGTAAATAAGCATTAATCATGGAATTTGTATGACAACATACTGCAATACACTGTATAAAACAAGCTCAGAGAAAACTGCAAACAATATATAAGCAGATCCACAGCTGGAAACCATACCCAACTTGCCATTATAAAAAATGGAAATTCTCATATTTATAAGACCTTTAAGCCTCAGGACATATCTACTCTATGAAGCTGGCTTCTTATGTGGGCAGAACAGATGCAGAAAAACACTGTTGTCAATCTACATTTGATATAAAACAGTACTTGATTTTGTGCGTGAGAGTGTGCGATGAAGTTTCAAAGTACATGCTACAGTCCTTTCTTAAGAGGTGAAGTGCTGGAATTTTATAAAAAACTTCTTAATTCATCTTGGATTTTCTTTTGAAGTTTCAAGGCTTACACTGAGCAGGTCTTATACTCTCTTGACAGAATTTTTCCTTAAAGGAGATAAACTTCTCAGTACTTTTTTTGTCTTCATATACAGAGCAATCTACAAACAAACAATAACTCTGGCTGTGGCAAAAAGTTCTTTTAGTTATGCTTTAAAATATTTTGTGTCTGTAGCACTCTGATATGCACTGGCAGCCTTTAAATTACTAATTACAAATTTCTAAGTTTTCCTGAGTCTTTTCCATGTAACCCAGCAAGATCAACTAATAATGTCCATCTGATTGATTGAGTAATATAACATTAACTGGTGTTGACACTCTGCTGGCAAAAGAGTCTCCAGAAAATTAATAGGATACAGGCACGTATCCAAATCATACATGCTTGCAACCTCCCCCCCTCAAAATATGTTTTGGTCAAGAAACCAAAGGATAATTTAAGCTATACTTGTCTTAATGAAGCAGAGCTTCCAGAAATTTAATTGTGCTACTGTTCATAAAGGCACAAAATAACACAAAAGAAGGAATGATGCAACTTCTGTGTTTACATACCTGCTCATACACAAGGTAAAGAGGTTTGTCATCAGATAATCCAACACTGAAGAGCTTAAACCTTATTGGGGTTGCAACAGCCAATCATTAAAGCTAGTAATTACTTACGTTATCAGGGAGATTTTTAAAATTTGCTCAGGCTAGAATCTTTGCAGCCACTCTGAAACAGTGGCTATTTCAAACAGCAGTAGCCATCTCTCTGAACATCGCCAGCAACCAGACAGCCAAGTAGTACGACCCTAATACTCTACCCTGCCGTGAAACCAGAGACAAAACAAGTTCACCAAGAAAAATGGCACACTTGATTACAGGGGGACGATTTTCATGGAGATGTGTAAAAACCAGAAAATACCTAAAAGCCTCACAACAAAGCCTCATTAAAACAAAAAAGAATGCATGTGTCTATATGTAAATAAAATTCAAAAACTTCAGAGAAAGAGCTGAAGTTATGTCTTTGGTTATTTTTAATACACTTTATTTCATTGGTTGTTACTCCTTAAAATGGAAGGATTTCTCTTGTTGGTTGCACTTTTTAAAGTGAGTCATTTTAATATTTTGAAAATCCATTTCTATTTATATTAGAAGAGCTAATGTAACTGTAAGGCTTCTCTCCTTTGTAAGTATTTTTGAGTATAACAGTTAATATATAATAATTATTTTTAGTACGCTCTATTCAAGCGAAGAAAAATGGTACGACAAAAATAGGAATAACTCTGCCAGTGCTTGTTAAGAAAAGTTTCCCTCTCTCACTGCTTCCACTCCCACCCCAGCAAAACCACACATAACTCAGTAAGACCCCACTAACTACTTGGCAAAATCTGTAAAGTTCAATATGTTACAGCATTTTATACTTAAAAAAATAACACATCACTACAAAATTGAAAACTACAACAAAAGGCAATATCCTGGAAATTTTGCACACTGGAAGTATCTATTGACTTTAAAGGGACACAAGCATCAGAACACGGTTTCATATTAAGTCATAATAGTCATATAGTAAAATACTTCACCTTTGCTGCCACTTAACAAATTCACTAAGTATCACCTACTTCAAGGCTGTCATCTATAGACAAAATACAGTCTGTCATTCTAAAGAATCAAATTTCAGTTACTCTCTCTACTGTGAATTTATAACCATCAAATGCTGTTTATGTAATTGTATTTTCCATCTTCTGGTCTTGAACATCTGGTTAAAGAAGACTGATGGGTTTTTTTCTCCTTTTGCGTAAGTAAAGCAGAAAGGACAAGTAAGGCAGATGTAAGGCAGAAAGTACAGGTGAAGAACCTTCACTAAACTCAAATAATTTGTCCACATGCTTTTGGTAATTATAATACTTCAGTAAATTAATAACATCACAGTGTACGAGGACATCCTTTAAGACACATATTTGGTCTGATATTCCACTGTACAACTTCATTTTATCATTTCACTGTATTCATAATACAATTTACATGAAGCTTACAATTTAAATTTTTTAGTGCAAATATTTTCTTACAGCATGCAAAACAAATTATTTGATCATACTTCGGTAGGAAAGCTTGAAAATGTGTTTTACTTCCTCCATTTTTCTTTTTAATTTGCAAGTCAAATTTAGATAAGGCTTCCACTTATAACAACGCCATTGTGCTTATAAATTAATACTATTAATATATTACATATATTAACCATGAGTAATACATTTGGAGACTTAAAAAAAAAATCAGAGTTGGTCAGACAATTTGCTGGAATTTCACTGAGAGTGTACCAATCAAGTGCAGCAAACTATTTTGCTACATGAACATCTCAAAATATTTACCAATTTTCTGAATAGCTGCAGTATCAAGATGAATTTTGTACAGTTCTCTGAAAACTAATATAGAGTAAGGCAGGTTTCCATAGGCTGTGAAATTATTACATATGAATTCATTAAACGTTATGGAAATAGCACAAAGTTGCAAAGTAGAGCTTTCAGAAGTCTTTAAATATAAAATGGAAAATTGTTAGCAAAATCATAATTTTGTCCTTTCCTATTCATACAACAGTGACAACCCTTTATATGTGCAAACACGCCTGTCATACAGCTTTACAAGTCTGAGTAGACCTTGTTGAGGCTGCTCAATTTTAAATTTTAATTTGCCATGTCCAGTGCACAGTGTCACTCTACCAACCCTCCTCCTAGTGAGTGTGAGCCCATCCAGTACAGAAGACAATGGCATGTAGCAAATGAGTCAGAAATAACTTGGATGGAAGGCAGTGAATGGGTCAGGAGACGACACATTGAGGATAAAATAAATATGTAGTTTAAAACACTTGTTTCATTCATAGAACGTGGAATGAGGCAAGGGAAAAATTGTGTGCAACTGAGAAACATATTGCAATGAGTACACCGGCCACCTTAGCTTTAGTATTCCCAGACCTAGGCCATGGGTCCATATATCTTTAGAAATGTGATGTGCTGTCTATCAGACCAAAATTATAACGCTCTGTGTTCTTTCCCTTTCCTTCTATTAAGTGAAGCAATAAACAGTCTATTTTGTCCTTGACTTCCTTTGAAAAAATCTTACATATATGGCTAAAACTTTGGAGCAGACAGCATATGAAGGCAGAGCCCGACTCAGACCTCAACAGATTTGCAATTCCCGACAACAAGAGTGTTCTCTCCAGCACCACTGGAAATGTTGCAACTGTCAGGAAACTGTTACTGAAGTTGCAGTAAAGATTACTCAATATTTTGCATAGAAAACCTACTCTACTTGGAACTACAGCAAACTTGATCCAGGTCAGTAAAATTTAGGGTGCACTTTCTGAAAATCTAGCAACACCTTTGCCTTTTAATGAACATAAATGAAGTGGTAACTTTTATTTACGCACATTCATCTGGTTTTTTCCCTTTAATAAAGGATACCATTATTTGCCTCAAAAACATTTTATGTTCAAATAAATGTTAGTTCTATGAAAATATGGTAAAAAATTACATTAAACCACTTCAATATATGAATCCACGGTGACAGCAGAACAGCACTATAGCATTTAACAGTACATCTGCAATTCATTTCACTCCATCAGCCCAAAGATGCATTTATACTGCAGCTATTACATTTTGAGAAGAGTTTAAATTACAAAACTTGAGAGAGCTTCAAAGCAAATCTTAATCTAAGCACCTTGATCTTGATGGCCCAGTTAAAAAAAAATTAAGATAGAAGAGACCCTCTTCAACAAAATGCAAAACAATTGTACTTACATAGAGTTATTTTTAATTTCCTTTCATAAATCAATTAAACGTACCAACCTGGGGGTTGGAGCATTTTATTTCAAGGGATTCAAGGTCGACATGGAGGCAGACAACAAACGAGTGTCTGGATTCTGGCCCCGACGCAAGCAGTTTCTGTGAAGTAACAGCTAAAGTAGAAGTACAGCCCATTGGTTCCACTAAATTAAGTGTCATCTGTTGTCCAAGAAGAGTATATATACTGAAATGATGCAGACTAACAGTCCACGGAAAAGCATCACCTAATGATAAAAAAGAAGGAAAAACAGTTAAATAATTGCATAATAAAAATTAGGCTGTTATTTTCTCAAAACTCAGTAAAGGCCTTATCCTAAAGTCCCTTAGAAGTCAGCAAGTGAAATCAACAACCATTAAATTGATCCCAAAGTCTCACAAATATAATTCAACTATCAGTTCCATTCTATATCTCAAGATCTAAACAATAGCAGTACATTTTTTTACAACTTTTAAAAAATTGAAATCCATTGGGAATTTTAACCCCAAACTGTGAACAAACGTATACAACATAGTCTTTAAAGAACATCCTTTTTGCTTTATACGATTTTCCTCAACCTGAGGAGTATGCTGAAACCACTCCCCACTTATTTTGGCATATGGATGGCAGAGACAGTTCCTTACATTATATACTTATACTTGTTTAGAGGTTTGAATACTAAAAATGAAAATTATGTTTCTTTCAAAAATTGACAGCTTGCATCTCAACGGAGTGGTGCCACAGAGTAAAGCCTATCTCAATGCATTGCTCAGGTAAGTGCAGCTCTTTCCACTGCCTCCACTTAACTTCCTAGGAACAGAATGGTGACGGATTTTGTAAAAACAAATTACTATAGACATACACTGAACACTTCATTTTTATATTTAGGAGGGAGCCTACCCAGAGAAGTGCCTGGCAGCCTACCATGAATCATTACCAAGAATAATCAGTAACAGTGTCCAGCTGAAAAACAAAATAGCTGGAACTTCAGTACAATCTGTTTTCTTTAGATTGTCAATAGATGGGAAAAAAAAAAAAAAAGGAAAAGTGTATATTCTGTGGACCAAGCAGGTCCACAGAAGGAATTATTTGGGTAGGTCTTCAAAAGGCCAACAGGAACTCTTTTTAGTGAGAAAAAGTCTTCAACAGCCCTACCAGCTAGAGTTGAAAGGAACTGAGAACACAGACTATGGAAACTGAAGCAGAATCCCTGTGGTGGGTTTGACCTTGGCTGGCTGCCAGGTGCCCACCAAGCTGCTCTATCACTCTCCCCCCTCAATTGGACAGGGGAGAAAATATATGACGAAAGGCTCATGGGTTGAGATAAGGACAGGGAGATTACTCAGCAACTACCATCACGGGTAAAACAGACTCAATTTGGGGAAATTAATTTAATTTATTGCCAGTTAGCACCAGAGTAGGATAACGAGAAATAAGAACAAATCTAAAACTACCTTCCCTCCACCCCTCCCTTCTTCCTGGGCTCAGTTTCACTCCCAAATTCTCTACCTCCTCCCTGCTGAGTGGCGCAGGGGGACAAGGAATGGGGGTTGCGGTCAGTTCACCACACAGTTCACCACAGTTGTCTCTGCTGCTTCTTCCTCCTCGCACTCTTCCCCTGCTCTAGCGTAGGGTCCCGCCCACGGGAAACAATCCTTCACAAACTTCTCCAACATAGGGCCTTCCCACGGGCTTCAGTTCTTCACGAACTACTCCAGCATGGATTCTTTCCACGGGGTGCAGTCCTTCAGGAATGCATGTGGGTCCCCTGCAGGGTCACAGGTCCTGCCAGAAAACCTGCTCTAGCCTGGGCTCCTCTTCACAGGGCCACAGGTCCTGCCAGGAGCCTGATCCAGTGCAGGCTTCTCCACGGGGTCACAGCCTCCTTCAGGACTCATCCACCTGCTCCAGTGCGATGGGATCCTCCAAAGGGGGACAGGGGGGACAACCTGTGTCACTACAGTCTTCACCACAGGCTGCAGGGGAACCTCTGCTCCTCCCCCTCCTTCTTCACTGACCTCGGTTGTTTCTCTCGCATATTCTCACTCCTCTCTCCCAGCTGCTGTTGCACAGCAGGTTTTTTCCACTTCTTAAATATGTTATCCCAGAGGTGCTACCACCGTCAGTCATTGGCTCAGCCTTGGCCAGCAGCGGGTCTGTCTCGGAGCCAGCTGGAACTGGCTCTGTCCGACACGGGGGAAGCTTCTGGCATCTTCTCACAGAAGCCACCTCTGCAGTCCTCCCTGCTACCAAAACCTTGCCACGTAAATCCAGTACAATCCCATATATGATAACTAGGTCCTGGAGAAAGAATTTAGGCTCTGCAAGAGACACTGAACGAAAACCCAAAGAATGCTCAACAGAAGTGAGGAAAATGAGACAGTGAAAGATACATGGGTAATTCTCATTTTACCTGAAACAGATACCTTTTTTTGCTCTTTAGAAGTTCAAGAGCATAACATTTATTTCAGTTTTTTTTTTTTTTCCCCCTCTAAAGAAAGTCTTCGTCGTTCCATTTATTGGATTTTCTTCTGAGGAAGTTGGGCTTTTTTGTCCCCACTTGAATGATGAAAAGTCTGTGCCCAGCATGTGAATTTTCAATCCACCAGGAGAAACTGCCTGCCCCAATTCAAAGTAACATAAAAGTGGCTGGATGCAGTCTCAGATCCAAACAAAGCAGGCTGCTGAGCATCCATAAACCTCAGCCTGGGCTGAAATGGTCTTCATCTTTGTACAGAGCACATTCATTTGGAGGAAGAGAAGGAGAAAAGTTCTCCTTCCTATATTAAAATTCAGAAGATTATTTGGTATGAGGTTTTATTTTTTCAAGATGTGGGCCTGGAGTCATGGGTAAGAAGAGTCCAAATTAATCTAATAGCCTAGAAGCATGGTAGCTAGTCTTGAGAATCAGAATAGAAGATGGCAGACAAATACAAATGTACACTGGGAGTCTCACAAGGCAATAAAGAATTCAAACCAGTGTATTTAAATAATATATAGAGATTGTGCTTGCTGCCTGGTGTGGCCTATGGTCAACACTGTCCTGCTGAGAAATCACATCACTAAGAAATAGCACAAATTAAGTGTTAACTGTGATTATTTAAAAGAAATTTCAGGAAAGTTTTGAAATTAAACTAAAGTTGGAACCAAACATCCTTTTACCATATTAGTTTAATAAGAGTTCTATTGTTTCTTCCACAGGTGGCACCAGCAATAAATTTATATGGTCAGGAGTATATATCAGGAGAGTCTGTGTGCCTCATCCTAAGAAAGAACTGAAAACTTCAGTAGTTTATTTTGAAGCTATTGCATACTGAAGAATTCAGCTCAGCCAAAATAACTTGAAAATATTTTGGAAAGATTTCAGATTAGAAATTCAAAAGTAGTTAGCAATCTGTATTTTTTCCAAGTTCAGTCAGCCAAGAAATACAAAATATTAATTGTAATAGATGGAAAAAATTCAAATGCGAAGTCAACTCTAATGACATGCTTCTAATTACTACACATGAGCTTTGTTTTTCTCTGTGACCACCACAGTAAATTAACATTGTTTATATTTCATGGATTAGAAAGAAAGAATCTCCCAAGAAAATACTGAATGTTAACTCTGCTATGCTGCATACATTATCTACCTTAAAAGGAAAACACCAATCAAATTTTATCAATGTACAGAAACCACAGTATGCTGAACAAACACTGTAGTAAAGATATGGCAAATTTACAATTATAAAATTCCCCCTAATGTTATCAATTACCTCTTCTTCAGCTCCATACACACTATGTGACCATTCTAACATGACACTGGAACTGTCTACTTGATAAATACTCGTTTTGTTGTTGTTGCACCTATGTTTGCTTTATTTGTTTTTGGAAAAAAAAACCTTACTTGCATTCATTTGCAGATTGGTTTTATGAAACCAAGTGTCTAAACGTCAAAAGCAACATCATTTATAGCATTTATTTAAAAAAATGATTCATTAGTAGGAAGGAAGGAAAAGTTAGTGCCACGCTTGGCAGGTATTTTCTCTATACCTAACCTTCTCATCCATGTATATTATAATTTCGTCACCTAATTGCTGAGATTCTTTTACACTGAAATATTATAAGGAAACCTGACATTGCCTTCAGTGGAACTAGAGCTTGCCCCACATCTCCTATGGGCAATATTATAAAAGATACATATGAAAGAGCCCTAGTATGGTTGAAGATTCTGGTTAATTCCTGATCTACCACTCTCACAAATCCTTAATTTCTTCAAACATCACTACTGATTTAAGAAACTTGAAAATTTATTCATTAAGATATTTCAACTGCTTTGATAACTTCTTAAATTTATAAATATCACTTTCAGACCTTTGGCAGTCAACTGATGCAATCACCAGCCAATTTTCAAAGAACTGGCATTCATCATTTATCTGTTATTTGCAATAGTTTAGCGAGACTCCTTTCCTACAGGGTGTTTGAGTTATTTTTCCAATATATATAATTACAAATTTTTGCTATGTGCCAGCACTTTCTCTGGTAGTTATTTGATGCACTTTGTTTCTTAGTTAGAGTTAATGCTCATTATAAGCCTTTCCATATGCATGACATACAATACTGATAAATGTACTTAACTATTAATAATTGTTCTATGTTTGCTCTCACTTTTATATGACACTTCTCTTTATTTTAAAAACCAGATTGCAGAAGTGGCAGTTGTACACAGCGTAGTGTACACAGTGTTGACAGTTGTACAAAAGAGAAATTTTGTTTGTTTAAAACTAGTAATGGTAGGAAAGAGATCATGAAAGCTTTATCATGCATATGATCTGGGATCTATTCCCAGGCTTGCTAAAGGTATCCTGTGCAATTTTCAAAAAGCATGTTGACTACTACTGTCTTCATTTCCCTTTCTGTACCCGCAATACAGGGTCTTTACATGGATTTCCAATGCACTCACATTCTCATGCGACACGCAATGTTTAAAAGAAAAAGATATTGCAATCATTTCATGTTAGGTCATTATTGTACTTCCTCCCAGTCATGCAACAGGGAAGCAGTTGTATGGCTGCATAATCCTAGGTGCACCCAGTCGAAAGCCCTAAGGGCTGTGTGCCCAAGTCCAGAGCTTGCTTTCAGCAGATGAGATTTAGTTCCACCGACTTCAAATGTAAGCACAAACACAAAGGCTTTTATAACTTAAACCCAGCTACTAGAGAGCTCTAACAGCTGAACACAACATTAACAGGTTGTTTATGCAGAACTTCATTGCTATTCAGATAGTGAAGAATGTCACTAAAATGTGAGAAGAATTTTATAAGGTCATTAACCACAACAGATAAGTTAAATACAATAATTACCATGTTTTACAGATGGTGACATTGAATATAAACTTAAATAGCACACTATTTGAATGTCAAATATTCATCTCAATTGACAGAAATTGTTTTTCTGTATTATTATATTGACGTTATTATATTGAAGTTGGACATTTTTTTAATGCAAGACGATAACTTCTAAGAATGCCAACATACTGCTGCTCTACTTTATACATTTAACTGCCTTTTTTGCAGTTGAAATATATATGCTTCTATTATATCATCGTAGTTTATAACCAATACATTTCATTATAATTAATTCACACACAAGTATTACAAGCCCTAATTTTCTATTTCCCTACAAGTCAGTTGACAGCTTATTGAGTTTAAACATATGCT
The DNA here is from genome assembly GCF_047370975.1 of Nipponia nippon. NCBI lineage: Eukaryota > Metazoa > Chordata > Aves > Pelecaniformes > Threskiornithidae > Nipponia > Nipponia nippon. The sequence continues at coordinate 24,064,444 of NW_028262290.1, forward strand.
ACAAAATCTGTGAGGTTATATAATTGACAAATTATTTCACAAACAAAAGCCATCTCTCAGATTTAAATGTTTGGAATACAGTGATTTACATGATTGTCAGTATACTGCTGTCCAGATGAGAATGCGAATATGATATCTAGCGATATCAACAACAATTGTAAGATATTTTGAATACTGGTTTCTAAAATGTATTTTAATGTGTCTTACCTAAATATCTATATTTTACTGTATCTGACCTAACCAAACATTTTTACAAAGATAGATTCATAAAAGTTACCAGCATGAACCCAATGAGGAACATTATACATGTTCCAGCTAAGGATTATTAAAAAAAAAAAAAAAAAAAAAGATTGAAGCAGGAAGAGCAGACTAAAAAACCAGTAACTAGTTAACTGGTTTAAAAATATGAGTGGAAGCCAGGAAAAGATTCTAAATTAAAATAATTAAAAATGTAAACTTCTAAACACAGGAAGATTTCATAGATGCCAAAAATATTCTCATTACTCTAAAACTTAGTGCTTTAGATAAAGCACAATTTTAGTTCCCTCCATGTCTTCAAGTTATTTTCCTATTATAACATTTTAAATTTTTGCTAGACAACTTAGCAGTCCAGAAGTCCTGATCATAACAACATATTTTGTCCAACTGTGAATTTACCACATTTTATCCTATCACTATAGGTTCGGAACTTAGAGAGTATATAGATGAATTGTCAAGTATTTGAAATTGGGTGTACACAAGCATCCACAGGAAGTCACAACTCGCCCTAAGCAGTTCTCTAAACATTTCAGTTCTGCTCAAACTGAGTTTCTAACTATTTAAATTCTTCTTTGTAACTATTTTACTTAAAGGGCAGCTACGAATAGTACAAAGGTCCCCCTCTTCAGAAGGAGCCAAAATGGAGAAGACAAGGGGCAACAGATACAAGTTGCACTGGGAGAGGTTTCATCTTGATATAAGAAACTTCTTACAGTAAGAACAATCATTCACCGGAACAATCTCCCCAGGGACATGGAGGTTTCCAAGATGCAACTGGACAGGGTGCTGGATAATCTCATCTAGGTTCCCTTTGCCATGAAAGGTTGGACCAGATGATCATTCAAGGTCCCTTCCAACCTGGGCTGCCCTATGATTCTGTGATTCTGTATTAACATTCTCAGTGAATACTACCTCACGGATCTATCGTTTGATTGATTTGAACTATAAAGATAATACTTAATGTAATTTAATAATTTTGTATGAACTTATTTAGTTGTATTTGTTATTCAACAGAAGTTCAACAGAATATCTCATTCTTTACATAAATAAATCCATTTCTGTTCATAAGTTACTTAGTATGACTGAGCTAAATTATGTTTCTGAATTGAAGTACAGTACTTAAAATGTTCTTTTAAGTATTCCTACAAAATACAATTACCTCAGAAATGTACCAGAGCTCTGAAAACAAATGGAAAGACCTGAATGTGGGATATTGTATAAGCTATTTTTACAGTATGTTGACATCTTGAGGTCAATAAGTCTCTGTGGCTAGGCTGCAGTATCCCCAAATGACAGTATGACTATGCTCCCTTTTCCTCCTCTTTTAGTTTTTCATGTAATAAGAAAAATACATGAGTAAGCACACAGCTTTCTTAAAAGTAACAATGAATCCTTGTAAACAAGCCTTTTACTTATATCTTCTTTATAAAAGAAGGAATGATTAAAAAAAAATAGTTTCCAGGAAAAGCAAGGTTGAATAAATATAATTTCAGAGAGATGGTAACATGTCTTAAGAATGGTGGTCTGTCTCTGCACAGGACTTCAGGGACATAATGCAAATTAAGAGACTCTCCCAATAAAAGTCCATACAAAGTGTTTACCTCTACATGGGAAGAAACAAAGAAGGTGACTTAAAAGCTTTGAAAAAACTTTTTAATAGTCTGTTTAAGGGGGAGTTTTGGCATGGGAGAAGGCAACAGCTCCATTAGAGAATCAAAAATATCAAGATTGTGAGAACTTCTGTTTGGCATTATTCCCAGAGCACAAAGCCACACACAAATAAATTCCTTACCATAGGCTTTATCCCAACCAGGGGGATTCTTTTCTCTCACTAGGATCTTTCCTTCAAATCTGCGTTTGACAAAATTCAAATGACTTCTTACTTTCATAAATGGTTTAAATTACATCATCAGTTTAAAACAAACAAAGGACTTTGGTTAAATTTATCTATCTTTTATCTGTCACTATGATTAGCAAATTAGATCACTACTACTGAAAGTTATTAGGAAAAACATATATACCTTTCTTTTTTTCTTCCTTTTTTTTTTTTCTTTTCAGTTGGCAGCATGTCTAAGATGACTTTCAGTATTAAAAACTACAATTTTATTTTTGTGGCTGTGAGTTAAGGTAAAATACAGGAAGGAGGAGAAGGATCCAATGTAAGTGGCAGAATAGAGGGAGAGGGAAAACACTGTTATAAATCCAAATGAATTTCAGATGGCGGGAGCAGGAGTAGCTCTTGAATGTGCTTTTGACTTAATTTTTCATAGCATACCCTTTATAATTGTTTATGTTTCAGCAGTAAGTATGCAGAAAACAGAATAATTTTCCCAGAAAATGTTGTCACAAAAGCAATGAAACAATTGCTGCATCTCCCTCTCTTCATCTTAGAATGAATACACAAACCCGCAACAATTCTTTCCAAATAATTTAGTTCAAGAATACAACAATGAACTAACAGTACACTAATGTACTCATTTTGGCTGGGATAGACTTCATTTTCTTCATAGTAGCTGGTATGGTGCTATGCTTTGGATTGGTGATGAAAACAGTGTTGATAACATGGGGATGTTTTAGTTATTGCTGAACAATGCTTGCACAGTGTTAAGGTGTTTTCTGCTTCTCACACCACCCCACCAGCAGAAGGCTGGAGGTGCACAAGAAGTTGGGAGGGGACACAGCTGGGACAGATGACCCCAACTGACCAAAGCGATATCCCATAGCATATGGCAACATGCTCAGCAATAAAAGCTGGGGGAAGGAGGAAGGGAGGCAACATTCAGAGTTATGGCATTCGTCTTCCCAAGTAACCATTACGTGTGATGCAGCCCTGCTTTCCCAGAAATGGCTGAATGCCTGCCTGCCAATTGGAAGCAGTGAATTAATTCCTTATTTTGCTTTGCTTGCACATGCAGTTTTTGCTTTACCTATTAAACTGTCTTTATCTCAACTCACGAGTATTCTCACTTTTACCCTTCCAATTCTCTCCCCATCCCGCTAAGGGGGAGTGAACGAGTGTCTGTGTGGGGCCGAGCTGCCTGCTGGGGTTAAACCACAACAACTGGCATTTCCATGAAATTTTAAACTTGGTTATAAGGCTAGATATCTCATGGATACCATTAACATAAACCCAAACCCCAAGACTCAAGACTGTTAGGGATACTTGCCTCACCTATTTCCAATAAACAATTTTTCATATGAATATCTGTAGAACAAGAATTTTACATCAGTATTCCTTCAGAATACTGCTGCAAATCCATTTACTTTGATCATTTCTAAGGGGTCTATTTTGAAAAAAATCATATTGAACATAAGCAGCTTGTTTTCACTTGCTAGGTCCTTTACAGCTTATCCCCTCCTTTCATTTCTCAATCAGTTGCAGAATGTTAAAAGCTGATTCTCCCTCAAATTGGTCTACAACTCAAACCTCTACCATAGAATCATAGAATGGTTTGGGTTGGAAGCAACCTTAAAGATCATCTAGTTCCAACCCCCCTGTCATGGGCAGGGACACCTTTCACTGGGTTGCTCAAAGCCCCATCCAACCTGCCCTCAAATATTAGCTTTTCAAATAAGAACTACCGTACTTTTTTTTTTAAACACTCATACAAGCCTTCTCAATTTTTGTCTTCAAATCTCTACAAAATCCTTGCTACAATCCCTATAAATACAAAACAGAACACAATTGTTGCATATCATGCTGACCAATAAAGTCTCATTCTTTTGATAGTCTGCTATATTTATAAATTTTTTTCTCGTCTTACACTGAATCATAGAACATCTCAAGCTGGAAGGGACCCATAAGGATCGTCAAGTCCAGGTCCTTGCAGGACTACCTAAAACTAAACCATATGACTAAGAGCATCATCCAGATGCTCCTTGAACTCTGACAGGCTTGGTGCCATATGACTGCTTTCCTGAGGAGCCTGTTCCAGTGACCGACCACTCTCTCAGTGAAGAACCTTTACCTAATGTCCAGTCTGAATGTTAGATCGAAGACTTCCCCCACTCCCAGCAAAGCTAGAATGAGGAGTTTTTCCTAACCTGCCTCCATTCTGCCTTGGAATTCATAACTCACTGCCCCCTCCTGTTGTGTCAAACCAACTGTGGCTACACGCTAACTCGAATGACAAAACCAGTGAAGGTAAAAATCGCACTTCTGAATTCTTTTGGCTTCACCAAACATACAAAACATATCACAGAATGATGATAACAGTGTCACTCACACACGTCGAAATGTCACTCTTTGATGATGAGTTTCACTTTGATCTCTGTGGGGCAAACCCAGTCATTAGTATTTCTAGCCATCAATAATACATAACATACTGCTAAAAAAGCAGCACAACATCAGAAGGTTTCAAAATAAAATGAAGATAATTTTCAAAACTGTTCAAAATGGAAATTAAAGAGTAAGCTTTTTTGAGTTTATCTCAGTACCTTCTTCCACGATGGGTCGCAGCACAACAAATGGGATTTCCTGCAATGGTTCCATGTGTTTGTGTCCAGCACTCATGATCTTTATCTGGGGCAAGCAGACGACAAGTGTGCCAGGCATACTGGCCTGCCCATGGTACCAGCTTCGCACAGTCCCGGGGATGTCGCCTGATACAATAGTACTTGGGGAAGGCAGGCTGTCGTTTGGAAGGAATATACAACAAGATTGCACTTCAAGCTGAAAAAACAAAGCCAAGAAAGATTTCTCAGAAACAGATTACCATTTTTTCCCCACGATGTGGAGTATTCCTCGTGGTACAAAATCTCAAGTTACCCATCCATCGCAGTTGACTGAATATAGTCTTAGCTTTTGGTTGAATTAAGAGGAAAGATGACACAGAATGTTGGAAAATAATATATTATTGTAAATTATGATTATGGGAGGGGACGGAAGAAAAAGTGTGATTTTGGTCTGTAAATTTGATCAGAAAGGTGTTGCTATATAAACCGTACATACATCTATCTACATTTCCACAGCTTTTTACAAGAAGCGTAATTGAGTCAGAAAACATTCTCACAATAAAGCTGAGAAAGCCCTCTTTTTGCAGTTCATTAGCTTTTGTTAACAATAGCTAAACTTCTAGAACTAACCAACATTTTATTAGCTATACTTTATAAAAAGACTTCTATAAAGACCTGTTTCAGGGAAAATTCTGTCTTTACTTTGTAGTCAACAGTAACTAGCCTGCTGTCCTGGGTTCAGCTGGGATAGAGTTAATTTTCTTCTTAGTAGCTGGTATAGAGCTGTGTTTTGGGTTTAGGATGAGAATAATGTTGATAACACACTGATGTTTTGCTTCTTGCTAAGTAGTGCTAAGCTGTTGCTAAATAGTCGCTAAGAAGTGCTTACACTGATCAAGGACTTTACAGCTTCCCATGCTCTACCGGGTGCACAAGAAGCTGGGAGGGGGCACAGCCAGGGGGGCTGACCCAGACTGGCCAAAGGGCTACTCCATACCGTATGGCATCACGCTCAGTATATAAACTGGGGGAAGAAGAAGGAAGGGGACGTTCGGCATGATGGCGTTTGTCTTCCCAAGTAACCACTACGCGTGATGGAGCCCTGCTCTCCTGGGGATGGCAGAACACCTGCCTGCCCATGGGAAGCAGTGAATGAATTCCTTGTTTTGCTTTGTTTGCGTGCACGGCTTTTGCTTTACCTATTTAACTGTTCTATTTTATTTTACTTCAATTATTAAACTGTTCTTATCTCAACCCACGAGTTTTCTCCCCTTTTACCCTTCCGATTCTCTCCCCCATCCCACCGGGGGGGAGTGAGTGAGCAGCTGCGTGGTGCTTAGTTGCTAGCTGGGGTTAAACCACGACACATGTCCAAAAAGGTTAATCATCAGATAAACTAGGAAAAATACAAACTTTAGTGAAAAACTGACTTTAAAACAAACGGATAGGCACATACATACACAAAGAGAAAGAGAAACGAATAAAGTTCACAAAGTTTATACAGCTTTTGTCCTGTTTCCATTGCAAACCAGAAGCAGTGCATATCGTTTCATATGAATTAGCACTTTTTTGCCCTTTATTTTCACGCAATGCTGTTACCCTGAAACATTTCTAACCATTCTGCCATCTCCTTATGAACTTCAAGCAAGACTGAGTGAGCCCAAACCAAGAACTGAACTCATCACTACTTGTTAACTGAGAGGCGGTGTAAGCTGCAGACTGTTAGTCTTCTTTGGCTCTCACAAGTAATATTCTGCACCTGGATATCAAATAGCCCTAATGGCCTGCACACTTGAATGCTTTGTTAAGTGAGTACAAACTATGATTCAGTTCATTTCTTCACATTGTTTGGAAAAGTCGTGTACAAAATGTTGGACACGAAATGTTATTTGTAGCTGTGATAAAAGAACATTTGTTTGCTGTAAACTTACGTAATAGAGTCTTTCAATTTGACATCATTAAAGACCTCACAGCTTAAAACTGATAACCAAGGTTTGTACTCCATACCTTCCTCTGAAGGCTACAAGTCCCTCAAGACCGCAATAGTGATTTGCAATAGAGCTGGAATTCCTCAGCACCGTAAGTACTTTGCCAGCTTAGTGAGGAGAGAACAGATATTCATCTTTATTTCAGCATTTTTGTGCCCTTTTGCTTAGACAAAATGACAAGAATTCACTGCAGAAAAATAAAAGTAGAATTTTGCAAAAATAAATACATTGTTACATAAAGTCTGTGTTTGTTTCTAGTTTTAGACCTGTTTGAGTTGTAAAATGAAGTTAATTACATCTTTGGTAAGTAGTTTATTGATCCAAGGTTGCAGAGTGTACTTTATTTATACTGGATGAAAAGCAACAGTGTATTGTTACAGATGTAATAGATTTGGATTTTTTTTTTTAACTGGTAAATCAGTCATTGTGTCAATTTGCAAAGATTTTTACAGTGACACATTAGATCGTTTTCTGGTCTATTAGTAATAGGTTACAGGTCAAGCCATTGTGGGATAATGATAAATAGATGACAAAAGAACTTATGATCAGTATAACTTTTGTTTTATCAGTGTATTTGCTGAGTAAACAGTTTATAACAAATCACCCATTCTTCATATATATATATATCTCCATGATGATTAACATCAAATGCTGTCTGAATATACAAACCATGTGGTAATAATAATCCAAAAATTCCACCAACTTGGAGAGATACTATACTTCATCACATTACCAGCAGCAGGATCTATAGGAGATGTTTTACAAAGTACTCTTGAGAAGAGATCTCAATACTCAGTGGAGTTTTTACACTTAATTTACAGTTCAGTACAGCTTTGTACTGAAGACAAGTTCTTCAGATCATTTTTGTTTTATTTTACTTTGCTGTATCAAGAATATTGAAGTGGAATCACAACAGCTTCACTCCTTCAAATGCCTAAGGGAAATTCCTGTTTACATCGGCATTACTTTGGCATTCATTTTCAAACAACCGAATGGGAGTTGGACCATGAATTTTGATGGGGTTTACATGATAGCATCAGGCCCTCCATACGCAATATTATAAATTTCCTTGCAGATATGGTTTCCTTACTTGTGTTTCATTTAAAGTTTCATATGAGTAAATGAATTTTGCAAAACATTATTGCAGGATTTCAAAGGCCAACACAATGAACATATGCCAAAATTCCACATTTTAGGGCAAATCATGCAATTATTGTAATTACATAAGAAATTGCCAACTTGGATGCACAAGGGCCCAATAAGTGTAAAACTGAATTGCACCTGTTGAACTTCTCAGAGGCAGGTTCTGCTTACTCACAACTATCAACTTTAATGGAATCTGTGTACGTTTATCTGACAGAATCTGGAGATCTGTCTATTAACAAGTTCCAGTGAAGGAACAGAAGAGTACACCTAAAATGATGGCATTATAAGTTGGACAAAAGTGAGAACGTGTGCTGCAGATTGCTTCACCAATTGGGAAGTGCTTTAAAATATATGTAATCCAAATATCTTAAAATTAAACTACATCAATAGCATATATTAAAGCTATCATATAAATCTTTTTACACTTTTTAAATAACTGTTAAACTGTGTGTCTAAAATTGTGAATTTAATGTAAAATGTAACTGATTTATGTAACTGAATATAAACCTGCAGCAGTAAATCTTGCATTAATGTAAGGATCTGACAATCCAAGGGAAAGAAAATGAAGTAATCTGCCAGTAAGAAGTCCTCAAGCTGGGGGTCAGATCCTGTTCATGGAAACCATCTGGTTGGGACCCTCCAAGCCACACCAAACACAAATGATCTTTTAAAAAAATATCCTATTCATTAATGCTTCGCAGCTGCACTGAGTGTTACTTCATTTTTCCATGGCAACATCCTCTCTGTTTCAAGGATCTTATTTCAGTTTTGGTAGCAACGTGTTCTTTTGCCAATACTGAACACATTCATGTGTTAAAGAGAAGGAATTATTACAAATTCTTGAAACAGAATCACCCCCTATTTTCATTTCTATTATGTCAAGGCCTATACATGCTAAGTAACATATACTAATGATAAACCAATGAAGTAAGCAGTATTTTCCCTTCTACTTTTTAAAAGTTACGCAAAGCATATTGCTCTAAGCTTTTACTAATATATAAGCCTAAAAAAGTGCAATGACTAAGACCTCTGTTGTATATAAAGGAAAGTATTAAGTTACTGGAATAAATGGAGTATTTTTAATGCATGTTTTATAAAAAGAGAATGTTGCTCGATAGAGAGAACAGTGAAATATATACTGCAGAAGAATTAGGTCTTCCTAACTAGAGGAGGGCAGGTGGGAAGGAGTTAAACAAGTGACACACCATAGTTACCCTGCACAAGCGCAACGAAGAGGGACAGGTTGTACAACAGTCTTTACAGCCTTTCATGATAGTGAAACCCACATTTCCCACATTTTATAGCTATATAAACCAATTAGAGGCATTGAAGATGACCCACAAGGTGACACTCACGTAAGGGTGTCTCCTGGGAAACGGCCTCTCTCCGCATTAATCATCATCCATCATATGCTCTCATCAGAAAGGCTAACGTGTTTTTCTGGGAGTTTCAGATACAGAATATGATCTCGCAGTGACTCCCAAAACTGCAAAGAACCACCATTACACATCTCATGTAGGGGTTCTGGTGCGGTCATTATTGTAAGACCTCAGCCTCTGACATCCAAATTAGCCCTACCCAGTTAGACCATCTGCAGTTGAGCCAGACACACTCTGTTAGAATTTTAAAAGGCAGGCCAGAAATCCATGTTTTGAAGTTAGACAAAAAGTAAAAAATATATAAATGGAAAGCAGAGCACATGAGTAAGAGAGCAGGCTACCTGTACATACAAACGAGTATAATAAGCATCAGCTGCATTTCCTCTGACCACTTAAAACACAACGTCTTTGCACTACGCAGCATTCCTATTCTTCTCTAAGAAAGCTTGATTTTTAAAAGTTTTCATTTAGTTATGGAAAATTTCATTTCTTGTCAGTTTGTGGTAAGTAACCAACTTAAGAAATCATCCTATCTCATAACTGCTCGAAGCTGTAACTGCTAAGTTACAAGTCACAGAATCTCTTCCTGACCCATGAATAAAGACCACTGTTCAAAGAACAGAAACTCTAGTCAATCTCATCCTTATGTTTCTGTTCTTTCAATCAATGTTTCACTTTGACTAAGACTTTGTACAAGTTATATGCTTTAAAGAAAATACTATTTTCAATAATTTCAGGAAAGAGACTCATTTTTTCAAATAATTTCAGGGATATTTAAAGGCATGTGGAATATCTGGCTAAGTTTTATATGTAATAATTACACTCTTATTTAGTTAGCATTCCTTGCAACATTACTCATTAATTCATTTGCTTTTAATACAGATCCTTCATTATTCTCACTGGAATTCAGCATTAACAACCAATTAAAAATAATTGTGTTTATACTGCTCCACAATTTTAGCAACTATTAATACGAAGAACACGTGAAAAGTGAGTATTACCCTGCTACACAGTGTAACTGCCAAAAAGACTTCAAGGCTGCATATAAAATCCTACAACAACTAAATAATAAAAACAACTTTTTATAGTTAAATATGAAAGTCTTTTCACTTAAATACTAATAGCTTACCACAACTCCAACGGACAAAATCTTCATGCAATATTCTATGACGAGCAAGCCAGGGCTAGGGCTAAGCAAGTACCAGCTCTGGATCCAAAATAAACTTTCCAGTTACTTTGGTTCCAAACACATTTACTTACTCAAACTTCCACTAAAAGAATAATCCTTTGATGATTTTAAGTTATGAAGTTCTGTTTTATCTGACGACAACTACAGACTTTTCTGTTCTACAATCGTGTTAATAAAAGAACCAGGAACATGAAAATAGCTTTAGAAAAAACCTTAGAGTCTAAGTACTCCAGCATTTAACCAGACAAAATATTCTAGAAATTTGCCTTTTTCATGCCAAATGACAATAAAATACAGAAAATGTATGAATTTAACATATATTTATGTGTTTAATAAAATGCATATTATGTTTAATAAAATAAATATATCATACTGTACTTGAATTGAAAAACAGAGCCATAACCCTCATCTTCTTACCCTCTATACATTGCCATGCACAAATTTCAGCTTTCCCATTTAGGCTGGTATTGAGGGGAAAAAGCTATATATCTATACGCATTTGTGTCTTGAAAAATATATTTAATTGAAACAGACAGAAGGACTACTAGTAATAATAAAAAGAACTGCAAGCATATCTAGAAATCCTTCATATTTCACTAAGGAGGACTACTGCATATTTGTTTGGAAGCACATTCTTGGACTTTTCCTGTGGTGTTTCTTTGGAGTCTGTTGAAACTTTTCACTGGTAACATGTAACGTCCTTCTAGCAAGATACTGGCGTATACTTTACCAAGTATGATCAATGGATAAGGATAAAACATATCAGAAGTGTGTAAGCTGTTGTATGAATTCATAGGGCCATTTAATTTTAGCATAGATAAAAACTAAAAATATGATTTCATCTTCATAATGATGAAAACTGAAAGCATGAGTACCTTACCAAAAAACCCTGTAAAAAGTAAATAAATCTAGAACCTCAAACACCAGAGAGTCTCTAATACAAAAAAATCCTCTGCCAGTTTTAGCTCTAATCCATGAGTGTTTTATGTCAGAGCAGCAATATATTTACAAATTACTCTCTGAGAAAACATGCACCTATCACTGTCATCAGCTTTCATCTCCACAAAAAACCCCACTAGTTTGAACACGACCTTTTTTTGTTTTCTATTTGGTAACAGGCAAACTTAATTTTTAGCTGGTCAGTGTCTTAATCGTCCTTTGAAACAAATTCACTTTGCTGGTTGCTCACGTAACAAACGTACCTGAAAAACGTATGAGCAGAATATCTTAGTCCTGATTCCATTTTCCCCATTTATAAAGGATCCAGCTCTTCATCATCCTCATTATTATATTATTACTTTTACTATGACTCAAACTGTAAGCCTCATTTATATAGGGAGTCTCATTGTGCTAGGTACCACCCAGACACAAAAAAATACACTGCTTCCTTCAAACAGCTTACAAATTCTCTCTCTTTACTCCCCTTATCTAGCCATTTTAATCTCCAGTGGAGACAACATTAAGAAAGGAAAACAAGCAAAATACTCATGAAATAATGATGAAAGAGCTGGCTGAAAACTAAATAGAGTTAATAGAAAACATATCCTCAACTTCAGTATGTTCTGCAATCAAGTCACAAGTCTGAAGTTCCTGCTCAGGCAAAACTTAAACTTTCAAACTTTCTAATATTTTGAACCCAAAGTACTTTACTTTCTGCATGAAAGAGGAATAAAATAGACATGGGTTCTGGGATGAGACTGTATATGAATAAATGTATTTCTTGGTAGGAAGAAGGAACAGGCATTCAACGATTACTTTCTGTCAGAAATAGGGAGGGGGGTTGTATTTTTTTATTTTATTTTAACACAAAAACGTTTTTGCTACTGTATGCTGGTGCACCATAAAATACCAACCTCATAGAATGTACTGTTCAAAAGGCACAGATTATAATAATTCTAAGTTAGGGTCATTTCTAAGCAGGCACTTGATATATAATTGGAAGAACAGAGTCCTAATTTTAGCACTTCTAAGCCATCTAGTATTTGATCATGCAATCATAACACTGGACTTCTAGCATGGCCTTTTTTATGTATGGAATGCATACATACTGCCACATGAAAACTCTGCTTTTACTGATCAGCAATCGCAATCTAGAGCAGTCTACGATGAAATGGTTTAATCCAAGTGGTCATCTACTGGTCCTTTATGAAAAGGTAGACCAGTGAGCAGCTGAGCCATTACTGTATAACATGATATTGTATCATGCACCCTGAGAAAGTATTTATCACACACACTTCCCTCAAATATTTTTAGAAAAGAAGGTATTCTGAAAATCTATCGATAAAAAAAGGTGTATAGCTATTTTTATAATACAGAAAAGTGTGACAAGCATTTTTTCTTCATATAATTTTTTTAAGGATCTTCCCCTTAGATATAAAAAAGTATTTTGAAAACGAATATTCTAAACCCAAAGCATTCTTTCCCTAATTTACCAAAAATCTCTATTTTATTTCTCATTCTCTAAGTCTTTGAAACTACTGAAATAAGACAATAAAACTTGGGAGCTCCTTTAAAAACCCTCTAATAAAAAGCACTAGGATGCATAAAAAGTATCATAAAGCTTGGAAAGACATAGTTGTTTTTCCACTTCCTTTTCATCTTACCTGAAGTGTAAGGCGCTTAACTGCATTCCACACTATTCCAATAAATTCCTTCATTCTTTCTTCAGGACTTCTGCAGCTTTCAGATGAGTTCAGCATGGTTTTCACAGGAAGTGACAAAGGACGAGATTCTAATGCAAACAACAAAACTTAGTTACATGAAGAATATATAACTAAGTAATATACTCACTGGTAGCAAAGAAAAAGGTTACTTATTCTAAATCCTAAAAGAGATTTTCTCTCACTATGTGTCTCACTATGGACGTAATAATAGTATGTCTATTATTAGTTTTAAACTTGGCAATACAACTGTATCAGTTAAGCCTGGTGAGAAATGCAATGAAATTAAACGCTTAAAACTTTTTTAATGTAAACTGCTAAGAAAATATTATGAAGAATGCTTGGACCCAAGCAAATTAAGACAGTTTTCAAAATGTGATAACCTATTTGGTGACGGGATAGCAATCCAAGAGGTTTTCACATACATTGCTGCCAGTATAATCTAAAAAAGGTTTCAGTTTTCTAAACTTGTAAGAAATGAAAGACAGCCCATATTAAATTATAGCCTTTGATTTGTTTTCTTTAAAAAATTCACTTAACAAAACCTTGAGTATGATTCCAAAAAAAGGCATAAAAATTACACCATTTTCTTACTTTGTCAACCTTAAGGATACTAAATTATGAAATATTCCAGCAAAATTTTTCTAGTAAAAAGAAATTTCCTGAAGTTGTTAGTTATTTAATAACATGAATATGAAAAGATTTTAGATAACAGAAGCGTTTAATTGAATATGAGCATAGTAGAACTTCAAAGGAGGACTAGTGAGGAGATCAAGTAGTAACTACAAATTCATTAAAGACTGTATGAGTGGTACATAGTTCCTCCTGTCATCTCTTACAGAATATCCTCCTTCTTATGTTTTGGGATACCCACCAAATTATTGTCAGCTTCTTTAACATTTCCAGTTTTGGCCTACATGTTGTTGAGCTGACGAAACTGCAGGAATAAATTATGAAATCTTCGTAACTTCATTTTAAACTAAATTGAAATCAGCACAAGTAGGACAATTTATGTCTCCCAGTTATACAGCCAGGGGAAATTTGTGGCATAACAAACTACAGAAAAATTCTTAAAACAAAATTATGCTATCATCTGAACTCAGGTGAGCAAAAGTATATGCCCCTTGATACATATCACTGGGTCTTCAGTCAGTTTTGATCATGCAAGGAACCACACGAGGAATTAAAAATGAAACATCCGAGAGGTGAATTTCTGCCAAGAGCATGCAATGTTAATGCCACTTGAGGAATTAATTTGTGACATTTTTCCCATCAAAGCTAGAAAAGACCAGCATTGATTAATATTCTAGACAAAATCCTTCAACAAATATTTTTAATGGTCTGAAAAGAAAGAGAAGCATTAACTTTATTAAACTGATGGGGAATCAAAAGATTCAAAAAGAGAGGCGTCAAAAGAGCGAAAGAGAATTTTTATAGCTGCTGTATAATTAGTCCTCTCAGATATTCCTGAGGCTCCAATTATGGATCTATTAGAATAATAAAGAATCAAAATTGGACCATGAGAATGTAAAAACTGTGACATTTCAGGATTGTTTGTTGTCAGCCGTGCTGGAGAGACAAACAAGTAAATTGTTCCTGTGGAAAAGCAGCGTGGAGTAGCTATTTCATAACATTTTCTGATGTGGACACTTTTATGCCATGCAGTGAGTATTCCATCCACATTATGAATGGATTAAGTTAAAACAAAGACATTGAGTGAGGAATAGCTGTTCTGCTTTAACTTCTTAACCCTACCTCAGTTCACACCATCTTCTCTGTGTAGTCAGGCCCTACACTACACATATTACAAGGGAAGAATTAGGAACAGCTTGAGTATTAAGAAATAGTATAATAAAAGAGTTACTGGAGCGTAGAACTCCAGAATACAAGTGTGGGTAAGGGTGAGAATGGTATACAAAGTCACTGTGAGACTCTGGAATGCTTCAAGTCAGGATGAACAGATAAATACAATGTAGAACTATATATTCTACAGCACCACAGGCAGGGAATATCAACATCCTACATCACTGAACAAGTGCATTGCTCGTGAGTGGGATCTAAAACTAGGTTTTGTTCCAGTCTCCCGTGTTTTGTTCACTGGGAAACACACTCTGCTAATTCTCTCTCAATTAGGGGAATCAACTTTCTAATGCCAGAAACAACTATCTGTGAATTAAACATAAAATTAGCTGGCCAAAGCATCACTTGTTTGTCTCCATATATGTGTAATTCAAACCTGCAAAGCTGATTCAAATTCCAGGAATACCCATGACAGACAACAGCTTCACTCTAATACCCCATACTCAACCAAAAGACAAAAAAAAAGAAAGCCTTGAAACCCTACAAACACCTAAGGAACCATTCAACCAGAAATCATGGAAAATAGAGAAGTAATAAGAAGTGTTTCAGATTGGAAAGAAGAAACATGCACAGAAGCAACTCCTGAAAAGAAAAGAAGAAAGAAGTCCTCTGTTCATTTTCTTCCTGTACTGGTAAGTCCCAGAGTTTTGTCTGAAGGGATGCTGAGACAGAACAACGTCTTACTTCCCCATCAGGCAAGGCCATCAGCAGATGACAGTTGCTAAGAGACTGTAGTAGTCTGGTGTGGCTATCGTGTGTGTTTGGCTAGTCCTCTAGAGTAGACATGTAGACTGGATTAGCTCCATCTGTCTCAGTATGAAGGTTAATCTCCTAAAATAATTATGCTACTCAGCTACTACTGAACTGAAAACCTAGGAACATTTCCTGGCACTGTAATCAGCCTTGTGTTGAAGCCAGGAGCCAGTCAGCAATAGCTAGACAGAAAATATGATTTGTATGAAACACTTACAAACTGATGAGGAAAAAAAAAGGGGGGGAGGGGGGGCTGCTTCAGGTTGTACAAGTCGAATTTTTAAGAAAAACAGTGTATAGGAACATAAAATATACCTACTGTCATCTTCTAGTCCCGTATTGTGTAATTGGTATTTTTGTAAAAATATACACCACAACTATTTTAATCAACTATAATCACTCAGAAGTTGCCACACTCACCATCAATTTCAGAATACACACTGGTAATGAACAGACTTTTTAAAAAGGACTGATCAGATCAATCAGGATTGAGCTGCCAGAAGCAGTAGTTTTCATAATTCATTTCACAATTTATGGTTAAAGTTTAGAGGGAGTTTCAAGTGGCAATCCTACAAAATTTATCATAAACGTACTGTCTTTGTAGGAGATGCCACTAAGCAAGACTTATAGGTATAAATTCTAGATAGAGGTGTCTTTCTTATATAGACATATGCGTCCTTCTTTGTGTTTTTTAGCTTACTGGGAACTGGTTGCTTCAGAAGTCTGATCCATGACATACTTAAAAGTTTTAAAAATAGAAGGATTTTTGGGGAAAATGGTGCTATTCTGTGCTATTAATACTCAGTGACTTAAGGAACATGAAAGGGAAAATAAAACTTTTGAAGTGCAAAGATTTGGGGCAAATGGACATTTCCTCAAATAAATCAAAGCACAAAAGGTCACAGATCAGAGATTATCCACTACTGGATTGAGGACTACTGACAATCTGTACTCACCACTGGCCTCATGCTTTCAGTTCCTTCTCTCTCCTTACAGCTAGTAATTGAAGTAAAGGGAGGTAAAATAAAATGCCAATACCTTATTCCTAATTTGTATGGGGTACAGATCTATCACGTCTGAGTCCTCTGGCACAAGACGACTCACTTCCCCTGGCCCACTGTGTGCCTCAGATACCTCATGCATTAAGAGGGGAGCAGCTTCCTCCTGGTAGGAAAAGGTTATCCTGCTGCAGGCAAACCCATACTTTCAGTGATCCCCAAAAGCACGGAGAGCTCCTACTGAAAGACAAGGTTCATAAACAGACACCCATGCAGCAGCCTGCAGTAGGATAGTCTCTCCACCATCCCATCGTAGGACCGTACTCAAAATGCATCTGTCATATGACCTCAACAAGCTGGGCAAGCTTTCCTTCCCACACATCACATCATCTGTCATACAGCTTCTCACACATCAGAGCTCAGTTAAGCTGAGAAAAATCCTATTGCAAACTAATCATGGTTACTAAGAGGCCATGACAGCAAAACACATGAACATTAATAGTATTTAAAGGAAGAAAGAAATCAAAGGAAAGCATACTGTTATTACATGGCTCTTTCCGGAAAGATTTTTCCTCTGCTAAAATTAGAAATAGTCTCCATAGTGTCAAAGAACTCATTGGGATTTCTTAATATCTGTTCACATTTTCATGCATTAGATATGGCTTTTTATCAGAAATAAAAGCAAAAATACCAAGGAGTTTGCGACAAATGCAAGCCATTAAGGAACCGATCAAGGGGTCTAAGGGATTAGAAATGAGATTAAAATGCAGTGGAGGAGAAAACTCAAACTTCAAACAACTCTGAAAAAATCTAAATGGCCTACAGATTTTTTTTGTGCAAGATTAATTGGTTTCTTCATATGTAAAACAAAACAAAAACTACCCTCACCCCCTAAAAAAAACCCCACCAGCTACTTAAAACTTACTTGCTTTTTTCTATAAGCCAGCAGTTTTTTGGTTTCTACATATAATACAATGCAAAAGTAAAAATTCAGTGAAACTTGTTATATAAAAGCTTGTTTGTCCTTAGGTTTGCATTCCAATTTTCCTCGTAAGTCTACATATTTTTACATTTGCAACACAACAGAACTAAACATATATGTCTATATACAGAGATATATGAAGGCATTACAAATGAGTCACACTTTTGTGTATATATATGACCGCCAAAGAAACAAATTCTGTTCTCAATAGAATGTATTTCCATATAATAATTTTGTTCCATGATTTAATATTAAAACATTATACATATACAAGAAATTGCAAAAAGACAGAGGAGTACCTTATTAGAAATACTTCCTATCTTAATGTACTATTTTTTTCCTACAATTCAATTTTAAAATAAAAAGTTAATCTAAGTAGCAGGCTCACTGACTCCATTAGGTGAAGCTCAAAGCTGTATTTACCAATATTTTCTGAACCATCAGTATCCATCAGAAGCGTTTCAGGAATATTCACACTTTGTTTTTGCAGTATCATAAGAGAAGTTATTCCCTATATCCCCATTCCTGGATGACTGATATTTTCCAAGGCTAGACTATGATGATCTGTACATAAAAAAGTTTGCACTATTCATCAGGATGCTTGAGAATAAAAGCAGTACTTAACTAACTTCAATAACAGCAGGAAGTCCTTCTAAGCATATAAAAATATGCAATATATTTGCCCACATACTCAATAGTCTTTGCATAAATGATTTCTTTACTGGACTTTGAGCATTTTTGTATTCTACTTTACTAATGATGCAGATAAAACATTACTTTTATCAATCAAGATGATAATTGAGCCACACAGTCCCTGACAACTCGCCAGAGCAAGTCCTTTATACCCAGGGAAACGGCAGCAGAGAGGTGTAGTGACTAAATTAGAATGGTCATTCAATGAGTTAGCAGCAGAGTAAGTGTTAAAACACAGAGACTTTTGACTTTTTACCCAACATGCCTTTTTCTAGAGTAAACATATGTCAGTAAACAAAGACAAACGTGATATTAACATTGTTGTGCAAGCGAAAAGGATCTTTCTGTGTGAAAGTGAGTGTTGGCTAGGGAATGACTATGGTCAGCATTTTCTCCCACCAAATGCTTAACAATTGCTGCACTGTTTCTGGCAAAAAATACCTATTTAGTTCTGGGAACAAAAATAAGAAAGGACTGACACTTTCATACAAATCAATAACAGCCTTTCACAGGCAAAACTGAGCTACTGTATTAGCAATTACAAGAATGTGTTGCATGTGTGTTCATATCTGAGCTCCATACCTGAATTTATCTTAGTATCACTTACCATTCCAAATAAATTTTATACTATGAAGTAAGAATTTCAGCCTTTGGATTTGCAAGATCTTTTCTGGTAAATGCAGGAGGAATTCTACCTAATTTTCCGCCTTTTTAAAAATACAGTTGAAGTTCCTTAGTCTTTTAAATATAATCTAAAAATAAACACCTATTCTTTCTCTCTCAACTTTGAATTTCTCCATACAGAAAGCGTGTTTGATATACTACATTGGCGTTGTTACTATGTTTTTGAATTCCACATAATGAACTGAAGAAATCATGCCGTCATAACACAAGAGTCAAACATTTTACTAGCTATGAAAACTCACAATAGGTATGTGATTGTCCAGCCATTTAAAAGTTACTATAAATCATCTGTGCCTGGAGAACTTCCTTTTAAATAATCCTTCCAAGAACTAAACCCCATTTATAAAAATATAAAAATCCTAGTATTTTCAGGCACCCTAGGTAAATGTGTGTCAGATTTAAAATTCCTATATTTTACTTTGCCTATTTAGCATCTATTTAATTTCATTCATCTTCCCAAATAATTTATCTGTCATACATTTCATAGCAGGCATGAATAAACGATAATCATTCAGTTCATTGAGCAGAAATAGTGACCTACTAATTCAAATACTTCAGATAATCCACTGATTTCTCACCAGCCAGACTTCTCTCACAATTGCCAGTTTTTTTGCATTCCAACAGCTCATTTTAGCAGGAATCTAGTTCATCATTCTAGTTGTACTTTAGGAAAAAAAAAAAAATATCAGTAAGTGCATCCAGTTTTGCTAAGTAGAGGTTATATTCTGCTACACTGTACTCAATAGAAAGTTTATTCACTTAAGATGGAACTTCAAATAAGAACACTAACACAGCAGCAGTTTCTAAATAAAATATAGACGTCTACTTTTCAAAGCTTCCTCTTTTCTCCACTTATATGGAGAAGTATTTAATAGTGGTTCAGAAATATTGCATATGTATACTTTGAAAGAACTTTAAGAATTACTTGAGTAAAGCTTTCAAAATCGAATTACTAACGCTTCCCATAACAACTGAGAAGTTCCAGTTATAGTAAGTATCTGACAAATAACTTATAAACGTGTTATTATATGTACACTATCAAATGTTAGGAAGTGATTGAAAGGAAAGGTGGGGATCTTTCTTTGCCTGGTTTGCTATGGAATGAAGGCTTATGCAATCCTATACGCATATGCATGCAACTCATTTGCTTGTCCTCTAATTCCTTTTGCATTTGCTGGTCAATACAAATAAAATTTGACAGGATAAATATCTCAAAGATACGATGTTCCTACAAGCTCTGGGAAAATAAGTAAGCAGGGTAAAGAAGGTAGAAATTGGCAATGGGAGCTCTGTCCTTATTAGAAATCAGACAATTTATAGAGGACAGAGAATATAAAGGCCATCTAAGACAGAGTTTTGAACTTTCTTATTATGACACTATCCTCCACCTGCCTGAAATACAAATGAATAGTAGAGTAGGTGTAACTTAGCACTTACGAAACTTTAAAACTCTAATTATTTCTCTGTGAGAACAAGAGTTCCACAGAACAAAATATCAATGTTTCAGAAACACACGTAAAAGATTTTTCCAAACTGGAATGATTTCATGTCCTACTTTCTCTCTGTATGCACATACTGCTACGTACCACATGTACACTTCCTGCAGAATGAAACAATGCTGGATTCTCTTCTCAGCTTTGAACTTGGAACTGATACTCCACGGTAATACTGAAATTGTAGTGGAATTAAATGACCAGTGCGCTCTCTGACCTGTGGACCTGATCAGCCTGGCCTATGGAAAAAAGCTGTCCAAAACCCACCATTGTTTAATTTTCTTTTGCAAATGCCCTTTCAATCTGTCCATCAGACATCGAAATGGAGCAATCTCTGGTCACGGGCATTAGACCTAGCCACAAAAACAATTTGCCTGCTGTCATATGCCCTGATGTACACTCACAACATGGCTGAAAGGCAGTCACCCCCTGTAACATGACCAAATACCTGGCTGTTGCACAAAAGGGATCAGCAAAGTTTTATGTGACAAGTGTACTTTCAATTATGGGACAGGGCATTTAGTTTTCAGGTGCCTTTGTAAGAGACTATGGGGCCTACTCCATCTGAAAGGTTCATGACTTCTTACAGGATACATTAAATTCCACTTACCTACCTATGCTGTGGCTATAAGAAAAGTCAACTTTCAGGATTCCAAGTGAGAAAAAAAAATAACAACCTTTTCATCCTCTCTAAAGTAACTGCTTCCATTAAAAGCGTTGCTCATACTAAAGAGCATGTGTGAGGCTACTTTTCTACTGTTACTGAAAAATTAGGTGCCACAGTCACTGGGTTACACCTCACAAGACAGTATCAAATTTGTGTCTGGGATATCATGGTTCCTTCCAAGCACTGCTAAATGTTGGATGTCACAGTAGATGTTGGTGAAATTAAATTTCAGTGTAATGGCTACAAAAAGACCTCACTAGGAGGCAGTAAAAACCTCCAAAAAAACAATTTCATCTTTAAGCATGGAAAATGTTATTATATTTTTCAAACAAAGTGAAAATCATTATAATTATTTAATAACTTAATATGAATGAAATCTACAAGTTTAGTAATGAATGAGCACCCATCTTGAATGTGTGAAAACAGACATTTTGGCTTTAATCATTATTCAATACTGTGCACAGGAAAGCTTTCAAAGACTGCCCTATCCATCTACTGCAGCCCATAATATCTTCTTGTATAGGTATGCTACATGTGCTATATATATATATATATACACACACACATATTTATACGCACATATAGCAATCATTTTGTCACTATCCAGACATAAGAGCTATACTACTATGTATAGCTACAGGTCTCCAAATCAATTCTCATTGAACTAACAGGGAACTACTGAATTGCTGAGAAGGGGAGAAGTGGGTGGATGGAGAAACTGAGGTAAATACTTAATACTTTTTTGTAATATTCTTTATCACCTTGCTTGTTCACAGCCACATCATACAAAATTTAAACCATATATTCTATTACCTTACTCTGTTTTTGAAGCCTCTGCAGTTGAGATTTATAAATAACTACAGTTTGAGACTTAAGAACAGAAACCTTGGATTTTCACAGACAGATACCATATAAACAGTAGTTTTGCTCTTTTCCCATGCTTCATTTTTGGCAAAGTCTCAGCAGCCATTAACTAATAAACTGAACTCAAGATCAATGTTTTAAATCATTTTACAGCTGTGAGTACAAACTGCTTTCATTTAATACATAGGGTTGGTTCCTAGCAGTTCTCAAGGGAGCAACTCCTGAGATAATGCTAGACTGGAAAAGGATAAATTCAAAATCCCCACCTGAATACCATGATTTTAGATTCAGTCTCATTCAATCTGCAAAGACTATGCATATGTGCTTGCTATCAATGTAGGAATTTCAGTTTTCTGAGGACTTAAGGCATCTGTAGCTAGAGCCTTGATGACTGAGAAATACAAGGCTTACAAGGATCGTTGCCCTTTTACCTAGAACGCTTTTATAGCATAAGTAGCATTATACGTCCTACAATATATTATATCAGTGTGATATTCCTGGTTTAAAAAGAGACAAATAATGAAAGAAAACTCAGACAGAAAGTAGGTGAAATTAAAAGAAAGGAAATAAAGTGAAAAATTGTGGGAGTAAGGGACCCAGAAAAATTAGAAAGGAGAAGAATCACAGGCACTCTATTTTTAGCTTAATAAACTAGTCATTCATTCACTATATTCCAGCACATTATATACCTGTAAAGAAACAAATTGTGAAAGAAAGGATCCATTGAAACTTCCCTGAGAATGAGATCTCGCATTTCACACTTGCATCCATCCAACCATTTTCAACCACTGTAACTGGTGGCTTTGTAATCAGAAACTTGTTTTTGTGACACCCATATACGTGTTAGTTTTTACTGTCCCCTGAATCTTCCAGTGCAAAGCCAATTCTGGCAAACAGGGCACAAGACGAACTCTACAGGAAAAGCTTCTAGCATCGCATGAAGTTCCAGAAGGCTACACAGAGAACAAGCCTGCATGGCACTGCAGTGTGACATGGCTCTCCTTTCCTTCTTTAAGGGAAATCTGCATGGTCTACTCAAGCAGACAGATAGCATCCTTTTAAATAATTCCATTAGTATACAAGGCTTTTGCTCTTTGGCATTCATTTTATATTTTTATTCCCCATTTTTGCACGTAAATCTCAAATACTTCAGGTATATTACACCCAGCATTTTATCTCCAGAGTATAACAAATAGGTAGACATTTTAAAGCACAGGCTAGTCTTCAAACCAGCAGTGTCAGGCACACTACATCTTAAAAACAAACAAAGTAGACCCTCTGCTGTATGTATGTAGCTTCACTTACAAAACAGTAACTTTTTCAACACATTTTTAACAGTTGAGAATTAATGAAACCAGATTTAGTACTCTCTTCTTTAAAAGACTGCTTCTAATTCAAAAAAGAAAATGCTTAGTCAATGTTATCTCTCAAGAGAATTAGTACAATCACCTTTCATTTATTAGTGCCAAACTCTATGCCACAAAATTATTTTGTAGAGAAGCCAAATATCTGCTTAATCACGAAAAAAAAAAACAGCATTTAGGCTAAACTTATTTGATAAACTGATTGAGTAAAGTAAGTGGTAGCTAACATAAAACCTAAAAATGAACTTTTCATTTTTGTGGCAACGTGTGTTGCACTAAGTAAGTGAAAACACATCTTGATATTGACTTCAAATCAAAAAGTGGAAGAAGTTGAGATGCACATAAATCCTTCTTTTGCTTTTAGGACATTATTTATAATTTATAATTTTGTTTTATCATTTCTGCACTCACACACACAAACCCAAAACAAAAGCAAAACTGACATTCATGGCATTTCTAGATTTTGAACAATAACATTTTCTTTTAGTATACTATTCTGGTGTGATCGTTACTGCAGAAAAGATAATACTCAAGGTAAAGAATAACAAAGGCTGAAGATCAAAACTGGCTACCAAGCTGAGCAGGTACCAGACTGGGACACTAATTTTCAAAACGCAAGTACAAAGCTACTTCTGCAAACTACATGCATATTTTTATAAATTGCTAATTAACACAAACTAATCTAGCATCTGTTCCTGCAAACAGGTGGTTTTGAATGTCAAATATTCAAAATCAAAGAAGTTTCTCTAGTGAATTACAACTTTGGGCTTTGTTGACAGGCACAGGTGAAATTAACCTCAAGAAGAAACAAATCATGTAATTTATGATGTTGATATAGCAGAACAGATGATAGATACAGTTAAAAGAAGAATATACATAGTATAGTCACTTCATTACAGGCAAAAATAAAGGAAATTCATAAATGAATGGTAAAAATAAAAGGATGAATGGTAAAAATAAAGGATATTCATAAATGAAACAGAAAGAAATCTTTGAAATGAATCTATTTTACTACCAATGATAACATGGCAACCCACGTAATATTCAGCAAACAAATTTTCTGGTTTTAGTCCTTTTTAATCTCAAAATAACAGTTAACCCTACTACTAACGGACAAGATTGTCATCTCAGTTTCAGCACACAACGTCTTGAATTACTTCATGATTATCTGGAAATAAACATCAATGCAAAGGAAAAGAGAATTTGTTCAGTGTATTTCAGAAGGATTACTAGAAGTTTCAGCTGGATAGTCACTTTTTTTGGATGATCTCCTACTTTACTACTTGCAGACAGTACTATATGAATAAACAGCCTAGAAAATCTCAGAAAGCCGTATCATCTTGATTAGTGATAACAAAGTTTAACTTTAGCACTCTTAAATGGCCAGAAAATATTCCTAAATTTAATAATTTCTTGAACTCCAGAAACAGAAGTGCCAACAAATGCATTTTCTATGGGAGAGCGATTTTGAAACTAGTGAATTTTAACTGTTCCTGCCCAAATCTTGACTTCCATACATGCCAGACTTTAAGCAATATGAACAGACTGACTGAAAGAGATTAATCACAGTGTATAAGGTCTGAAAAAATTATGGACTAAAATATTAAATATCAAGGAAAATAGCAGATATTCTATTGAAAGCACATCTCCTTTATCTAATTTCAGAAAATGTGTTATATGAAACTATCAGGCCCCCAAAGATAGTACCTAAACGAAAATGAGAAGAAAATTAAACATATAATTAAAAAAATGCAAGTTTGATTATTTTTAATTTTAAAAGTTGTAATGTTCTGGGAGAATATTTCTTTAAAACTGAAAGTTGTTCCACAGTATTTGCACAGCTGATGCTGTTCAATTGTGGACGCACCTTATTGAGGGAGGTTACAAAGGCAGAATGGCTAGTTTGAATTAAGTGATCATACCTGTTACTGTTTTTGTTTTGACAGGACTGCTGGCGTACTCAGAGGCTTGATTTGATTGCTGCCTTGCCAAAGGTGCACTTCCAACTGATGCTTCATCCTCTTTTTTTCGAGTTACTGACACACCAAGTGGAACAGTTCCTACGGACTGCTAGAAAAAGAAGTGCCTTGTGAGCCACTCAAAACCAAACCACATTAATATTGAATTATGACATTGTCATGAGAAGCATGTCTTAAACTACATATTTTGAAATGCAGAGAAGACAACTTGAAACAATGATTAGAGCACATATATTTTGAAAACAAATTATGAAACGCTACATTCAGACTTGCACTTCTAATTTTTTATTTTAGTCCTGTTAGTCTGAAGAAAAGCTTTACGATAACAAAAAAGTGGAATATAATCTATTAACTTAAAATACCATGCTTTTTTGCCAATCAAAAAGCACATGAATAAACCTGGATGATCACCAAAGCAAAATAATTATCTAAATGTTTAATGGAAACTAGAAAATTTTAGCCAGATATGAAGATCCCAAAGTTTTGCAAAGAAATTTATCAACCTTCATTGAACTTTGAAAGAAAAGACGCATTGTTATTTATACATTATTATATTTGTTCCTCACATTTTAAATATAAAATTTAATTCTGACCACTACTGATTTTGAATTGTTTTGTCTTTCAAACATATCAATAAATGACAACCTGCTCAAAATATGACACTCTTAAACAAAACTGGAGGCATTAAAATCTAGTTTGAAGGACTGCATCCTTCTTTTAAGATTAGAAAAGAGTGATGTGTATTAATCCACATGGGTTCTGGAACTGGAGGTCCAGAAATGAGTACAGTCTAGTGGCTTTGTTGTTACGTTTTTTACTAAGGCGAGCTAGAAAAGACAAAATCGTTAAAAAAATTAGATCCTCAATTTTGCTGTACAGTTGGCTGTTAACATTTTGCTGTAGCATTAGCTGCTACGTAAATTGTAGCTGTATCCCAGCTGACAAAAGCAGAATATTTCTACCATTGATTTTGCAGTGGGTTATCATTTAAAGATGACAAAAGTTTTTTCTAAAGATCAGACACTAGGATTACATGCATCTTAATCAATTTTTGTGTAATTTAATTTTGTTGGTATTGGAGCGAAAATGTAATCCATATAGCTGGATAATGAGAAACCTCACACGTTGCATTAGGAATCTCTGTGGGAAACAAATTCGTGTGAGGCGGGCAATGTGCTTGTAAATTTTCTCCAATAGAAAACAGATCACTGAATCAAGCAGTGTGCAACACGTGCACGCATACAAAACCCCAAAACAAACAGAAAAATCATTTAATTGAAGGAGAATAAGTTCCAAACGCCTCCACCATTTTCCACTATAAAAGTAAATTAAAATAAGAAAGACAATCTACTATTTAATCCTACTCCAGTGAAAACAATCAACTTATATATACAGTGGTATGCAAAGTTAATAGGAAAATACTGATGTCAATGACAAACAGAACTCTCATCTCTCCTCCCTCTGAACGTACAGTCATCAGCTTTGTCTCCAAAAGCACTAAAAAGTCGTTCTGGAATACAGTAACATGCCACTTTGGTGTCCTCTAGCCGTAACAACAACAAAAGAACCCATCAGCTTTGAAAAGACAAGTTTTACACCACAGAAATACTTCCCACATGCATACAGAGAGAGCGTCAGAAGTTTTGTAAGCTTTCGTCAGACACTTTACATCACTTATTTTCAAAACTTAGCAGTCTATCTGATACAACCTTTCATAAGGCAAAGCCATCTGCAGCTTTCCCATGATGACAACAGTTAAGCCATAATTTGGCAATTCTGGACATAACGTTGCAAGAACACTGACTTGCCAAAGTGAAGCAAGAGTTTCTGAAGAATGAACACAGACAATAGAAGACAGTACAAAAGACAATAGGATGGAAATACTGTCTGAAGAAGCAGTATCTGTTTCTGAACCACTGAAGAAATGGATCAGCAAAATATAATAATAAGTTACACCACTAGTCATATAGTGAAAAACATCAAGGCTATCACAGCCAGACAAAGCTGGAAAAGATTACGACCAAATATTGAGTGCTTGAGTGCTGATCTGGACAATGAAACAGCTGTTTCATCTTTGCTCACTGAAATCAAGCCTGATGTTGCTGTTGATGACGCCCAGTACAATCTTGTCAGGTTTTTGGCAAAAGATTTCTGGTTAAAAGAATGCAGAAGATGAAAGATCAACGTTGAACTAGATGGAAAAGGATCATCAAGATTTGGGTTTTAGCCACAAACTGATGAGGAAATTGTGGCTTGGGAAATTGCAGATGACAAGAGCCCCACAGCTGTACGAGAAGATGAATCTGATGGGAAAGGAGACATTGCAGGCAAGTGTTATCATAAGCATTTCATCAAAAGAATCCAAAAAGCTAGCTATAAAGTAATATGTAGTAAAGTTTAACGCACCTACTTGGGATGTAAGCTTTACCGTTACTAATTGATAGTGTTATAAAGAAGATAAATAAACAACATTTAATAAAGTTATGGAACTACAGCAACATTTATATGAGGTTGTTTTGTTGACACAAAGTCAAAATCAGATTCTGTTCTAGAATACTGACCACAGTTTTATCAATGCAATAATGTTTTGTGGCTATTACACACTAAACACTAGCTTAATAATAATTCATGGTACTCAAAATAATAAAAATTTACTACTTTTCCAGTATAATTATTACAATTAACTTTTTAAGCGGTGGCTAAAAAACTTCAGGAAATCTATCCTTTTCCAAATTTACATTTTATTGACACACGTAATCTAACACATTACACACCATGTTAAGTATGTGTACACAAAACACAAACATACATATGTGCTATTTATGCATGTAAATGGATCAACAGATACGAATTATTTTTTTTATTTTACTTCATACTGTGTGGTCAACATGACTGTGGAACTGATAAAGATCTAAAATCAGAGAAAGGCACAGAAACATAATAGCTAAAAAACAACCTGCCAAAAATACCAAGCCCCAAGTATTTCCTGATTTATGTGGAGATATGCCAACTAACTGAAGCTAAAATATCCTGTAAAAGAGGGCTAGTAGAAATTTGCCCCAGGTAGAATAAATTAATATTTTGTTTTACTTGGGATTTTCAGTAATTAAATACTTTATTTCTGAATTATAACTTCCCACAACTGTGAGGCTGAAGAGGATGCAGGCATATCTGGGAACATGAGAAATGCATTCTAAAGAAAACATGATCAACTGAGCAGATGAGTAACTTTCATTTGAGGGACACCTATACAGTTACCTCCCTGATCACCAAAGGCAAAAGAATATTCCAAGATAGGAACTTAAATATTATTACTAAATGAAAAAATGAAGTACTGGCTTGTGAAAGGTTGAATTCAGAAACCTCAGCCCAGACATGGGTTACTATCTTTGAAATTGTACCAAACCCAGCTATCCCATATGGTGGATGCTACGTGCACATAGACTGATGTGTACATGTGCAGTAGCTTGCAACCAGCAAGCAGGAAGAAAAATTAATGAAGTTTTTGGAAGGGGGACAGATGGCAGTTCTACTCAAGACATGGTGTTTTGTGAACATCTAAGATCGCTGTCATACAATCACTATCTGCCTGAGAGAAGAATACTTACCTATGCTGCAAGACTGTCCAAGCTGTGCCAGAATCAGCTCCAACAGCAAGGAGGATCTACCTTGCCCACCTTGCAAGAAGTTCTAATATCATGAAATCACAATCACTGCCTGACTACAGAGTTACATTTCATTGTTTTGATTTCTGATATTAGTAATATAAGCACACACCTAAACTGCTTCAGAGAGCTCAAACAAAACTAGGCATTAGGCCTCGTTCCCAATTAAAATTAAATTAATTAATAAAATTACATGAATTAAAATGAAATTAATTCCTAATTAAAAAGATTAGGCATGCCTAACGCCTGGGGTTCACAAAAGCACCTTCTTTCCTGGCAGATAAACTTGGTAATTCAAATGAAATTCTGTGACTGCTTCAGGTAGGAATTTCAGGTATGCTCAGAAAAGTGCTCTGCTGGGATAAGAGACCAATCACTGATTAGCTGTAATCTTTCCAAATTTATGTGATGAACTGATGTCAGCCAAGAACCCCCACATTTTCACCAACTGATGTAAGCATTCTATCAGCAGCTTCAAGGGGCCTCTGAAAGTAGAAGATATAAGGTTCAAGTCCCATGTAGCTTTAGTTCCTTAAGTAAGCAGTAACTTCATTCCTACATCCTTCAGAAACTTAATTGTGCTCCTTGGGGTAAGAGATGACAGATCCTGATAGGGATAAAGAGTGCTTTTGGCCTGTAAGCAATATCAAAAATCAAAACCTATTATAGTTTGAGAAATCTTTGCACACCAAGAAGATAATGTCTACCATAGAAACATGCTTGTTTTATCAAAGCCTTTCTTGCTATTTATCAAGGTAGAAGATAAAAACTAGAACTAAAGAAGGGCAACACAGCTCTACCCTCAACAGCCAACTTTGCTACAATACAGAAAAACCTTAAGTTTGGGTACTGAAACTTACCCTTACATGGTGTCATTCATTCATTGCCATTCATTATCAGAAGTGTTTGGCTCTTGCAGACACAAAGATCTGCAATATTCCAAAAGTCATCCTAAGACAGATCAAATTAGAGGAATTACTTGTTCTACATGAGTCTACTGACCAAGTTACGATGATACAATGTTTTCATCTTAGGCAAACATTCCAGAGAAACCTCTGGTGCAGACCTCTGAATGAAGAATTGCCCAAAGCATACCATCAAGATAATATCCTCAGCTTGCAATGAACTTTCCATAAAGCAGGGAAAGGATTTTATACCACAGGAAAATTCCTAAGATAATGGTAAAGAAATGAGAAAATGAGCAGAGAAAAAGGTTGAAGGAAAAAAAAAAAAATTATTAAACTGAATTGCAAATGACCAATTCTGTAATCTACCTACCCAGCTGATGAAAAATTCTTCATTTTGAATTGGGATACACAATCTTCCATGGTCTAGATGTTCATAAAAAAAGGGAGAAATCTGGATTCTGGAATCATGTAGGTGTGTTACATTCCAGTGCTGTAAAGCATGATGAATCTGGAGGAGGTGCAATGTCTTTTCCTTAGTTGTTTCTGTATACGACTAAGGATGTTCTCCCTGCACTGCTGGTTTTAGACCTACTCTGTTACTGAAATAGTCATTAAAATTAGGTAGTAACACATACATGCATACAGAATGGCCAAAGAAAATGACAGAAATATGCAGCCATACACATTTATACTATATATCGGCATATATGTGTAGGTACACATTTTTGATAGTTTAGTCTTCACTAAAATTAGTCGTTTTATCTCACAGAAATGAGTAATGCAAGAAAAATATTGACAAGCCATGAAGGCTTTACAGTCATGTGCATTTCAGAAACAAAAAGATTATATGCACTCATTTATATATTCACTGCAAGAAGTACCACATACCTGACTGTCTCATATCAAAGTATGAGAAAAAACTAAGCTAAGGCTTTTTTACCAAGGAAAACAAACTCTTCAAATATTTACCTGTGCAAAGCTAAGTATGGGCTTTTATAAGAGAATAAATATATGAAAAACACCACTGGTTTACAAAAATAAAACAAGTCACATCTGAAAAAAATCTTCAAAGAATAGTCAAAATAAAATATAAAATTACTGGAAACAAAGCCTCTAAATGTAGCTTTGTTTTGCTTTTTATAGGGAGGCAATGTTAAACAAGCAGTAAACAGCATACATGCAAGAAGTCACTCTCTATAGTGGTATCTCTCCCAAATTCTGTTCAAATTAACCTTCCATAAAGCATTAAAGAGTCTATCTTTTCAACAGAGCTTTCAGACCAAAGAAACACAAGGGATTTAAGCATATATTATAGATATGCTGAGTTAAAGAACTCTTAAAAAACAGCAAGTAAGCAACTGGTGGACATACTACACTAACATCTACTGCTGCTACACCTATAGCCCACTTTAGTCTGTATGGATTGTTTTTGTAAAGTATTTAAAAAAACAAACACCAATTTTGTCTGACACATACAAGAACATTTTAAAAAAAAAAAAGATCAATTCAAACTTCTATGCCGGTTTAAACCCTCCTTAAAATCTAGCATAGGTTCATCAGTCAAGCAAGGTACATAAGATGTCTTTTGAATTTGCTGCTCAAACTTCATGGATTATTACCAGTCACTGAAAAAAATGGTGGTAACAAAAACATATTTCATAAAAGTCTAACAAATTCAGGGAACCAAAAATATGATTATTTTTAACACCCAGATAATGTAAAATATGCAATTTTGATGTGGAACATATGGATGGAGTACAACATGTCTGGCTTATACCAATTTTCCTTTGAGCAGTCGCATGGACTGTATATAAAGCAGAATAATGACATTTTTATCAGATTTCTCCTTAATGCATTAATTCTTAAACTGTAGAGCTGAAGAGCAAAACATTTACATTCAAAAAATTTACCCATGTGTCCAACATAATATTCTTTATAAGCATTGATATCTTTAAACTTTTCTTAGTATTTCTATTTCATAGGTATAACACAGCAAATGTCAGTACAAAAAAAATTGAATAGCTTTCTCCAGAATGCTTTTCACCTATTCTTCAGATTTTGAACTAAAGGACAGCAAAATCAAAAAGTATATTTTTTTAATTTATTCTTGCCATATTAAGTACTAAGAAGTTGAGAATCAATCCATTAACCAAAAGAACTATCACATAATAGGTTAATAACAAGATGGCACGACAAATTCACTCTTTTTTAACATACACATTAAGTAGCAAGTTCTGGTTGTGTTTTTTTCTTTTAAACTAACAATTTGGTGTAAGAATCTTAATAGGCACGATGTTCAGAAGGTGCTGAATTAAAACATCTCTAAGATGTCTCTAGCTTACAAGTCAAAAACTGAGGACTTTGAAAATAAGTTTTGAACTTTAAGTTACCGTACTTTGATTTATAACGTTTATTACTTGCTCTGCACCAAGACTCAAGTTATTTCAGCTCAGTATTATTGAAGAATAAAATAATATAACTTAACAAAATCAATTCCAACAATTGCTGCCACTTTAATATATATTGTGTCTTGGGTGTTCGGGGTTTTTTGTTTTTTAACCCATTAACTGGCAAAGGTTTCTCCTGTTGATTACTGCACATTGTACACACAGTACAGTGCTCCAAACAGGAAAGGTGATCTACCAATAGTGTCTTTTTTCTAGACAAAGCAGCATGTAATACTTGCTACACTGATTATCTGGAAAGATCATCAGCTGATGATGAGGTGAAAATACTTTCATGATAACAAATATCTTTTCCTTACCACTTCCTGTCCCTGTTACCAATCTGTGGGGTTTTTTTTTTCCTTTTCTGACACTAAACAACTGTATTTTCTTCTGTTTGTACATTATTCAGAGCTGTTAAATATGAAACCAACATAAAACATTTTTTAAAAATGTGTACAAATGGTATAAGTATTATGCAATCTTAGCTAACTTCTTGCGTTCACTTGAGTTTAGAAAAGGAAAGGAACAGGAGGGCAAAAGAGCTAAAAAAGAGACAGCTAAAATATTTCATTGCCTATGGGAATACACATTGATATCCAGTCAGGAAACTCAACTTTTCCAACTTCCTGTTGGAAAAGGCTGAGGTACTGAATGCCTTCTTCACCTCAGTCTTTACTAGCAAGACCAGCCTTGAATCCCAGCTCCCAGAGACCAGGTGGAAAGGATGGAGCAAGGAAACTCGCAGTGTATATACCCTCAGTGGATGAGGACTGGGTCAGGGAATACTTAAGCAAACTATGTAAGTCCATGGGCCCTCATGGGATGCACCCAGAGAGCTAGCAGATGTCATCACAAGGTCAGTTTCAATGTTCTTTGAACAATCATGGCAACTGGGAGAGGCACCTGAGGGCTGGAAGAAAGTAAACGTCACTTCTATCTTCAAGAAAGGCAAGAAGGAAGACCCAGGGTACTACATGCCAGTCAGCCTCACCTCAATCCTTGGGAAGGTGATGGAACAACTAATCCTGGAAACTTCGAGGCATATGAAGGACAAGAAGATGATTGGGAGTAATCAGCATAGTTTCACCAAGTGGAAGTCATTCTTGACCAATTTGATAATATTTTATGATGAAATGACTGGCTTGGTAGATGAAGGGAGAGCAGTGGATATTGTCTACTTCGACTTCAGTAAGGCCTTTGACACTGTCTCACATAAGATCTTCATGCAGAAGGTCATGAAGTATGGGCTGGATGAGTAGACAGTGAAGTGGACTGAAAATTGGCTGAATGGCTGGGCCCAGAGGGTGGTGATCAGTGGCACGAAGTCTAGCTGGACTCCAGTAAGTAGCAATGTACCCCAGGGGTCAATAATGGGTCCAATCCTGTTCAATATCTTCATTAATGGGAGGAGTGGCTGATATGCCAAAGAGTTTGGCTGCCATCCAGAGGAAACACAAGGGGCTGTAGAAATGGGCTGACAGGAACCTCTTGAAGTTCAACAATGAGAAGTGCAAAGTCCTGCACCTGGGGAGGAACAACCTCATGTGCCAGTACACGCTGGGGGCTGCCCAGCTGGAAAACGGCTTTGCAGAAAAGGTCCCATCGGACACCAGCTTAGACATGAGCCAGCAAAAGTGCCCTTGCTGCAAAGAAGGTGAATGGTATCCTGCACTGCACTAGACAAAGTATTGCCAGCAAGTAAGGGAAGTGATCCTTCCCCTCTACTCAGTGCTGGGTCTAGTTCTAGACTCCCCTGTACAAGGGAGATACGGACATACTGGAGAGAGTCCAGCAAAGGTCCACGAAGACGATTAAGGGACTAAAGCATCTTCCATATAAGGACAGGCTGAGAGAGCTGGAATTGTTCAGCCTGGAGAAGAGAAAGCTCATGGGGGACCTCATCAATGTATAAAAATACCTGAAGGGAAGATGCAAAGAAGATGGAGCCAGGCTCTTCTCAGTGGTGTCCAGTGACAGGACCAGAGGCAATGGGCACAGACTGAAACACAGGACGTTCCCTCTGAACGTAAAGAAACACGTTTTTACTTGTGAGGGTGACTGAGCACTGGAACAGGCTCTTTATGGAGCAAGACCTCATACAACTTGCTGTAATAACTAAAAGGATTTTGCAGACTTCACACAAAAGAAAACTAAAGAGTTTGCCTCTTGTTCAGTTCAGAGAGAGGTGTTAATTCTACTCCTGACTAATATAAACATAAGCAGCATTGGCTTTCCCATATCACCTTTTAAAGAAAGCATGCTGCATGTTACACCATACAGTATAACAGACAGCAGAACTTCTTACTACAAACTGTTTCAGCGGTTTCCTCTATTATTACTACAAAAATTTACAAAATATAAACTTGCAACAAACATTAAAATAAGGACATCAAAAGCATGCAACAAAATCTCTGTGTTTGTTTGTGCTTTGTATATATAGACTTGCTATTTCATTTCTGCCAAACCAAATTTTCTAAGCATTACTATTCATGATTAAAATCCAGTTATGCCCCTCAGAATAGCATTATACTGACCTATGTCCAATATCACCAATTAGATAAGAGGCGATAATGGAAAAGACTATAGATACAGAAGAGGTTTATTTTACACAACGCTTTCACTTCAGCAAAGAAACTTAAGAACTACACCACGCATTTCTAGTAGCCATGAGAGAAATTCAAAAGCAATATGCAGATTTGTTCAAGCACTGAGAGCACCTCATGGATTTTTAGACTGCAAAGTTCTCATTGTTTCTGTGCTTCAGAGAGGACAATGGAAAACTTACAGATGCATGTTGAAATTTAGAAGGGATAGAGAAAACCAAGTTATATTCACATCCATTTATCCTAGAGCACTGATCATATAGCCACAACTATCACCACACAGATCATTATTGAAATATGTAACAGCACCCACATTTTGACACGTACTGTCACTTTGTAACAAAAAGGTAATACGCTACAATGCCACTCACTGAAAGCATCTGGCACCAAATATTCCACTGCATTTAAAAAATTATGCAGAAGCCTTAAAGACTAGTTCTATTTCCAGATTTTCCTTTTTTTTTCCCCCCAAGTTAGTTTAAAATAAATGCGAGGAAGAATGATGTATAACTTGCACACCGTACAGAAACATAACTTATGTAGAAGGGTTGGACATCAAGTACGTTATCTTAACATTTAAGATCTCTGAATCGCACAAGGAACTTCTGAAGTGATGTATTTTCTTTTCTTCTGTTGCAATTGTATAAGACTGATGGTTAGAACAGAGGAAGAAAAGAGCTGCATCAATCAACAACATTTTGACCATAACACTTGCTTGAAAGCATCACGTCTTACAGTTGTTCCATTAAATATTCAAAAGCTATGAAGGTTGTATGGAGCATTTTTGTTTTGTTATACAAATTAGACTATGATAACAAGCTAAACCTTTTCCAATAAGTAATATACAAGGCCATAACTTTGACTAGAATACTTATCCTAGGATAATTACAGTATGACATAAAGAAAAAAAAGTCTTCAGTTTTATCCTTTGGTTTGATACAGGTATAGTTCTCTTTTCAAATGAAGTTTCTTCAAAACTACCACAGACAACGTAATTTTTGTTATTATGTTCAGTCTATTACCACAGTTACGTTAATAGTGAAACTAGTATGATGTCGACAGTTAGGTTTACAAATTCACATTTAAAATAATTTCAAATGACTAAGCAACTCGAAATGCTAATAACATTAGAAACGTGATACAGTAATTTTAATCAGAAACAGATCACAAAAAAAATTTAGAAGGCTGTATAAGGTAATGACACAAATTACAAAATAACTACTTAATCAAAATTTGGTTAAAAATTTTGCCACTAGTGATTAAAACCATGGACAAATAAGTTTCCTAATGTAGTCACTAAACCCTTCTAGTCACTCAGTATGCAAGGGCAATCAAAAGAGAAAGCACTGAGTAACAGCTGATTATATACATGAATGTTAAGGAAACACTTTTATACGAACATTTGAAATAACCAAACTCAATTACATTTTGGAATGATACAGAACAGGATTGCAAAAGTAAATAAATCGTCTGTTTTAAAAAAGAGGTATACCAGGAAATGTTGTGCTGCTCCAGTTAGGATGCAGGAATGACAAATAACTCAACACATTTAAAAACAGCATACAGTTATTAAAACTGTGAAGCAGCAATTCACACATTGAAGTTTTTCAGATGGTGCTGGTGCAGAATGAGCTTAACGGGACTCAAGTTAATGTTACTACCTAACAAGGTCATTTACACACAAGAAACAGAAATGTTTACAGATCATGTTAATCCCCCCCCTCAAGGGCCTGTGGCGTACATGCATAGTGTTCTATAATTATGAGGTAAGTATTGAAAAATTCTTATATTGGCCACTTAGTAATTGACCACTATAAGTGAGACAGAACATCAGGCTACACAGACCACTAGTTTGATCAATTATGACAAATTAAGCTTTAGAACGTTCTACTGGTCTGCCAAACAACAGTTAAAAATAAGTTTAAAATCAGGCAAAACCTGTGTTCTTTCCAGGTCAGGAGTATGGGGCATGAAAATTAAGGTCAAGAATACGTCAAAGAAAACACTGTGCCACACAGACCCACAGCCTTAACTTCTTGTATCTTTTCTGAGCACTTTGTATGCAAATACGTGTTTTGACATTATATAAAGAATCTGTTACAGCATCCACTTATGTCAAGTTATAAGCTGTATGGTTCATCTCCTATTAAAATGGGCTTTAATAAGAGTAGTGATTTTATAACAAGTTATGCAATTATTTCATCCGAAATGGTTAAAACAT
Organism: Nipponia nippon; assembly: GCF_047370975.1. Classification (NCBI taxonomy): domain Eukaryota; kingdom Metazoa; phylum Chordata; class Aves; order Pelecaniformes; family Threskiornithidae; genus Nipponia; species Nipponia nippon. The sequence continues at coordinate 24,101,700 of NW_028262290.1, forward strand.
GATTTACTATTCAGACTTGGGAGGCTTATGAGGTCTCAGTAGTTAAAACTAGTTGCAAAATACTGATCCTAAACAGCAACCATCAAAAAACATTCTCTCTATTCTTTTAGATAAACATTATAAATGCAAACGTTGTGAAATGAAAATTTTAATATGCAAAACTTAACATTTTGAATAATTAAAAATAAGATCAACAGTACGTGCAGCAAACTACAAAGAACAAGGTGACAGAAGACAAATATGGGGAACAAGAATGCACTACTGGCATACATGGAAGAGAAAGTTTCCCCTCTCCCCACTCCTTTCCCTCCAAAAATACATACCTGCTGAATGTGCCTACTAGTTCGTTTCTGAGGTTGGTACATAAGCCAAGTATACAGGACTGGATCAACATTAATTGCTAATCCTTGTACACTGGATAAGAGTACTGCACCTATACACCGTAGAAAAGAAAAGAAAACATAAACCACCTGCTAAAGAACCGCCACATATGTATTCCTTTTTCTTACACACAAATCATCTTTGACACAGACTTTTGTTTGGATTGGACTTATATATATATTTATTTTAAATTCCAATTAAAAGTAATAATTAAAACATAAACTTCAATAACTTCTTGAAAGTGAGAAACTTGCCAGCACTGCCAGTATTATGGGGACACACACAAAAACACGTGGAGAATTGCATTTTGATTTTTTGCCAAGAAAAATGCTTTTTTTCACGAAGTTGTGCATGTAACTGAATACACACAACACCTTTCCTCAGATTCTCAGCTAACAACAACATTATGCAAGAAATGAGTCAATGAGACCCTTGAGAGAAAGAGTAGAATATAATGCACGACTCCCCCCAACCTCAACAGAAAAACTTGGGCTGGGACAGTGGGTTCTTTTAATAAAGACAGGTCCACTTTAGGTTAGTGTTCTGCCCAAAGCTGCTCGGGACAAACATTTTTCATGTAAATGTGGTCATGAATATTCTTTAGTGAACTAGTTAGGTAAAATAAGGCAAATATTTGAGCTCTGCTAACATTGGCAGTCTTGGTATTGTGAGCTCTTAGGATTTTATCCTAAGTTTTACAATATATCTTACTTTCTTTAAATCTCATCTTTGAAGTCATAGGATTACAAGATAGGGCTACTATATCTTCATTTCTTAAAAGTAAACTTCTAGTTTTCTTATGCTTGTGAAGAAAAACTTACATGGGAAACATTATGGTTCAAAATAGGAGAAAAACTATTCTCAGTATCCAGAAATCTTAGCCTATACTTCAAGTCAAGCACACTAAAACCCAACATATGAAGCACTATTTCCATTAAACCTGCATTAAAAAAATCTGATTATGTATTAGTGAGGCTTTTGTTTTAATAGTACAGATAAAGTATCTATTGCAGCAGAACTTAATTACAGAGCTGTAAAATTCAGAAGCAAATGGATTAATATAATACAAAGATATCGATTATATTGAAAGTGTGGCAAGTAGTAATAGGCAGTTATCTTTTCACATAAGTTTCGCAACTTTGCAACAAATAAATAAATAAAATAAATAATGAAATAAATTCAAAACAGAAATCCTGGTTACTGGAAGGTCCCAGCACCAAGTTCTAGAGAAATACAGTAGTCCTATAATTCAAAGAATCACAGTTCCTGAAGCAATATATACTATATTTACTCTGTCGTATACAATATAATAATGCAGCAATCTGAATTTAATAATAAATTCAAATAAATTCAGAAAGCTTGTCACACAATTCAATGTACCTTCCAAAGACCAAGAAAAAGATACACCTCAAAACATATAATACAGCACCAAAATTGTAAACGGGGGGGCAAGAAAAAAAAAATAAAAAAAGATAAGTTACAAGTTTATTATATATAACAACATTTTAAAACCAGCTGAATTCCAAATAGCAGAAGACCCACCAATCCAGGACGACGCAAGTAAAGCCTGGTGAGTACAATGGGAAAATGGCAGTCAAGAAATACACAAAGATAAATCATCTGCCTAGCACAAGCTTGGAGTTGGAACACACACTGTGAGGAACTCCTATACACAGACTAGTCTATGTGATCTGATGGTTTTAAATGTCAGTAATAAACCTTAGAAATAAATCTGCAATTTAAGGCAAAGCCGATGTCAAGCATAAAATAAAGAGGTAACGTGCAAGTAAGAAGAGCAGTGCATAGGCCTTGCGGCAAGATCCGGAGGAGACTAGAAAAAGGAAGCAGAAGGTAACAGAGGACTGATGAAGTATATGCTAGAATCATTAGCTTTTATAAGATACTTCAATGCCAAAATACGAGAATCCTGCATCTTTAAGAGATACCGCCTGTTGTCAGCAATACTTAATGAAAGGTTTAATGTATATGTGATATGACAAGTGGGAGTGAGAGACCTCCCAAAGAGTGAGGAATAAAGTCAGCCTACAGGCAAAGTCAACAAAAAAAATCCCACATTTATAACAGACTCCTGAAAAGAAAAAAAAAAAAAAAGCATTACTGTAGCACATGATGCTAGTTACTCAATTTAGTTTCTGGTTTACTGCAAAAAATTAGCTAAAACTAAGAAGTTCAATACAATTAAGCTATGCTTTGATCTGAAACTATCTTTTCACTTCAATGAAGTTACACTAGCACGATCCCATAAAACTCTAAAGTAAGGTAGAGCAGAGTGCAAAATAGTTTATTTTTCCAGTTGTCTTTTGTCATTGATAGCTTGTGTCTGGGAGGAAAAAAAAAAAAAAAAAAATGGTACAAGTAGTCAGATAAGCAATTACATTATTTGCCCCTCAATTTGACTGTCAGGTAACTTTGGTCACCTACCAAGCCACTTCTGTCACACTGAATTACTGAAATTTACTGCCATATTTGCTACTCAGCCACTATATTCAAAGGGCAGTTTAATCACCTAAAGTTGTTTTCTGTGTAACAGCTTTCTTCAAAATAAATAACTATGTAGTCAAAGAAAAGTGTCTCAGATTTGCCTCTTCCGTGCCCTCCCCCCCCCAAAAAAAACCCCAACCCTCTTAAAACTTGTGTTTTCAGGCCAAGAAATAAGAATCCCCCCCCAGTTTTCAAGGAAGATTTCACTGATGCGAGGACCAAGCTGTACGTTGGCAGCAGACTCCTTACACGTCTAAGAAAAAAAATTAATTGCTATTTTGTCTCTGTCAAAGCGCAATGCTCGAGTTTCCTGGATTTCATTAAGACTGTGGTGAACTTTCTTTTCTCCCCTCCCCTTTTCTCCTTTTAATTAAATTTACATTTCAGAAAAAACAGACCTTAGTCCCATACCATGCTAGGTTTCCTTTCCAGATCCCAGTTCTTGCCCGAGTTATCTATTACATCTATCTAGCAAATGATTTGAAAAATAAGAATTGAACCCAAGACCACTTAATCTTTGAACCTTTGAGAATTTCGTCAAAGTCGTGGTGTCATTTGCCAGGCACAGTTTGGGCAAATAATTTCCTTCCTCCCCAACTTTCAGCGCTCTCCTGAAGGAACGAACCAAGGGAAAGCTGCACGCGGGCGGAGGAGGAGGACGAACAGGAGGCAGCAGAGCACAGCTGTGCTTGGCACTCTCATCCTGCGGACGAGCTTCTTGACAAGCTTCCTTGGACGATGACAGCTGCAGCAATAGCACTTATCTTCCCAAGAGACCAGGGGGCCCGCAGAGGACAACCTGGGGCCTCCTGCACTTGGGTTGGCCCTGCCGCCACCTCCTCCCACCTTGAGTGCTGAGCAAAGGCTGCTGGAGGAGCAAGGAGGAGAGGGGTCGCTAGCCTGGGGCTCCAGCCCTACCCTCTCCTTCAAAAGGGAAATTCAAGCGTATACTAAGTGGGACAAAAAGGGAATATGGTACACTTCTGGTGAGGCAGAGGACACCTGGGGGACGCAGCTGCAGAGAAAAGAGGCCAGAGGTAAAGGCAGGATAGGTGAAACGGGGCAGAGTCAAGCAGCAGAGTGGTGGTGCTGAGGAATGCTCAGAGGTAATGAAAGAGAACGGGAGAGGGCTTCAAATATCCCAGAGAGAGAAGAAAAGGATGAAGGCAGCAGGATGGTGGAAGAGGAACACAGAGGTGAACGAGCACTTTGAGAAGAAGGGAGGTGGCAACACTTGGCGAAAACGACTGTCTTTTCGGAGATGTAGGAATCTTGTGAAAGAGTAAACTGCATTACTGAGTCACTCCCAACATTTTGGTGAAAAAAAATTTACTAGGAATAGTAGACAATAATAGTTCAGTCATAAATTTACTTATTGAAACTCAACATCTAACACAACAACAATAACATACAGCAGCCTTGCTATTTATGTGCAGAAAAATATATTTTTATCTCTGCAACAATAAAAGATCACTCTGGCAGAAACCTTTCTAAATTCTGCTCTGTGGGTATGCAGTATCCAAACACATCTATATTGCTATTTCCAGTAAAAACTTTCAGTAAATCATTTTAGATATTCCCCTATAAAATGAACTGGAAAACCTCTACAGGAAACTGAAGCTTAAGTTATAGTTAATGTACACTTTCTGCTGGGGAGGGATCACAAATATGAACAAAGGGAATGATCTACAATAAAAACTAATTCTGACAAGTTTTGTTTATTTTTAGTAACTAAGTAACTAAAGAAAACATTACACCATCTTGCTATATAAACTGCACCATGAATTATTTTAGCATTGAGCTCATGACTCCTAGATGTCTCAGGACACGTGAATGATACAGGTTGAGTTAGCATCATTAATTTAGTATCCAATTATTTTAAAAGATAACAGAAAGAAGAAATGACCTTTTTACTTATTATCTTACTGTTTTGAAGGGCATTTCCACTAAGGCATACTACAAAAATGCAGATCTGTATATTACACCCAAATTAAGAGTTCTTTTTTATAAAGGTATATAGGTAATTAGTTCTTTCTGCTAGTTGACTCAGAACAGATGCATTGTGAATCACTAAATGTGGAAACATCTAACTCTGTTTAATTTTAGCCTGGGAGTCAACTAAGGGAAAAAGAGTGCTCTTTACTACTCTGCTTACTGCCAAAATGGCTCACTTACCCACATTCCAAACAGGCTTTACCAATTAGCTATCCTATGGCACCACAGCCATTTTCAGTCACATCCCAAGCTGAAGAATGAGAGCTGAAGTGCGAGTTAGAGATTACAGCTACACAGCATAAAAATTAAACACGCAACCTTTTTGTCCACTTTGGAATATCAACAAGAAGCCAATATGATTGTCTTGTAAAATAATCAGCTTATCTAAGAGACGGAGTTGACTCCTGAATTGCTGAGTCAGACAAGGGAAACAGATATTTCAAGCTACATCAAAGTTTATGTGATTGTGAAAAACTATTTTTACGTTATACCAGCTACAATAAGTTACTAAATTTTGTCTAACTACTGAAATATATGTCTGCATGTCTCCCTATTCAAGGTTGCCTTGAATGATTACAGATGGCCTTTTATGTAAACATTATCCCAATTTTATCTCAGAGAAAAATCTCCAAGTCTACTGTACTTTCATAGAGTTTTACATTCACCAAGTGCTTAAAATAACTCTAAGATCAATTAGCTTAGTTGCTTAGACCAATATTAGAATATTTCATTAAAACAGAAGTAGTGGGGTAACATTTTCCCACGAACTAAGGCACTTTGGTCTGTAATATCAAATACAGTTCCTTCATACAGCAGTTATTCTTTGCTCAAGCATACACACACCACAATATTTTAACACTATTCCTTTTTTTTTTAAAAAAAGGAAAAAAAAAAAAAGCAGCTTTTGACCTTTGGAAACATTCAGTAAGAATGTACTTCTACTGCTACCATGACCTTCTAACTCTCCTACTGAGGTTTATAGCAGAAAAGCATTAAGTGCTGAAACAAAAGAGGTCAGCATCATTATTTTTATTTCAAAAATAGAGAAAGTGAGGCAGACAAGTGAAGTTATCAAATCACACAGCAGGACAGCAGGACCCAGGGATAGAATTCACATGTTAAAGTTATGTGCCACAGCTAAGTACCTACTGTAACTAGTAGCAAAAATAATGTAGGGGTGTGACTTGTGTTAATCGTAACTCTAAATCACACGGGACTAATTTCAATTGAACGTTCTGATAAGCCATCATAGAATCGTTTAGTTTAGAAAAGACCTTCAAGATCATCAAGCCCAACCGTTAACCTAGCACTGCCAAGTCCACCACTAAACCATGTCCCTAAGCACCACATCTACCCGTCTTTTCAATACCTCCACAGATGGGGACTCAACCACTTCCCTGGGCAGCCTGTTCCAGTGTCTGACTACCCTTTTGGCGAAGAAATTTTACCTAATATCCAATCTAAACCTCCCCTGGCACAACTTGAGGCCGTGTCCTCTTGTCCTATTGCTTGCTACTTGGCAGAAGAGACCGACCCCCACCTCGCTACAACCTCCTTTCAGGTACTTGTAGAGAGCGATAAGGTCTCCCCTGAGCCTCCTTTTCTCCAGGTTAAGGGAATGAACAGGCAATAACAATCAAGAAAAACAGGAAATGTGTAAGCAGCTGTAGTACACAGAAGTGTCCTTTATTTAGATGAATTATATCTATGAAAACATAACAGTAATATTCCTATGCTGAGCTGCACAGCACCTCTTCCTTAATTTCTAGGTTTTCAATGCAAGAATATCTCATTCAAACATCATTTCCTCATGTTCACTTTTAGGTCCTGTTTATATATTTAACCATCACAGTTACTATTCTCTAAACATAAGGAGAATGAGGAGCTCTAAATTCAACTAACAGAAAGGACTATACAGATAGAAAGCAAGGCTATATTATAATGACTTCAAAATCATATTGTCAGTGAGTGAATAAAATGATATGAACATTTTAGAAAACATGAAGTGTTTAGAACACTTGGTTTGTTTTACTCATAAAAAAAAAAAAGGGGGAGGGGGCGGGGAATACAACATTCAAGTTGACCAGGGAGTTACGTTTCCACTCAGAAAATGCAGGGTGGCCCAAACTGACTCCAAGGAGAGGCTGTTACTGGAGAGAGCACTATGCAAGAGGGTATTCAGAAACCTAGTAGTGCTTACAACTAACCTCTTCAGATTACAAAGGTATCTATCAAATTCTGATTCCTTTGTCGTCCCCCCCCCGCCCCCCCAGTCCCACTAGAAAGCTATCTAATATTTAATGTTATAAATCTGATCATCAATCTGACTCTAAGTCCTTAGACTGTGTTTATTATGAAACTCCATGGATAAGATCTGCTCTGCTAGTGTCGCGATACTTTCACGTGTAGAAGAGTTAGCTCTCAGGCTACCAGAAGTTCTGCCTCTGTATCTGATACCACCACAATTACCTGTATGACAAAGATTACTTAGACCTCTATCTAATGCCATAAACTACATTAACTTGATCATACTTGACCAGGTTTTCAAACTGCTAACACAGATTTGAGAATTTTAGCTTAACTCTGCGACAAAAGAACTCAAATACATGTAGTAATGTCAAGGCTGTTCCTTTTCATTTTCCATATGGAACCAGGACAACTCACAGTTACTCACTCTTATGGATCAAGACGAGATTGTACATTCCATTAAAGTAAAAAGTTGTTTGGTGCTCTGAAGAAACTATGAGGCAATTTGCCTAATTTTTTGTTTGCTCTACGTGGCTGAGACCTCCTCGATCCTATATTAAAGGCTGTGGTGGCTATTTATCAGATTACAAGTACTTTTAGTCTCACTTGTAAAATGCAGTAATTCCATGGAATGGATTTCTGATGAACTACTGAAAACAGACATCTTCTCAAGCGGACTAGAAATTAAACATTTATATGGATATTTTTTGCTAAACAAGAATTTTGTTAATTCCTATATTTAATGGACTGAGATTAAAAATTGGAGTAGGGCAGCAAATCCCTTCTTTCATTTGATATCAGGAGTCTAGTACTACTTTTGGATCATATTCTATTCTGCAACAAAAATGTGAACAAATTTAATTATAAAATAAGAAATACTATGGCACAAACCTAGTGTTCCCCTAAGGAATCAACAAGCATAAGGACAAAGCAGATTTAGTTATGAAGTCTACTGGAATTCCCTGCACAAATTCCACGAGGCGTTTCATCAAAGGCTTTTAAAGAAACTATGCTACCTATAAAAGGGATAAGAGAGGAAGTTAAATAGACAAATAATTTGAGATTGGATAAATTATTTAGGAGAAAAGAAACAGTGTTAGGAAAACATGGTGATTTTCATTATGGAAGAAGGCAGAGCCCTGCAGGGACCTGCACTGCCCAAGACATTCCAGGAGATCAATGTGGTGAGCAACTCTGCTGAGCTATCCAGAGTAACCAAGAACAGGGCTGACTGAAGAACTCCCAAAGTATCCCACTTTATTCAATACAGATAAACATACTTTCGCTACTGGTATCGCTGCCTCATATCTTAACTTCACATGTAAAATGGTAACTGAGCTGACTGCTGTGACTCAGAAAACAAGATTTCTGTTTATTCTAGAAAAGTGTTAGCTCAATGTTCAGTAGGAAGGAAGGAACAGGCAATAAAACAGAAAATATCATCTATATCACTGCATAAATCCATTGTATACACAGATATCGAGAACACTGCATGCAGCTTTGGTCAGTCAAAAGAGTCAGTTTTAAGCATTCAAGCCTGGAAACTTCTGTTTCACAATACCATTCATTCAGTATTTATGCTCCCTGATTCGCTCTATGCTCCATGCCAAAAGCATTATACATTCTCCAAATCCCAGAGCAGAGAGCACAGAAATAAAAATGTATACACACTTGTATCTTGAATTTCGCTTACTGGTTAAGTAATTTTCTTTTCTTCATTTTTAAATGATTGCCTATTTACTATAGTCAACTCCAAAGCAAATGGGTTTTGAACAACCCCAGGTCCAAACCACCTGGATGTGGACCTCAGAGCCTCAGACAAACTGCAACAGCAGAACCTCTTTTCCAAATGCAATATTATTTGCAGATTTTTATGATTGCATTGTTCTTGGTAAGTATGTATACAAATGTGTAAGTACCACCAGTAGCTGCACTTTACATACCATTTACACTGACATTAATTGATGAAGATACCGGAGCCTCCAGATATGCAACAAATGAGTTCTAATCACTGTAGACAATCCTGCAGCACAATTTCATTAAAAACCACCAAATTCCACACAGAAACTTCTGCACAGAGAGCTTCAGCTGAAGGCCAAAGGGCCATGGAGAGGCAAGCCACTGAGAAAACACGTGTCAACAGACAAAGACCTCTTGCTTTGCAAGTGAGTGAAGGAAATAATGTTTTGACAGAGTGATTGCTGAGTAAAATCTTGCAGTTGCTTATGGAGGAGCTTCGTCCGAAAACTTCTACCTGTGCATGGGTATTCTCAACCCTCTTCGGGCGAATGCTGGATATCAGGAAGACTGTTTTCTTGGAAAGGGAAAGCCTCAAACTGCCTGTTTTACTAAATGAATTTTTTATTCCTTGCAGAACAACAGGACCGCGAGAACAGTGAGAATCAAACCACTCTGCACCAGCCAGACAGTGGATTGAAATTGAAACTACAGCATCCTGACGGACAAATGACTAATCTTCAAGACAGCCTGAATGCTCCAGCTGAAAGCTTGCGTAACAGCAGGTTGAGGACCATAGTTGACTTGGATAAGCAATCTATCGTGTCATCTTTCTTGCTGTGAATGAGGTTGTTTTCAATAAGGGATAGACAAGGCTGAAAAACTATATGACCTATTGTGAGATGGATTAGTGCAAGGCTGATCAGGGTGCAAACTTCCAGGGTTCTAGGTGAATAGCTCAAACAGAGCAAGAAAACAGTGGAGAAACTGAGAGCAGAAGTTTCAAAGCTACCTTAAACAGGCTGGATTTGAAAGGATTAGTCATACAGAACCATTCCTAGACTTGCGGAGCACCTGTAAAATCAGAAATATGGCAGGAGGACATCAGAAAAGAAGCGCAGATCTACCTTTGTCTTTAAAGGTCAGACTTCACTTCATAACAAAGACATCTATACTGGGTAATTCTCAGCCCAGAAAAACAGCCAGGAAGATGACGTTAGAATTATCAATATTTCATTCAGCTTAAAAAAGCAGAAAATAGCTGAGGTCTGCTCCAAGGCTCTGAAATCATGGGAAATAGATCTTTGCTGGAATACTTGGTTTCATCCATGTCCCAGCAGGGAAGAGAGGACCACATGCCATCATCTCTCTTAATGTAGAGAATAATATCAGTCATGATCCAAGTGCATTACCCTTAACTAAGCTATCAGAATGCCTAATAAGCGTTCTCAACTTTTCTACTATGAAAAACAGCAGAGTGAAGCTTGCTTTACTACATTCAGTTTACAAACCATGATTTCTATGATCTGTAGGCAGTTAACCATGCATCGCAATATACCTAAGCATGCTAATATCGGGATTGCATCTTTCCTTTCTCTATGCCCAGATTGGTAGAGTGCTACCACACCTTCTCTTCTACTGTGACACAACATTACAGGAAGATTGTGAACTAATGATACAGTTAAAATTAGCAATTCCTCAGTCTATCTCCTTCTAAGTGATTTTTCAATACAATCTCCAGTTTGTTACTTTTATAATATGGGTTTTAAACTAAAACCAGCAAATGCTCTGAAAACTGCCAAAAAGTTTCCTAACACAGTTGTTCAGCTTCTGTATTTATAAACACCTCACTATTGTCTGCCAAAACGCTATTTTGCAATTTTGTACAGCAGCATTCCTCTGGGAATTGCAACAGGATTCTTCCCCTATGGCAACAGGGCATCAAGGGAGCAATTTTCATTCCTTCTGCAGCAGTTGAACATTTGTACTGTTGTGGCTATGGACACCAACTGATCTTGCACTTTAAGTTATAAAACTGAAATCTCTTCAGCAGTAGATGCCTCATGTGCCTTCTCTGTTTCCTTTTTTGTTAAACATTATAGCTTCTCAGAGGCAACAGGAAACACACAGAAGATTTCACACCATTTCTTAGGTGCTCAATTAATAGAATATACCCACAGACACAGAGGTTGAGGAATAAGAAAATCATTTAGGAAGGCACACAAGCTTTACAGTAGAAATTCCATGTAAGGTTATGCTTTTTTATAATAGAAATGTAAGTAGAGGAAGAACGGAAAACTATGTATCTTCTAAATAGAAAATCCTAATTAATTCATATATTCCTCTATATTGCTTAAGAAGACTTCATGCTCTACACCAGTGATTCAAGATTGCAATAAATAGCATATAAATGAGTTGCCAAACAATGAGCCAGAATAAAAACAGGCACAGTATGTTACACTGTCAAAGTTGTGACACTACAAGATAGGTAAACTTACACAGGTAGTTCTACAATAAACTTTTCTTTTTTGTCTTTTTTTTTTTCTTTTTTAATATGTGCACTCCAACAGAAACTTGATACATAAGGCTCACGTGGAAAGCAAATGTTTTCTTTTTTAAAAAAAAAAAAACAACAAATTTGAAAAATACGAAATTTGTAGTGCTTGGTTACTTAGTGGGAAAGAAATACAATTTTTAGATACTATGAGCGTGAAATGGGCAGGTTTTCTAATGGACAGTCAATCCTGGTCTTTTTTGCAGCGGACATCTGCATAGGCAATAATTATAAAGGGGGCTTGTATTTGTGGATGACAGTACACACACATAAAAAAAACTATTTCATTGAATCTGTGCTCAAATTACACAAATAAGGAAAATCACATTTTAGAGGTAAACTTAATAACATCATATTAACTTAACTCCAAATTTGAATGAAATTCCACAAGTCCATTAAAGATAATTTGATTTTGAGCTTTACAGCACCATTTTGATAGACTTACACCTGTCATATAAAACCAAAACACCTTCCTCAACTTATGAAACCTACATGGAAGAAAGGCAGGAGAACTGATAAGCATCTACACGTATACTGAAATGGTTGTACCAAGACACGAACAGGCATGAACTCACTGACTTCTCAAATGTGGAAATAACACTATTCACACCTAGAGGAGGGGAGAAAGTGTTGGGAATGTGCTGTAATTTCAAGAGACTCTAGAAAGAAGATTTTTAATTAATTACATTACGTATTGGAGAACTTTTTCCAAGATATACAGTGTACTACTAACTGAAAAATTCCCACACAGCGTAAATACCAAGGAGAAAAGCGCTGTTGCTGCATATTGTGAAACTGTCTAAAATTCTGATTGAATTTACGTATCAGCATATTGAATGCATATAGTGCAATCCGGATTCCTTGCCGGCAGTTTTGTCTGTTACTTCTCTAACTTTCATCTGGGATGCTAGTAAATTCAGCAGAATAAATAGCTTTCCTTTGTACAATCTTCTTGTAAATAAACACAAAACCTAGAAATAAATAATTATTCTATTAATCACAGAGTCAGTCATCTCTATATGAAACTTAAGATTGCACCTTTACTGGTATTGAATTTATCCCCTTCTAGAATAGCTTCAAATATACTGCTTACAATGAGGAATTGCTATGACATGTCCTCTAATTATTTGGTTACTTCTTAAACTAGCATTTATGCTACTAGAAATGTACAGTAATTCAGACTCTATAGACAATAGTGACAGTCACCATGGATGTTACAGATATAGATTAAAGAAGAATCTTAGCTGGGCAAGCGACAGCCCATCACAGTTCTTTTACAGAGATGAAGCAATTAATGCTAAAAATGTCAGAAAATAAAGGATCCTACACAAAGCACCAACACAAGTTATACTGGAGGAGACTGTTGATCACCCTGCCTTTATTACTGAGAGCAATTTTGAATATTTTTAAAGTATTTTTAAAAAACTGAAATAATCTTCCAATTCATAGAGATAAAGGTTCCCAGGTAAATTTAACAAAAATTCTGAATTATTGAAATAACTTTTCCCAATAATATAATGAATGTTACCATGATCACCAATAGACAAATAATAAAAACTTGCCTTTATAGGTCATATAAAGGGCATAAAAATCAAAGGATTAAGTTAAAGGAGATGCTTAAATTTTCATGGCACAGTACAGGATAAATTTCATAAAGTATTATAAAAAAAAACATCAATGAAAGATAGCATTCAGAATATCCTTAAAGATATCCAGATTGCCAAACTAGTTTATTATAAAAGTTGCTGTATTCTTCTGCCTGAAACAAAGCTGTGAGCCTCCAATGCAGCAAGCAGGAAAAGTAACTGTTAGCCTTTTCACATCAGAAATTAATGCACAAAACTACAAAAAAAAAAAAAGTTTGTGCAGTTCATTTCTACCTGCAGTGAACAGGGAGATGGTTATTTAATGTTTACCAGTTGTTTCAAAATTACTGCATCATTTATTGCTGTAGAACTAAGTTATTCTTCTCAATACCAGCATGTTTGTAAACTTCAAATGTACAATTAAGGTCAGCTGTTAAGATAAATTATTCTGAAGATTCAGAAGAGCTAGACATGATACATCCAAAAAACTGAAACACCTAATATAGTAAACTCATTTTCTTTTAGACTGGCATACACATTCTTGAATGGTGTCACGACTTGTGATCAGCATCTTCTCACTCATGGGGATCTAATTAAGAACTTATTAGGGACAGGCTTGCTAAATCTCGTAACTAATATTTCTGAATTATAGGAAATCTGTATTACATTAACTATGCTTAATATATATTAAAGCATTAGTTATACTATTATGTAAACAAACCTATTTTCAAATCCGTTTTTTAACCTCTTCCATCACTGCTAACTTCTGAAAAAACTTGAAACAAGGTCAACTTTAATTGATTATATACATTTTGATTAATAGATCCAGTCAGTGTTTTAAATCACTTCCTAGCTAAACTGAGAGCAGGAATTTTACTTTCACTTTTGGCCTTGAGTGAATGGTTCTCTTCATTAAAAATATCAAGAACATTGTCTAGTTTGCTATTATTTACAAAAATTTGTTTATTTATTTATTATTTTCAAAAACCACAAACTTCTCCGATACTGGCACTGGGAAAATCACAGGTAAGGTAAATTACAAAACTGCATCTCTTAACTAGTACAAGTGCAGAAAGCTGCTGTCATACGTTTAGGCCACAGTAGGAGTTTTTAAATATATTGCCTTGAAAAACTGATTTTAAGTGAAATCACCTTTCATATTTTTACAGTGTCTTCTGAGGGAAATGTTACAAATAAACAGAAATATGTAACCTTTAGTATTATTTTGGCAGTAAGCTGAACACTGCAGCTTTATGATTTTACAAATCTCATTTAAGATTTTTAGCAAAAAAAGTGTTAAGTAAACTGTATAAAACATCTGCACAAGCATTATAAGACCATTACTTAGGTTTATTTACAAAGCAAGTATTCCTGCAGATGGCTAACAATATATCATGATGTCTTCAGAATACTAATTTCCTGAGCAGATCTTTTCGGGATGTGCTCCGAAAGAGTGGTATGTGCTCTTGCGTCATATTTTACAGATCAGCAAAAACCGTACCTGCTACAAACTACTCAGATCAAGTTTTCCTGCATTTGTCAGTGCACACGTCAGACTATTAAAATTATAACAAAAAAAAAAAGAAATCTAATCAGGTAAAAAGCAATAATAAAATAATCGAAGAGAGTTCTAAGCAATCAAACATTAAAATGAATGTTTACTTATAACCACGCTTTAGATACTCCATGCAATTATAAATTTGCTGCCTGACACCACATGTTACGGGCCCTATATGGTCCCTACCACGTAACCATAGCACTAACTAAACAAATTGTTTGTTAATCCAGACATCTCAGAGCTGTATTTCTATGCTGGGGCTGGAGAGGTGCCAGTTCTAAAACCAAGAGGTGAACATAACAGCAAGCATACTGTGCAATTTCTATACCTGTAAGAGGAAAAAAAGTTAGAGGATTTTACCTCATCTTCATTTTCTTGATATTATGGGAAATAATTCTGACCAGCTGCTTCTTCCCCAGCTCATTAACCTCATATCCTTTATTATGATTGTAACACTGCGTGTAGAAACCAGATTTCTGGAATAAAATGCAGATGTTTATAAACTCTTGTGCCTGTTTATAGCTTTATGTTTTGTGATACTAAGTGGATACTTGGCTTTTGGGTTGGGCTTGGGGGGGGTTAACTGGTGAGAACATCTAAAAACTGTTTAGAAAGTGACTGATGTATATGCCTTTCAAGCATGCAGTTGCCGTTCTAACAAAACTCCCATCTTGAATCACGGACTGAGTAATTTTAAAGTTTCATTTAAGAGAAAATCAGTTCATATATACTATTAACAAAAGGAGCAGCACCATACATGCTGTGTTTCAGTTGCTTCCTGCTCCTTACCACATCATTAATTTTATGTGGAATAAGCTTTATCTGCTTTGTTACTATTGCCGCATAGCTGGTTTCTCCTTTTATGTAAGTTTATACCAAGTCCAAAGGTTATTAAAACCACATCAATTTTCTGTAAATATTAATCTATGCTCAGCTATCTCCAGAGTGACAAGCTAGATGCTAAACAGTGTCCAACTGAAGAACATGGCAAGATAGTTCAAAATAACTCTGGTTACTTAGCTGTTTTCAGTCCAAGGCAAAAGCAGATGAATAGTTAATACAACTGCCTTGGAAGTTTTCGATTTCATGTTCTTGTTTTACAGATATATGCAAAGAAAAGAATCTTTGTCATTACTTAAAATCCGGAGAATTTGACAAAAAATAATGTCATGTCATTGACAGCTAGGAATATCCAAGTTGTTTTTGCGCAGTAACTAACTTGAGTACTTCCTTACTTTAAGAAAAATAACTTCTATTCAGATCAATCCGGTTGTGTTTGTGGTGCACCTCAGAGAAAGAAACAGGGAGGCTCACAACAGCAGTCTGCTACAGTTACGGACATATTGGAAGAACATTATTTAATAGAATCCGCTCTAAATTCTTGTACCCTCAGCCGGAAAGCTCCTGCATGGATTGCTATAAAAATACCAAGGTACACTGAGTACGCAAGCACCTTATTGAGCTTCTTGCTCTGCTTGCTGGTTATGACAGCATGTTTACATTAGTGTCTGCATCTGTCAAATCTCAGAAGACCTCACAGCACCCTAAGTTATTTCATTAAATGCAACCGTCCCTCATACCCTTATGCATTCTTTGTAACTCAGATGAGTATAAGCTGAACTCTACGTTAATCCTTTTCACACAACCACACAACTCGGAACATCTTCCTGCACAGCAGCAAATCTATCACAAGCTGCATTATGATTTTCTGTTTTAACAATTTGCAGCGTGTTTACAAATTTACAAGAAATATTATTTAACAGCCTAAAGGATTTGTATTCTTGAATATATGATTGTCTAGCTCTCCTCGTTTGTCAATATGTTCAGCTCACAACAGGAGGATAACAGATTTCAATGGATGTTTTTGATTAAAACAGGCTAAAAATGAAGATGTTCCATATTTGAAATAATTCCAATAATGATTAACAAGAAATACTAAGATACCTGTAATCCAATCACAGCAGCATACTAAGAGAAAAATAAAACACTAAAGTAGTATTTAAACGTAAATGAAACTCAGTTGTGAGAAATACAATAAGCAAATGTATCCAACGTCAAAAGCTGCTGTAGTTCAAAATTTAAGGTAAACATGGATGGCAAGATTAACCTTAAACTTCAATTTTTAAATATCTGTCCTAGGTTGTGTATTCATAGGCTACAATCAGATCGGATATTCTTTAAATATAATACATGATAATGTATGAATGTTGCACGTCTCCTGCCCCAGAAGTATGGTATAAAGGTAATACACCAGTTAGAAACAATCTGTCTTAAACATCTATTTTGTGTCAGACCACAACTTAATGAATACTAATTGTGCTTAAAAATCAAGGCAAAGAAAGGATTCTCGGACATGAAAGATGAGCATTTTTAACATCAAAGAACATACTGTACACTTCTTTATTAGACATGACTTTTTCACTTAAGCAGGATAAAGCAAATTAATGAATAGATCATCTGTGGATCTAATCTGAATTTTTGTAGTTATGCCCATCTCTTATATTCTCCAGCTGTAGTGGCTAGCGAAGCAGTTACAGACATTGAAAAAAGATAGTAGTTTATAGATGAGGTTTTGACCATCACATATTTGATGTGCAGCACATTTTATACTCTGAAACATTATTATTATAAGGAGAACACTCTGGGGGTAATCCATACAGTATTTACAATTAAATGACCATTTACTGATAAAAATTCACAAATTAATTCAGTTTTGTATTATTCTACAGAAGAACAACCATTAACAGTTTCTTCCCAATATCAGAAAACCACTTAGCATTAATTCC
The DNA here is from genome assembly GCF_047370975.1 of Nipponia nippon. NCBI lineage: Eukaryota > Metazoa > Chordata > Aves > Pelecaniformes > Threskiornithidae > Nipponia > Nipponia nippon. The sequence goes on from NW_028262290.1 coordinate 24,119,046, forward strand.
TCTAATATATTCTACAGAGTTTTAATGTAAGATACCACTGTTACTGTAATACCTAGAAATGCTGAGATGTAGGTTTTTTTTTTTGGTTTTTTTTTTTTTTTTTACAACCAAGGAGATAATATTCTATTTAAAATACTCCTCAAAAATGATACACATACTTATTCCTACTCTCACAGGATATGCAGACTGACTCCTCCAGCCCTAGCAAAGGCTCCTGTCACTCCTTCTTGTTGAAGAACAAATACACACAGCTCCCCGCACCTTCCAGCAGAACTAGCCCGTCCTCCCAGACAGTCCAGCTATGCCCCCACCCCACAAGCCCCCAGCCTTGTCGGGGCGTGCGGGCTGGCACACACTAATTCTGCACATTCTTCCACTCTCGTGTACCGGCAGCAATCTCGCACTAACAAATACATAACAGACAGGCTGCTTGTGAAGTGCCTACGGCAGATAACACCAAAACCAGTATTGCCTTCAGGTAGCTGGTTGAAGTGAAGCTACAAAAGTAACTTTCACAGTATATGCAAGGATCCTAGCACGTTAGATATCTTACTGGGAAAAAGAAAAAGTCATTTATTCTAGCCACAAACTTCATGGTACTCAAGTTTCAGTATAGCATAAGTCAAATAATAAAGCTCAAATGTAATGTAAATCATTATTACATGAAAGTTTACTTTCCTGTCACTGCCTCATTCAGAAGCAACCTACAGTTCTGAATACCTTTTAAGTATTTTCCATTAGTGCAAAATGTTTGTATAAGTTCTCTAAGTTGATGAGTCAAAAAGATAGTCTTTTGTGAAGAAACTTTTCCTCATCATTCCTTCATTATGAATTGAGCATATAGTGTAAAATAAATTAATTTAAAATATTGAGAGAAGCTATAATCTCCCTTTACCGAGATACTATTTATTCACAGGCAATGCAATTTTCATATTGTCCAATGGAAGCACTGAATTGCCACACAGAAGCGCATGTTTTTATTAATTACCAGGAAACTGTGGATCCTAAATGTCAGCCCATGAATCATACCTTAGGTGCCTGAAGTAGGAATACGTGAGTCAGGCTTCCATGGTAAGAGGGAAGGGGCGGGGAACCAAAAACCACACCAAAAAATCCAAAAACAACACCAAAAAAAAACCCCAAAAAACAAAACACCCACACCAAAACCCAGGAAATGTATCTTCTGTCATTTTCTTTCCAGATCGCTTATTGGATCAAGAAGGAAAAAAAAGGTATTATCAGAGAATAAGTTATGAAAAAAATCCAGCTTCTATAGTCATCCACTATCTCCCAAGGCATAGACTACCAGTATGGCCCCCTAAAGAGACCCAGCAGTGCCATCTGGTGATCCAGGTCAAATTCAGCTGTGTTACATGGGCAGAAAAATGGACGAGTGCCCCTACAGAAGCTCCAGATAAAGGAGGAGGATTCTGTCACCTCTGCTGGGGAATTACAAAGGAGCACATCCAGTTTGCATGTATTTGTACAGTTCTGTGAAATTTCTGCTACAAAATTTGCTTTATTGGAATGAATAAAAATTATATCTGCATTTGGGGACAAAAAGGGACCAATATGCGTTGTGTCCAATATACTTGTTGCAAGTTGTCAGTCCTTTGCTAACACTGAAGATGACAGTGGTAGGCAGAGCAGTTTTAGAGGATGGGACAACAGAAGAGGTGTTTCTTTTCTTGTTTGCTTGGGTAATTTTTTTTTTTTTTTTTTTAAGTTATGTAAGAGATTCCCACAGGAACATGGCAGGTTCCCACAAGAACATGGCAGGCTAATATAATTTATATCAAGTAAGTGCAGCAGACTGGCACTATCTTTTGGTCCTTTGATAAGTTTGTTTTTCCAACAATGGAAAATGGTAGCATGGGAAATTCTGGCAATGTTGCTGGTCTCAGTGGAAATCCAGTATTCAAAAGCCGCCCAAAGTATTTAACTGCATTGCAAGATCTACCAGGTTGGATTCCCAAAAGAAAAACTTAAAAATATATTTTTAAGGCATAATTAATTTAGGTTCTTAGTATATTGGTATCATTACTCATGTTTTATTTCTTATTATCTCCACCTACAGTTACTCTCGCTGAATTCTAATCTTTCTTCCATCCATTCTGTTATCTGACAGTGTCATTCCATCTGCCTCATTTTCTTTTGCAATTCCCATGTTATATTATTCCCAATACATCAAATATCTTTATTCTCATCAGCATCTTTCCTTATTTCTTCAAATGTAGCCCCTTAAGTATATTTAAAGTTTTCACTTGCGACCCATCAGCATACCCCATACTCTTACAGACATGTTGACCTACACCTACCCTTTTGGTTCAGCAAACTCAACCTGTAATATAGTTTATTTTTTGAACGTACCATTTACTTTTACAGTGTGACAAATAATTTACTGTAATCTGATTTGAAACTCAATTTTGGTAACTGAAGTTTTATGACAATCCTTATATACAGGTCTCATATAGCAAATAATATACGTAAAGCTCCTACTAGGTCTGTATTATTTCTACTTGAAATTTAAACAAAAATAATCAAGAAAGCAGATTTGCTGCCTTGCATACATTTTGATGCTGTAAGCCAAACCTGAAAATAGCCTTTCAAATACATTCTTCAGTTGAATAGATTAAACTGGAATATACATTAAAAGGAACACGAATTCAGGAACAGGGAGTCAGCAAAACTTTAAGGGTATTTTGTTCTTTTTTCAATAAAAGTTATGGTAACAGGACAAGAAACTTCTACATATTTTGGATTCTCACTTCACAGAGATTCACTGGAGTGGTGTTACAGAAGAATCAGTTAACTCAGACCATGTGGATCTCAAGTTTTTTCTCTTAAGGAAAATAAGGCACAAGACAAGGAGCGTGTCACTCAGCTCCACTTCAACAGCTGTTCTTCCACTCCATTCTGCCAGCTAATTTTTCTCTGTAGTCATTCTACTGCTATCTCCTGTGCAATTGGCTTTTGCATCTGCCCTAAAACGGCACCGAAGAGCAGCAGATTCATTACCACTGAGCATGATTTTAATTCTTATCTGGCTACACAGTCGGTTCAGAAGTAAACATTCTTTTAACCTCATTTCTTTCCTAAAATACTATTACCCTTGCTAATCCATATTATATCTTAATTATCAATAGCTAATTAGGGACATGAATAATATGTTGTCGAGGTACTGTTTCATTTTCCATAGTTCAAAAAAAAAAATGTTTCCATTCCTTTTCTGTTCATCACAGTAAAAAGCAGCATATGCTGTCAGGCACACGATTTGCTGATCTGTGCCACTTCGCAGCACTGCCTGTTTGGAAGGCAAATTGCTAAATGTTACAACAGAGAACGAACACTTTTGTTGCTTACAGATAACCATGCAAAGCTTGTCATCCTTACAATAAGGGGACATTTGTAATTTCTTTTTTTCATTTTGTCTCTATGTTATTTTGTGTTAGTTTAATTCTGATATTGCAAATGAAAGCCTCAAGATAAATCTGAAAAGTACGTAAGTTACTGAAAAGACAACTTGCTAGTATTTACAAAGGTTTACTATAGATACAGAAGTTGTTGTAAATGCCTACATATCCCCCATTCTTTCTCCTACAGACAATGAACAAACACTATCGCCTGTTTTCCAAAATAAATTCGCACTTCAGAGGCAAGATAATGTATTTTCATTTGAGAAACGAGTTTTATCAAATTACACACAGGATGAACATAAAATAAGGGATTCCATAAAGCTGAAGAGAACGAAAGATTTCCTACATACCAAACACGGAAAAAAATATTGCTGTATGCAGCAAACCCTGTTGTTTGGTACCATTTTAATGGTCTCAAAATGCAGAAGAAACCAAAAAGGGTACTTTAAGCAACAAAAGTCATTACTGACTACATTTAATAGATTACAAATTGTTGTCACTCTATGCAGAACAAATTTAATGTTGCAAATAGTAACGCATAACAGCATGTTTAAAACAAACTGGACTTAAGCGAGCATATAGTATACGTAGAACACTGACTTTGTACTTGTAAACATCCTTTCCACCCAAAGCCCTTTGGGACATTCAAAGAATTTACTGAATGAGCTACTTGGAATAAAGAAGGAACACTCGACTTGGCCTGTAACACTTTAACTGATTAAAAAAAAAAAAGTTTTAACTGTTCCCCTAGTTGCCTGGAAATGGCCATTTTAAAAAAATGCTGCTGCGGCAATAGTAAATCTTTATTAAATCCTCATTTTTGGATTTTCCTGCATGGGGCTTGTTAAAAATAATCTTTTAATCCAACCAGTTCAGGACTGAAAATTTAGTACTATATAGTGAACCACACAAAAGTACTGAAAAAAAGATAAGTTACTTTTTTTTTTTTTTTAAATTATTCATAGAAACCAATTAATTCTGGCAGTAAAATTAGCTTAAGTGATAGTTAGATAATCTAAATGAGAAGATGCATTTCTTTCAGCTTATTACCATGCTTAGCTTTAACAAAAATCATCTTTAACTCAGTTACGTGTACCAGCTACATGACTTTGTTCAAAAGTTGTTAGAGATGACCTGTCAAATTTTATTTTAAAAATCTTGAAATGTATTTTAAAAGTTTGCAGCTACGCTTACACAAAATTCATTTACAAAGAAAGTTTAAGTGCTGGAATCTCTATTTAGTGGTAAGATGATTTTCTAGAAAACTTGTGGGCTACAGGTGCATTTGCAAAATTACCAGTTGTAATTACTTTAAAAGTGCATTTATTTTCAAGTTATCTGTTTGAGAGCATCAGCACCTACCTTGCCATACCTTGTTTTGTTTGAATACCAAGCAAATAAATGCAAGTTAAAATCTAAGAGCTCAGAGTTGACAAAAAAAAAAAATTTAGAACTGCTTTATATACAAAATCCCTTCCCTACATCCACTGTACGTTCTGACTATATCCATATGGGGGCAGTAATGTTAAAGAAAATAAAACACCCTAAAGCAGTCACCTTAATTAATTTGTTCACAGTCAATGTCTTAAACACAAGGTTCTCAATACCATACTCAAAAAAAAAAAAAAAAAAAAAAATTGGAAGGCTACTGCTTCTCAGAACTCTGTTTAAAGGACGACCACAGAATAATTATTCTTCTCCTCACCTGGAGCCTAGATCTATTTCTCGGTGTATTTAAGTGTCTCTATGAGTAATCTACCATTATTTTTGCATTGCACTTAGTAAATCTAAAACAATAGCTACAATGCAGCACTGTCCTAAGACAGGCAGCAGGTGGGGAGGAATTCGTTTGTCCATAGTGTCTGAAGAAACAAGGTGCTGAAACAGCTATTATGGATTGTCACCAGTCCCTGGATTAGAACCTTATCTCAATGTAAATTAATCTATCAGGTCAGCTGCCTTCCCCCTCCATGGAGTAGCTGGAATCTCGGTGGGATAACCTCTGCCTGGACATTCAGAGCAGCAGCTTCTCCCTTGAATTGAAGCTGGGCTGAATCAACAGCCCTGACAGACTCAAAAATGAATGTTCTTTCAACCTTCATCCTATACCCCCCAGGCACACTTTCCCAAACTAGCTGCAAAAACCCACCATCACATGTATCTCTGAAAAAAGCCAGTTCTTCCACAACCTTTCCACAAAACTAGATGATTAAATCACCACCAATTATGCAATGACTTCCTGAATGTACTGGTAATCTACAGGGAAGAAGTCATTTATTGTTAGATGAAAGACTGTAGGAACACAGCAACCAGCTCTACAATTTATTAGAAAAGACAGAGCAGGAATATGAGCTATGGAATCATAAATGTTTGCGATGTTTCACAGAAAATCCCCCAACAAAAATCAAAACCAAGAAAGTAAGCCAAACATACAGTGATCATTACACTGACCCCTTCACTAAAACTTACTATTACAGTCCCCCAAACAGTCTTCTGACTTTCCTAGCACAACAGTTTTCAACCTTTTGTGGTAAAAAGGTCGGGGGTGCGCCTGTGTGAAAACAGGCCCTAAGATGCAGTCTGCATATGACTCAGAAGTTTGAAAACCCACTAGTTTAACACTAGTTGCAACATACCGTAATGTCATAAACCAACCAAAAAAATAAATAGAAAGCTTCTTTTGTGTTCAAGATTCAATGACAACTACTTAACTCATGCAGAAATAAAAAAATGATTCAAAAGTGGAGTTAATCATATCAACAGAACTCCACTATTATAGCTGTGCTACTTGGAAATGGAAATTATATAACAAGGTTATCTTCTAAAATGATACAATGCTTAATTGGCTTTAAATACCACCAACCTAGGTGGTAGAAGATCTTGAGTCTACTCAATAAGAATGTGATTGCCTTAAAAATCAAAATATCCTAAACCCTACATCATCTAAGGTGCAAAGGGTATAGCATTTGCACCTAATTTTGAAAAACTGAGTGGAAGCCTCCCTGCCTCCAACTGTGTATATACATTTTAGGATGAAAACAGCCATTCCCATTACCCTTCAATGAAGGTAAACCTATTTCTCCCTCACTCTGCATTTCCAAAGGCCAACTCTCTTGTCTCTTCACCATGCAATCTCCTCTATCCTCTCCTGCAGCTCATCCAGCCGCTATTCATAAACATCTCCAAACTATTAATTCAATTATTCACAGATTTTCCTTCTGTTTATTCTCACAAAATCACAGAGCGGAGGGAAATAGGAAAGTAACTGGAAATAAGACTACTTTGAACTGTTAAAAAAAAAAATAATCAGAGTCGAGGAATGATACTTCAAACAAAATCACAGTTATTTGTAAATACTCATTTCATCTCAGGACCCAAAATCCCAAATACCACTGAAGTCCCACTACACCAGGAAATACGCAGACACATTCTACAAAGCAATATAGTAGTTGATACCAAGCTGGAACAATTTCAGAAAACATTTTGATATCAACAATATGTGCTTGCTGAGCTCCTAGCCACTTTGAAAAAAAGAAAAATAACTTAGTTCTCTACACAGGAATACAGAAGTCAAAGTTTAAAACCTAGATTTGAAAAATTCTAATGAGGTCTGCAAAATTACATGCAGTAGCACAACTTATAGATGTAATTCAATCCCCATAGAAAACAAATTCGTATTTATGATGATAGCTTGTATTTGTTTACTTTTTTTTTTTTGTGAAGGAGTTATCAGAATCTCTGAGACTCCTGTAAAAAATTAAACGGAAAATGAACAGAAAACTTCCTAATTTCTTACTGTATCACACAAATAACTATGACGGGCAATGTCATTCAACAATTGTGATGCATAACCGTTTTGAGAATTAGAAGGAATGAAAATGGATAACGGGATGGGAGAAGACTTGGAAGATAATTATAAATACATGGGAGCCACCTAGTCATTTTGAAGACACAATATCCTGATGTCACTTCTGAAGTAACTGGTCAAAGCCAAAGCTTGACTTGCAGTTTTCAAAGCAGCAGTGATGAGCTCTGTTACTTTTGAGGCAAGCAGGGACTGTATTAGGTCTAAACAGCACCCTTACTTCGAAGAGAATGACAACCTTGAAGTAGATTTCCAGGGCAAGGAAAGGAAAGCCTTATTATCTGTGTCTGATCATTAGCTCACGGAACAGACACTTTCCTATATAAAGGGCAGAAAAGGGTCAGAGCCACAGAGCATGTCTAGTGATTATGTTGATAGCTATCATGCCAGCCGACAGCTGGGGGAATTGTGGGGTGCATTACACATGAAGATGACTTTATGGCTGCAAAGATATCAGCTTTCTTCATAATTTGGAACTAACAGGGAGTTTCCTCTTAAGGCAGATGGATTTTTTTCTGGCCATTTGAGAAGGATCTTGGTTGTTAATGCTAAGAACCTGTACAAAGAGGGAGAATGCTAACAACTGTCTTAATTGCACTTCTGACCAGAATATCCAGAGATCTAGACTAGCAGAGCTACTGTATCAGATAAAATTCTTTCCCCAGACATTTGTTTGTCCTATTCAATCAGGATTTCTCAGATAAACATTTTGGATTTGGCACTAGGAATTTTAATTTTGCTTATGAAAAGATGTGCTGAAAGGTTTTGGTTTTGAAAAGCAAACATAAAACATTCCCTGGTGCACAAGTTCATACTGAAAGAAAGAAATCTCACTATATATTAATCCTTTTGTGCGTATAGGGTTCCTGATAAAAACTCAGGGGTGCTAACTTGTCCACCTCCATCAAGAAGATATTGTGTTCTCTGTAAGTAACAGAGCAATGTGGCAACAGGTTCCAGGTACTACTCTGAGTTTCTGTTAGTAACTGTTGCTTGACTAGAGGAGGGAAAAAAGAAGGCGGGGGGAGAAACAATGGGGGAAGAAAAAAAAAAAGGGGGACGACGACGACACTGGCATATGTACTTTTTAAGTCATTGAGTCCAGTTCCCTTACCACAAGGAACCAAAACACATTACCCAGTTTTACCTACTGGGTTGAAAAGCTTTTTGTTACCTAAAAGACAGCATATTCGGAGTTTAAAAACAATTGTAAGCACACTGCAATAAATCAATCCTGAACTCTACAGGTTGTAAGTTGGGCTAGTACAAAATTTACTACCCAAGTTGAGTGGAATGTGGAGTGATTTTTTGCCTCTGATCCTTGTTAGACATTCCTATTTATTTCAAAAGACATGGAGGGTTCCCACTCTCTCAAAGGGGTAGGATCAAACTGTCAGATACCTTTAATTTCGTTAATTATCCAATCAGGTCACATATGCAGTTAAGCCAACCTAGGACTGCTCTGACACAGACAGCGGGATGTAACCAGCCTGTGTGCTCCTAACCATAGCACTTGCAATATTCAAAGAGTGACCAGAGCATCACCCTTTCACTGACAACTAATTATATCATTAGATTAGATACTAAATGACCTGACTATTCTCTTGAAACGAAATGTCCAAAATAAAGTTAAGGATAGAGGGAAAAGAGCATTTGTATAAACATACATATATATACATAAACACACACATATAGACACGTACATATCTGATAGTTAAACAATCACATACATCCCAAAAGACATAAAAGTATTTCACTTGCATCAAACTACCAGTTCAGGTTGTACTACCTTTTATCTGTAGCGCAGAGCCTTTATAGGATGATGGAACGATGAAATTCATTATTCATGTGAGATAATTACGTACCATATCATTTATTTATTTAGGCTTGATTTTCTTTCTGGGCACCACAGATTGCAATTCCTCCTCCGCCCCCCAGTCAGGGTAACTATCATCTTCAGTCTCAAGCAGGTGTAAGACACTGTTGCAGCCTCTTCAGATAACCACGTATGGACAAGAAGCTTTCCTGCCTTATAAACAGGAACATAGGCATACACTCTATATATACATTATCTCCATCTTCCACACACAGACACTTGCTTCTTACTATCAGCATTTAGTTTCTTTCACAGATCTCAGATTCACTATCAAAAAAGAAAGCTTTATTCATAATATGATGTTTGAAACATATGCTATGGTTACATGGACCAGGTCCATTAGTATTCAGTAGAAAACACAAGTAACTGCTGGGCTTTACTTTTAATGTGCCAGTAGTTACCTGAAAAAACATCAGAGCAAACTTGAAAACATGCCTCCCCTCTTTGCTGACCTCTCCTCTCTTCATCGGCAGCAAGGCTGACTGGGTGACCTAACAAGCCTTTTCCATCTCTTGCTTCTGTGCTAACTGACAGGCTCACAAAAGAAGAGTGTTTGAGGAGGAATTTCAATGGAGATGGGGAAATGCAATGCACAACGACAACATAAGAAGAATAAAGAAATCAATGAAAACAAAAGACACTTGGGAGATTGGCCAATCTTCGCCACTTCAAAGAAAACTGACTTTTTTGCTATTTGAGCATCTTGTTGGCAACAGATGAAACAGAAATGTTTTAGCCTTATATATTTTCCATACTACAAAATACAATTTTTATATAATATTACCATTAAAAAAATATTTACTAGTTGCAATCTCATGAAATATTTGTTGACTGAAAAACCTGTGTGGGTTTACACCTATATTGAAGAGTTAATAACTGCCGAGTTTTCTATCATCACAATGAATTAACTTTCAGAGCAATAAAATATAGCCAAGGATCTATTAATAATTCAGCAAAATAATAGATGGCAAGTGTGAAATCACTTTGCAGGTTGTAACAGTGCTTTCCAGTAATACTATTATCATTAAGAATCTGTCATCATTGCTACTTAAGACAAAGCAGTACAAGGGTTTATACATTCAGTCATAAAAATCAAAGCTGTTTTCCAGGAAATAAGTTGTGTTCAGCATCCCCATTCTTTTCCAAAAAAAGTTGTGGGCAGGAAAAGCAGCCTGTTGCATTCATGTAATCAGGCTTTGTACCTTTTCTTATAAAACTAATAAACAGAAGCATATAAATAATTATGCTAATATTGCCATTTCCCAGTATTGCAAAAACATTAGAAGGAGCCTGCCCTGCAGTCTGCGTTTCTAGTACGCACAGTATTTTCACTAGTGGATTCACAGCCAGATAAATATACCTTTTCCCTCTTCCCCCTCAAAAAAATGAGTGTTTCAATTATATGAAACATTTCTTCTTATCACAGTAAGACTATTACTAGAGAACTTCCCTTAGTTTTAGATCATTCTGCTTTTCACACTCCGGTTTCTTTATCACCTGTGCTTAGGATTCTCTCCATTACAGTCCTGTAAGAGCACAAGCAGTCTAAACAAACAACTGTACAAGCTAACCACCTAAAAAACTCTTGAGGAGGAGACCTGTCAAGACAATGATGTCTTGCGCTTATGAGGGTGCGATCGCTTTCTACTTTTTGCAAAGTATGGCAAACTTCTCACTCTATCCCAATAAAACCAAATTCACTCTCATGCCACTAATTTAAAGCACTGCCCTAACCCTGCTAATGCTATCACTGCAGCTACTGGTTACACTCCTCACCACCGCAGCAGAAAGTCTATTACTTTCTCCTTAGCAGACCTCACAGAAGAGGAAACAAATAAATAAGCAGCAGAGAAAGAAAAGCTCGATAAGAAAGGTGTTAACAAAGGACATTGCTGGCAAAAGAGCTGTGCCACAGACAAATCTATAAATTAGCTGCGTAATCCAATGAGACTATAGTGACAGCTCTAAAGCCCTAATGCCTGTTCTTTATCAGGTGAAGACAGATCTAGGTCTTTGACATTTTAATGAAGTAGAATTATTACTGATTTGGGTTATCAAATCAAGAAGCCAGAAAGACTGAACCAACCAGCAGCTAGCTGATATTTTCAGCATCAGGCACTTAATAGTAAGAGAGATAAAGGCTTCACAGAATCCAACTATTTCTACTTACTTTATACTTGAATGATGGGATTGTGGTAGAAAAGTATTCTCTGTCTTAAGAGACATTTAGACTCTTCCCAATAAATACAAGAAAAAAAGATCCTACAAATTGGTACATTAGGTCTAAGCTTTAACTTGAATTCTCTGTCAAACGTGAAATATATAGGAATTGTCCCTGAATTCTGACAATCTAAGAAAAAATGAATCGTTATAGTTCAGTTTCCTACATCTTTTCCTTTTGAAGTGTATTAAAAACAGAAAAAAAAAAAAAAGCAAAGGAAATAAACGAAACAGATTTTATGGAATCCCTGCTTCACTAAAAGGATAAAGAAAAGCAGCTGAGCAATTTTTTTAATCCATATTTTAAGATTAAATATTTATGGTAGAATGATAATTTTGCTCCTATGATAGTCATAGTTCATGTGATCAAGCATCAAATGCCTTCCAGAAATTCATGCTCTCTTAAACAAAACATTGGAGCAGATCTGTGTAAATAACGCAAATATATTAAACACTTCTTAAATGTCAGTCGCAACATAAAATATTTGTCACAACTTTATTCTGACTCCCCCAGCCTGAGGATTCAGATGATTATTTTAAATGTTTGCTTCCTATATTTGAGAAGGAATATAACTTCACAGTTTCTGCAAGTTTCTTACTAGCCCCCAACTTCTCTTTTTAAGACCTTCTAATGCACTTATTTTCTTTTTTAAAAGTATATGTGATACTCATGAGGTAAAAATACGGTGGTCACTGGGCTTGAGCAGAAGGGGACAGCACAATAGAAGGAGGTAAAGGAAAAATACTGGAAACATTCCTTTTATGAGGTTCCTTGCATTACATGCAGACTAATCTGGCTTTTGTTGCGCTAGCTTTCCAACCACTATCATTAGGAGACTTCCTATGTCTCTATCTTACCAGGTTCATGACCTTTTCAGCAAACAAATATAAGCTTTACTAGTATTGGCATAAAACAACCCTGTTGAAAAGTTAAAAAGGATTAAAGAAAGGCTCTTGCTATGAACAGCTAAAGAACCATCTTTAGTTTCCCGGGAAATAACTCACTCCTGAGCCTTGGGAGCGCATATGTAGTGACCCTCTGGGTCTTCCCCAAGTGCTGGTACTCAGGAGAGTACATGAGCTCCAAGACTTCTAAAAGCTCCCTATGACTTTGATGAGGGCCAAACACACACAGTGATGCCAATGGGGGCTATGAACTCAAGAACCCTAAACTTGATGGATGGAGTGGAGGTATTGTAACACTGCTTAAAAATCAAATTATGTGTACAATTTATTTTTTTTCCAATTTTTTTCCAAATAGAACGGATGTATACGATGCTTTTTCACAAGTGATGCAACACTATTCAAATCACCCATTAAATTCCACATGAAGGAAACTTTTTCCTCAAATCATTGAAGATTTGCCAACAAAGTAGGTTTATTAGTAAATACCACACGTTCAAGTGAATTAAATGTGGCTAGAGATTGGGCATTAATCCACTTTTGGCTGACGTGTTTTCAGGCTGCTACTCTCACAGTAAACTCTATCATCCAGTTTTAAAACAGATTACACAACCGTCAATCCTGGACAAACATTAAAAGGTCATATTAGCTGAAGGTTTATACATTTTCCCAGTCAAAATCAATGCTAATTCTTTCATTCTAGTGAAGCGGGAGTAAATACATACATAAATACTGTCTGCTTGTGTCTTGTGTCTTATTCATGCAGTATCTTACATTCTAACTAAGATTCTATTTTGAAATAACAACAGTTTATAAACTATCACCAATCCTTTGGGAAAAGATTTAAGGTAGGCAATTTATATTGTTCTCATGTATTGTCATCATTCAAGCAATAAATATACCTTTTTAAAAGAAATGTAAAGCACAACCTCTAAAATTTTCAGCTGTAATCATCATTCTTTGCTTCTCCTGAAGCAGCGTATAGTTATTCTTCAAAAAGAGATGACAAAATACCTTATCTAAATCATCTTACTCCATTGTTAATTGTCATGTGAGAGTAACTAGCTAATGTTTTACTTTTAAAACTACATTAAAATCAAATTATACAGATAAATTGTCCTTAGTAATAAGGAGATTCTAATTAAGCAGCAAATCTTGCAAATTAAGAGCCTCAACAGAAACTTGATGCACCATTATACTGGAAGTTAAAAAAAAAAAAAAAAAAAAAAAAAAAAAAAGGTTCAGTGCCCCATATTTTAAAATCATGAAGTAAAAGTGAACACTTGATTAAAGACCCATTCCCACGTTTCAATGATTGAGAATTTGTTTACATTTAAGACAGACTTAAAAACATGAGCATTAAAAAAAAAAAGAAATAAACTAAAAGAGATCTGAAAAACCAGCACACTAATTTTTACCTTACGATTCTAAGATCTGATTGTACAGTACTTAGAGTCGCCACTACACACTCTTTAGTTTCTGAGACTACAATGCTCTGTTATATCACTGTCAGCAAAAGTTGCCCCATTAAGCCCACTTACCTTTTCTTGGTGGAAGAAAAACTAACCCAGTTTGGCTTAATGAGCACCTAGTCAGTACACTTTCTGTGCTCTGAGACTTAATACTGGTTACATTCCTTCAAAGAATAACATGACCTCCAAGGGTTCCTCCAGCTGCTTCTCTCAAACCACGGCCATCACCTCATCTTATCTGGCTTTCAGCCAGCTTGCTCTCATCCAAATCTTGTATCTTCATTAGGCACTGACAAAGGCACTATCCAAAGGGGACACATGCAGCTGGGTGCCATCAGTGCAATGCAATCACTGTTCCACGGAACAGTATACAACATACTCAACAGGTTGTTAAGATTCAAATATTTCAAGCCTGCATTTTAAACCAAACTTAACTTTTGCTATCAAATAGGAGAAAAAAAAACCAAACCCAAACTTTCAAAGTTCTATGAATGACCATAAACAAGCATGAATGAACTGAGACACTTGATTGCATCTTACTGAGAGCACACCTGAATGCCTACAAGAGTGGGGCCAGCTGCAATCTTAGTTTTCACTACATATCTTCCTTGCATTTAATATGTCAAACATAATGTCCGAGACAATTATTGGCATTAAGTTCCATATTACTCTTTTAAAGTTTTTCCTTCATATATTTTTGATTTCTAAAATTCAAGAGGCAGAACAAGTACTGCAGAATTCTACAGCTTAAGAATTCAGGAAAAAAGCTCTGAGGAAGACTAGTAATGGCTCTATATTTGCTAACTTACCAGATAGTCTTTGATTACTACAGAAATCCTATCAGTACCATGCACTAAGTGAGAGACAGCAGTAAGTCATGATCCATCCACCTTAACTAATTCATTCTACTAAAACGCAGGTTTCCTTGAATTAGCCTTCAACCATATAGCTGTACTTGAACATATCTTCTGAAAAAGCCCACACTTGGTTTTAAAATTTCCAGTAACAGAGAACACATTGATTGCCCTTCATAAATTGTTCTAATCATTACCTTCATTAAAATACATACCTCTGAGTTTCAACTTTTCTAGAATCACTCTTCAATCTTGTTAGATTCTGAAAAGCTTCAAAAATCTGTTTCCTTATCAATACTCATAGATTATAAATCTACGTCTTAACTGCCTTTTTAATAATCTTAATAAACTACGACGGTTCATTGTTTAAAACAGGTAAATTACACAAGCCCACATATATTACACCAACACTACGTGATATTTATTGTGCTACTGTTCATTTTAACAACATTTGGCTAACAGAAGTAAGCATCTTACATTCCACTTTCCCTCAAGACCATTTTTACTAGCATTAATTGTACTCCATATGCATATGAAATTTCATATTTTCCATAATTTATCTCAAACTGGTATCAGCCAGCAATGCTAGTACTACAAAGGTCATCCTGTCTCTCTTTAAACTCCTCTTCTTCACCCCCTATACCCAAAAAAACCCAACAGTTGTATTCTTCCAGTGCTATTAACTTGTTTTCTCAAAACTTATTGAAAATGGAAAGTAGTGATCTAGACTGACACTCACCCCATTCTTTCATTCATCTTAGATGCAAACGTGTAGATAAACACAAATGCCAGTAAAGAGGCAAATTTGAGTTTGTCCAGGTCTGCCCCTGCCCCGTCTAGTATCAGACAGCTAAGACTACTACTTTTTCAATTACCTAGTAAGCAATTTTCCTAATGTTTAGTGGTCATTTCTTTTTCCTTGAATCTGAAACAGTATTTATTCCCAAAACAAGCTGTATCCTTTCTCTGTAGTATCAGTACTTCTCATTCCATATCATGAAACCTTGTCCTAATGCAACTGCCTGTTTGTACTTCAACAAGAAATACAAAAATCTTCTGTCTTGTGGGAAAAAAAAGACACCTCCCACTCCAAAACAAGGATTACCTGTTTCAAATCACAATTATCCATCCCTTCTCGCTATCACGTATCTAAAAATGTTACAGGGAGAGCTTAAGGCCCTTCAGGTCAGGCATTCTGATGGAGCAGCACCTGAACACCAAATAGTGAGAGGGTGAAGTGACCAAGTCATTAAGGAGGGAGGATCTGATCAAAATCCTCAGATTGACAGTTATGGATGGGCTTTACTGTAACACAAATAAATACACCTGCTTCACCAGACCTGATCTGGGCCCTCAACTAACAAACATCACTCCTATACAGAACAAGAAACAGCTCATCCATACACGTTTTCATTCCCCTTCAACCAAATTCAAGATCAGGTCATGCCTGAACAATGTAACTAATTAGCACTGGACTTGTATAAAAATTTCACTGCTTAGTTCCCTGGGAATTATGAAGGAAAGTATTGAATATATTTTCCCCAGAAAAGCAATTACAAATTCCAGGAATTTAAATCAGTTTAGTCAAATGTTTCCCACAGCACTACTTTTGAAAAGAAGGTAAAAGGTATTGTACAAGCGACCTTCCTCTTAAAGAAAAATCTCATTACAGTACATTACTGCACAACTAAAAAGAATATAATTTATAAGAACGTTAGTACATTACTGCACAACTAAAAAGAATATAATTTATAAGAACGTTTTGAAATAGGAACAATTTTTTAAATTGTGTTAAAACCAAGGGGATGACCCTCAACTTTACTCCTTTCACCAAGACCAAATTAAAAGAAATGTATGTAGCTTAATTCTTAATTACTTTCTTAGATTCATACCATCACTAAACTTCAAAGCCTGTTTTCCAGCAGAGATCCAACTGCTAGCTTAAAAAAAAATTCCCAATGCTTTTATCTCTTAGCTACTGTCTGCAAGGATCTCCTCCAAAACTCTCAAGTAAGGACTTTATGCATGCTCGAATCTTACATCCCATCCTGCATTCATTACTTCACCCCATTAACATTCCACGCAGAGAGCCCTTTGCTAGTTTTATGAGGCGAAACCACAGAATGTCAGGTTAACAAAGCCCTGCCCAGATCATTCCCCTCAGTAAAACTGTTCATCGGGAGTCTGTTTACATTGATTTGCAATGAATTATTAGCATTAGGGAACTGGAGGAAAAGTAGAAAAGTTGGTAATAAAAATGCACAACTTATTTCCATACCTACAAATAGTGCTGACCACTTTCTTCATCACTGATATTATTTCATCATATCATTATTTATTAAAAGAAATTAAAAACATAATTAGCATACACTCTACTACTTTCAGGGTTTTCAGACCCCTGAGCTGAGAGATGGAGATAGGATGCAGAATGAAGCCCCAGCTGTCAAAGAGGTGGCAGTCACCAACCTGCTCATCCACCTGGATGCTCACAAGTCCATGGGGCCAGACGGGATCCACCCGAGGATACTGAGGGAGCTGGCAGAGGAACTTGCCAAGCCACTCTCCATCATTTATCAGCAGCCCCAGTCAAACGGGGAGGTCTCAGATGACTGGAAGCTAGCAAACGTGACGCCCCTCTACAAGAAGGGTCGGAAGGAGGATCCGGGGAACTACAGGCCTGTCAGCCTGACCTCAGTGCTGGGGAAGGTCATGGAACAGATCATCTTGAGTGCCATTACGCAGCACGTGCGGGACAACCGGGGGATCAGGCTCAGCCAGCGCGGGTTTATGAAAGGGAGGTCCTGCTTCGCTAACCTGGCCTCCTTCTATGACAAGGTGACCTGCTTAGTGGATGAGGGGAAGGCTGCGGATGTTGTCTACCTGCACTTTAGTAAGGCCTTTGACACTGTCCCCCACAGCATTCTCCTGGAGAAGCTGGCTGCTCACGGCTTGGATAAGTGCACTCTGCACTGGCTTAAAAACTGGCTGGATGGCCAAGCCCAGAGAGTGGTGGTGAATGGAGTCAAATCCAGTTGGCGGCTGGTCACGAGTGGTGTTCCCCAGGGCTCAGTGTTGGGGCCGGTCCTGGTCAACATCTTCAGTGATGATTTGGATGAGGGGATTGAGTGCACCCTCAGTAAGTTTGCAGGTGACACCAAGTTGGGTGGAAGTGTCGATCTGCTCGAGGGTAGGAAGGCCCTGCAGAGGGACCTGGACAGGCTGGACCGATGGGCCGGGGCCAACTGTATGAGGTTCAACAAGGCTCAGTGCTGGGTCCTGCACTTGCATCACAACAACCCCACGCAACGCTACAGGCTGGGGGAGGAGTGGCTGGAGAGCTGCCTGGAGGAAAAGGACCTGGGGGTGTTGGCTGACAGCCGCCTGACCATGAGCCAGCAGTGTGCTCAGGTGGCCAAGAGGGCCAATGGCATCCTGGCTTGTATCAGGAATAGTGTGGCCAGCAGGACCAGGGAGGTGATTGTGCCCCTGTACTGGGCACTGGTGAGGTCGCACCTCGAGTACTGTGTTCAGTTTTGGGCCCCTCACTACCAGAAGGACATCGAGGTGCTGGAGCGTGTCCAGAGGAGGGCAACAAAGCTGGGGAAGGGTCTAGAGACAAGCCTTATGAGGAGCGGCTGAGGGAACTGGGGTTGTTTGGTACAGAGAAGAGAAGGCTGAGGGGAGACCTGATTGCTCTCTACAACTACCTGAAAGGAGGCTGTAGTGAGGTGGGGATTGGTCTCTTCTCCCAAGTAATAAGCGATAGAACAAGAGGAAACGGCCTCAAGCTGCGCCAGGGGAAGTTTAGGTTGGATATTAGGAAAAACGTCTTCACTGAAAGGGCAGTCAGGCACTGGAACAGGCTGCCCAGGGAAGTGGTTGAGTCTCCATCCCTGGAGGTATTTAAAAGACGGGTAGACGTGGTGCTTGAGGACATGGTTTAGTGGTGGACTTGGTAGTGATAGGTTAATGATTGGACTTGATGATCTAAAGGGTCTTTTCCAACCTAAACAATTCTATGATTCCATGATGTCAGGATTTTTTTTTTTCTTTTTTACTCAGTTTATTATAGGATGGTAAAACAAAGGCTTTATAGCCTGTAGGACTGGATGTTTTGTGAACCATTCTGACTTAAAATTGTTACTACATTGGTACCTGCAATTCATTTGATGATGTGGATGACCCAAGTCTATATTCTTATACTTTACACACATAAAATAATAATTAAAAAAAACAGGCTGGGTCTGTTATTCTGGGCTTTGCCTCACCAGTATTTAACATAATTAAATTAAGAAAGTAGTAGTTGTGGAACTTATGTATGAATAATATTAATTTGATAATTAAACTATTATTAATGCAGAGATCAAAATTAGCATATACACCTATACATATATCCACAACATTCAGGCGTTTATACTGTATCCCATCAGTACTCCCTTCACACCACCCACATCATCTGATTTGCCATTTTTTGTATCTTGCTGCTCTAGAAGCATCTCAGGTGCTTACAGGGCTTTAATTGAAGTCCTCTTTATTTAAAAGTTTCTTCATATTTTGCAATGAAACAGGAATTCTTTGTATCTTTCAACAGGGCCATAAGAACACTTGTATTCATTTTAGATTGAATAAAACACTATGAAAGTACATGGATTTGTATCTATAAAATAAATTTCACTCCTCTAGTAGTAGTGAAATTAATTAATTAATTAGCCAGTGCTTTACCCAGCTTGCAAAAAGGGAGAAATTAGATGCTATCTTCATTTTAGTTTTAAGAAAGGATTATAGGAAAAATCAGAAAACTAGATATTAATTAAAACCTATAATAGAAAAGGATGCTAAAGAAATAAAGCAATATGCTTTAGAGAAGTTCTGCATAACATGCCACTGTTTACTTTCAAATATTTTCTCTAGCTACTGAAATAAGAAGGTTATAGAAATGTAAGATTTTACTGAGACATGATGGAGGGATTTCTGAGCCCAAGTAACAGTTAATGTAATAGAAGGTATAACCTCCCAGCAAACCGTCTTTGTATCTTTAAGTTATCATCATTACAATAACACTATGGCTACAAAAGCATGTACATATAACATAACCAACCCAAACCAATATTTTTATGAGTTACACTTTATCTAACATATTCAAAAAAGGACAGAATGGGAAACCATCTTGAAATGATGATTACCACAGGAAACACTTTAATTCAAGGGAATTTCCCATCACTGTCTATTTTCAATCATGGAAAATATTTACAGTTCATATACATCACTTTACTGTGGTTTTAAGGATGAAAATTGCTACTTTCAATAATTTCCAAAGAGGGGATTTTTTGCATTTTCCAAAGGCCATTTAAGCTTGGGAACAGAGCAATTCTAATGCTGAATTAGTTGGTCTCCTATTGTACCATTTCTCACAAACAGAACTACAGTTAAGGCAGTTCAAGTAAGAATTATTTACGAGTGCTACTGATGTATTCTCATTGCAAATCCTATAAGTGCCATCGACCAAATATCTCCCATTCAAAAATCTCATTTACATGTGACACTATACAAACTGTGTAACAACTTGGAATCTCTACTCAGTAGCAACACATTGCTAAACTACTAATTTTACTTTTGCCCTAAAAAGAGAAAAAATTGTAAGGTTAAGGTCATAAGTAAATAAGGAGGGCAATTTTCACAGGGACACTGCTTATACAGTGGGAACTCAGAATAAGGACCACCTCCAGTAAGCAGCCAACTGCATTAAGACATCACTATTAAATATTTCCAAGATCTGCAATACAACTTGTTCGACCTCTAGTAAAAGGCCACCTCTTTCAGGCAATTGCCTGTTGTTGGTCCCTTGGGTGGTCCACGACCTGGGTGGTCTAGTGATTTTAGCTTGGACAGCTTCAGTTGTTACTGTATTTAACTGTCTCACATGACATTTTATTCTTCTGGAGAAAGAATTCAAACTTCACTAAAACAAGAAACAGTGTCTTATTTAAATCTTACTTCCTGAACATTAACATGAGTCTTATGAGAAAACTATCACAAAACCAAAACAAACAAAAATAAAGCTTTTACAATACATCATTCCAAAATGATGGAGCCTAAGGACCCGAAACAATTCTGAACAGATAATACATCTGCACAGTAGTTTGAAATCTTTAATGTTGCGGCTACTATTAATGTCCTCATACCACAATTTCTAGCAGATCCACCTGACAGAACTGTTGTGAGCATCATTTTCTTATTAGCGTGGAATGCAAGAAGGAAGAGAGCGAGTCAGTTAAGGTGAGGTTTCTGCTTCCACAGTTGGCTACTTTGCTTCTGGCACCTGGCTGAGCTCTGCTTTGATTTCCACTGTATGCACTTTACAGGCAACCTGTTGTGGTGTGAATTGTTTGAACAATGATGGCACGATGAAGCATTTCTTTTAAAACTGATTCTTAAGACATGTTACTATCCAGAAAAACAGCAGCAACAACAGAACTGCACTAATTACTGAACCGTAGCATTTAACCAAGTAATGGAGAATGGTAGCATTGCATCTGGATGCAGTTCACCACCCTGTAGTCTTTCGGTACTTCTTGAGAGGTATTGTCCAAGGGCTTTTGCTGGGCCCTACTGCAAGTTCAGGTTTATCCTTTATTTTTCCCATCATACTGGTGCTACATTTTTTCCCCTCTCCATGTTCTTATGCATTATATAAACTGGACATGAAAAGTTAAAGATAATTAAATTGTCTTAGTTATCAAAACGCATAAAACTTTGCAGTAGACACCTCAGCTGTTCCACACAGTGATATAAACATTCATTAAAAAGTCTAGGCAGATTAAAATTCAAAGAATATTCCAATGAGATCAATTTTGTAGACTTAAGGCAGACACTGAAAAACACTAGACGGTACGAGTACATGGAAATAAAGAACGAAAAAAAAAACAAAAAAAACCTCACCAAAGAACAGATGCTCATAAAAAAATAAAAAAAAAAAATCACAAAGAATTTTGATCAAATCAGAACATCCAATTTGAATGTTTGGGGCGGGGGAGAAGCAGCATTCCTATATTTTTCTACAAACAAAAATGCGTTCTGACTTTTTAAATGTACTTCCCTGTTCTTTTTTTCTAAAGAGAGATGATTATGTCAAAAAGATTCTTCTCACAATGCAGAAAATTTATTATTAACTAAGGTCCAAGAAGTTCTGAAAGATTCAACAACCACACTGGCAAATGTATGAACTACTATTATTACCTCCCAAGCTGCCTTCAGGAGGATTTAGTAATAATGTTGCTAAACACATTTGAAGTTTTTCCTCAGTTTCAAATTAAGAGTCAATTTAACAACACATATTATAAAAATCTTCTACATCATTTTTGTTTATTTTCAGCTTATTATTATTGCACTAGATGTTACGCCTTGCCTCAAATGTACATTGTCGTTACATCCTCTGGGAAGAGGACCTACTATTGGTAAATAGATGTTCCTTACGGGTTAAAAATAACCACCATCCAATTTCCCAGTGAATGCAGTCCTCCTCCTTTTGGAGAAAAAAAAGCTTAAGTTAATATATATGAAATTTTTTACAGCATATTTGCTTCATCAGAACTGTTTAATATTTAAAAAATTATTTTAATATTTTAGAATATTTAAAGTTAATATACTTATTTAATAAACTAATTCCTCCCTATCAGCGTTAACACTGGTAAATTATGCAGTGTCCAGAAGTTACCACATCAGCTGGACGAGGACAGTGAGCATGCCCCAGGACAGACACTGACTTGGGAGGTTCTGTCTTTTCTTCACCCAAGATTGGACAGTTTCTGGCATTTGAGGGGGGAAAATAACCCTAGAAAAAAGCCTGCATTTGTTTCGTTTAAATGCATTTTAATAGCTTGAGTGGGCAAAAGCAGTCTTTATTCTGAAAACTGAAGAACTACCAAACAGACAAAAATCCTTCTTTGACCTGAGGATGAGCTCCAAACACCTCGTGTGAAATCTCACTGTGGGATAGAAGCAGCATTTGAAACAGCGTGAAAAAAATATCTTTAAATACCTGTCTTAAGCAATAAACACATTTAAAAACCTTCAGTTGTAGAATTCTGTTATGTTATTGATTTTCATATGGAAAATGTATGAGCAGCATATGTAAAACTGTTCAAATCACTTTGCTGTTAAACAAACAAGCACATGCCTAGAGGGGACAGAATAAATTAGCTGGTCTCCTCATGATGAATAGCATTAACTTGCTCTGGCTTGCCAAGTCAGTAAGCGGTGTGAATTTAATGGCAATTAGCCGAGATCAAAGTTGAAGTACCATGAACAAAGTAGGTAAAACTGACAATATCAAAGAAGGGAAGTATATCATGGGTGACTGAAAAAAATTACTTAGATTTATTTAGAATGTTTGGAGCTGTTAATAGAAAAGGACAGATCCTTACACAATGTTTATTTTCAAAACAGTATTACTGATTAAGCAGATTTCTAGGAGACTGCTTTCATGGGTAAATTGGCCAAAAAACCTGATAGTGAAGTAAACTATTCTGTAATAGCTCCCATTGTGGACACACTGCTCAGAATTATATTTTCTCAAGAAATTAAACTCTGAGTCAAAGTCAAGCATTCTCCCTCCTACCTGGCAAACAATTTATCAGCTATTCAAAGCAACAGAAAAAGTTCACAGGCATCAGAAAAAGGCAGAAGGGGAGAGAGTTCATGTATTTTACATGCAGGAGGCTTTAGGGACTATTAGTAATAGGAAAAGTATTCCTCTCATTAGATCTACATGTCTTAATCAAGACTGACATAAGAAAACCTATAAATTTAAATTATACATGATTAATCTGGGAAAAACAGCTTTAGGGATTTTTTTAGTGCTTAAGGAGACCTCCACTTCAACATAATATTAGCAGGAATTAAATTCCTATCTCAAATATTAGATGCTTAAAAAACCTACAGCATGCTCACTAATACTTAATATATAACCACTATCACTGTTAAAGTCCAGGCTTCATGTAATACCTTCCAAGCAGAAGGCTGAAAATATTCTTATGGTAATTCCCATAGCATTTCACATGGATGGCAACATATATTTTTACAGAAAAACTGATACACAGAGAAGTTAAATAATTAGCCAGGACCAGTAAGTTAAGAGAAGAAAAAGGAATTAACACAAGACAGTGTCTTTCTACTATAATCACTAGCCCATTCTTCTAATACAGGTAAAATAATAAAGAACGAAAGCAAGTTGCAATGCTGTTTGAATTGCATGCGTTAAACCTAGGCACAAAGAAATGGTCCGGTATAATAAACAGCAATATACTTTTGACCTTAACCTGAAGGGTAAAGACCCGGCAGTTCTTCAGCAATTAGTCACTGAGGCCTATGAGAGATTTGCTTGAGCAAGGACTAAATTTCTCAGAAGATCAAAGATAACTGGTGTTACACTCTGCCCTAACCAGACCCAGCTTCACACTTTCCATTACTTATTTACATTGATCTTCTGACTATTTTTATAGATCCATCAGAATAAGTGTGCTTTTACTCTTTTACTGATATTTGTTTAATTAAGTTAATTAATTACAGCTTAACTGAAATATCTTACAAAAGACCTCACGCAGCTTTCAAAGTGTAGGCTGAATCCTAATCCTTTTCTTTTTTTCTTTTAACTAGCAGTAAGGATGAAGTCAATAAATTGTCAATTAATAACATACTTGCTTTGATGGCTCTTCAGTAATTTACTTTCATACCACTTCATAAATTTCTTAGGAAAACTTCTGGGATTGCTGATACAGTACCTCTGCCATGGGAAAATTTGGTTTAAATCTGCTCTGCTGCCAATAAACCAATAAGACTAACTGGCTGATAATCCTCCCACACTACACTGTTTAGGTATATGCACTCAACCAGCAAAAGTTTAATTTGTTCCGCTAATGGCACAGAAAACTACTAAAACTTATTCACCATATAAATTTGAACTTCAGTCTGCTACTTTTTGTTATTCCTTAGGCAGAAAATTCAAGCTATTGAATGCTTTGCAATTCAGACTATTTTATCTTTTCCTTGATCCAAAGCATAACGATAATAATGGACACTATCAGTAACTAAATATTAAACTGCACTTCACAAAAGAAACATATTAAAAAGCCTTAGAAAAGTCTGAATATTTGCATTGGCACGCTGACATGCAAGGCACATTCTACCATTCTAAGTAAGTGTAACGTTATTCTTAAACTACTGCACTAAAAGCAGTGATGCTAGCCACCTTTTACATATTTCCAGCTGCCATACTTAATAGCTTTTGTCTAGGATTTCCAGTGGGATGACATGTATCTTTATCAGGTACAGCCTATTTGTTTGGAAGATAATTTAATTTATAAAAGCACACTAAAGATTTAGTAAAGAAGCCATACAAAGCTCAAAATACTGATTTTCTCTAAAGTTCTGTTGATAGCATTGATACAGGTTTATATAAACTAAAACATCTATTATGTATAAGATAACGTGGCATGCAAACTTCATTTAAAAGTGTTGCAGGTGCCATATATTCACAACAGGCCAAGGCAAATGGAGTCACGTAAAAATTCTTAAAATAGCTGTGAAGAAGCTATTATGTCATAAGACATTTGATTATTACCCTATCTTATGAAGGAAAAACTACTGGAGAATATTAGAAAAACTCAATCAGCTACTACTCTATTTTTCTATCCCACCATATACAAGGAGAGTTTCTCTGCATTTCCCTAAAAGATGTCAACCACGCTGCACTGGTCCTGACAGAAACTAAGTAGGATTTGTCAAAAACCACCAAGTGTTTGGCTGGCATTCTTCCTGGGGTATGAAGAACTAACTGGAGATTTTCCAAAGGGACTGAGTTATGGATAAAGGAATTAAAGAAACTGTCCTCCTGTTCCACTTGTAATCCTCTGGGAAACAAGAGCATCTAGAGCTAAAAGATTTATATTTTCTCTTAAGTTGTAGCTCTCTGATATATTTATAGGGGTAGGTCAAGCAATGTACTATGGATTACAACATTACTTTTCTAAGCTTTCTTCCCAAATCTCTACAATACTCAGAACATCCTATTCACAGATATAATAGAATAGGTATCTTGTTCTCTCCTTACACTTATACACATGCATGTATATATACAGGTACAGCTAAACATGAAAATATTTAGGAAAATTATGACAGCTGTCTGGTAAGAAGTAATTAGGTATTCCCACTTTTTTCCAACAGTAATTAAGAAATCAACTCTGGCCATTCTGAATTCTTATTTTGGCATTCCAGTTTAAGAAATGAATGGTAGGAAGAGTGCTTTATCTCTCTTTTAAGAAAACAAATAAAATTCTCTGGAAAAAGAAAAGCAGTAGGACTGCAGGCTGGGTTAGCTTCACATTTTCACTAGTTAAAAGAAATTTTTTTCTTTGTTACACTAGTTCTGCTTCTCTGAAGCAGCAGCTGTAGGAAAGCGCCCATGTTCCAATGCTGTTGGGAGTCATGGCCCTGTGAGGTGTGAACCCCAAAACAACTATCCACAAAGGCTAGGTCAGAGGCTCAGGAGCACACAAACACCAGTCCTACATGCTGGCTGCCATGCTATGAGCCAATAACCTCCCCTAGAAAGAGCATTAAGAAAAAGTAACATACAGAGGTATCTGTTTTAAGCAGAAGTGGCAGAACTTTGCTTGCCCCATGGTGGAACGCATGGCAGGAACGCAGATGTTGCTTTATTTCCTCAAAGCCAGGACCAAAATGCTGCTGTAACTGATCCTGAGTTACAGTGGCTCCCAATATAACAGCATCCACTCGCAAGTGTTTCACTATGAGACCTCACAGAGAATGAATGAAAAACATTTTGTTCCCTCAGCATTACCTCATGCTACTTTTGTACACGTATGCTTCTTAATTACTAATTTCTATGCTCTTAAAAACAAATGTTCTGGAGTCACTTGCTCAAGTTTATTCACACCTCAATATACAGAAACCATTTATTGGAGCTAGCTGGGCTGCTGCCATTTGAGAAGATGTGACAAACTGTGGCAGCTAACACCAAACAGAGCCAAGCCACAGTCAAGGCTACAAGGGTTAGTGCATCCTTCTTGCAAATACCCCTCCATCATCCTCTTGGAGCAACCCAGTAGAGTACCTCAGTGGAGAAGAGCAATGCAAACCATTCCAAAATGTTCCACTTTGCATAACAGCATAAGATAAATACTGTCCTCCCTGGCTGCATCTCCAATACCTCTAGTAGTGCTGCCTTGGACAAATATTAGTGAAGATTTTAACCATCATACTTCTGCCTTCAAGGTGGATTATTCTTGCCTCTCGGTTTTCCCATTACCAGGATGGAAGGCACAATCTCTGAGTTTGTGGCTTAATTTGCTGCCGCTGTGTAGAAAACACCTGGTCTTTCAATCACAATTTTGAGATAGTGATTTTCCAGTGGAAAAAAACAAGTTTGTATGGTGCATGTTAGAGATGCCCTGTTCCAAGAAAGAGACTGAAATGAAGTACAAGGAATCTTAATTCTACTTGTAAAAGAAACAAGAAGGAAAAAACTAGTTGACGAATTCCGGAACGGTCCTTAAGTAAGCACCCCTGAAGTCTCACCAACTGCTGTAAGACGATTATGAGTATCTCTGAATAGATACAACATGGACATTGTTGTCTGTCCCCAAAGCGCAACACAAATACAGAGTTCACACTGCTCTTACAGATATTTCAACAAGCAAAAGTAGGTGTTCCCACTCTCACTCACCTCGTGTCACGGCAGCTTGTACAATTCCTGCAGTAAAATAAGAGTGGTTACTTCTGTACTGTTGACTTGGGAAGTGTGAGGATACTTGAGACACAACATCTGGCACTTCTTATTCAAAAATTTCTGACTCAAGTGTAATGGGATGCACACTCTTTGGTATTGTGCAAGCATTTGAAGAAAAATTAAAGTTGAACAGTTAATTTCCTACACGTCTATCTTTTCAAAGGAAACACGGTATCAAGCTGTGAAGACAAGGAACCTGGCAATGCAGTCATTTGCAAGAGATTGCGCAAGCTGCAACATCCCAACAGTGCAAAGAGACAGACATCCTTTTAGTACATGGCTTTTACCAGCTATTATACTCTTATATCCTTAGTGAGCACGCAGGTAGCATTTTTGAAATTGTTACCCATACATGTGCTTTATTTTGATATTTAACAAATCTATAGGATTACTACTCCCTCATTACGAGCACAATAAAAGTGAGAGGAAAAATCTATGTATTATAACAAAACAAATAAGGTCTTAAAATAAAGTTGGAATAATTTGTGCATTAAAAGTGTGCAAAAAAGCAGATAAATATTGTGATTCTTAGGTCCTAAATGTTCAAATAGCTCCTGAGACTAGAAAGTCTTGAACTGGGGATGCAATGATTACTATAATACTAACCTTGGTTAGCAATTAAATGATCACATCTCCCTTTGGACTAAAAACGTGGACAACAGCTAGTAGCTGACATCTCACTTCAACATTTTACAGCTGGTCTAAAGCAAAGACTTTAGACATTTGAATGCATGCATGCATTTTATTTTCCCAGGATTTCAAAGTCCACATCCAGGCTGCTGCTCAGCCATTATAAATGAGTAATTCAAGTAGGGCATGACTGCTTCTTGTATTAACTTGATAAAGATGTTTCACTCGAAGTACATCAACAGTTGTGTTAAGTCATCCCTTTCACAGGCTTATACTTATTCTGTGTTATGTTACCAGTGAAGAAATAAAAAAAAGTATTATTGGCTTCACATTATTATAAAAGTCTTTATACTAAATATAATTAGTATTGTGAAGATTATTATTCTATTGTCATTACACCTGTTTTCAAAACTCCAAAATAAAATCAAATATACCTTAATTATTTCCTGTTTTTTAATTAAAAACAATTTCATCAACTGATTGCAATCTGCACTAAAGTTTTATTTCACTAGTTTAGACATGCAACTGCTTACAGGACCGATATGTGCCCTTTAAAATACGCACATCTGTTTCCAGAAAATTCCATTATACTCAAGATTACTTTCTATCTGTCAAGTTTTCCAAAAGTTGGTTTAAAAATAGGATTTTAAAATAACACACTAATTTTAAGTTTATCCTTTAATAATGAATCTATTATCAAACATGTACAAAACAACTATTTTGCAATAATTTTTATGTCCGAAAAATATTATTCCGGGGCTTGGGTGAAAATATCTTTTAAATACTACAAAGACATTGAACATCTTTCATCTTCTCGTATGAATTTTCAGGTCACAACCTAGAGAGAAGATTTGCTCAATACCAAATTCCTCTTTCTCTTATCACAGCATGGACATGATAAGAGAGCTCAAAATTAGAGGGAGAAGATAATTCATATTCTCCTTTCATTAATTTCTTTCCATTGAATAGATAACCAAACATGAACATAGTTACACTAAATATAAAAAATATACCGTACATATAATCTTTTCAAAGCCCAGTGAGGAAAAGGTGACCACGTTATTTAAAAGATGATTAATTACATCTGAATGATTACCCTCTAGCCATGGACAAATACAGAACAGAAAAGAATACTATCCAGAAGTGATGAGCCATCACATGCGCTCCATAACCCTGCTCACTAATGTTGAGCCAAACACTGTATGTAATGCTTCATTAGATTCAATCATATCTTCTCTTATTTTTCTAACGAGAATTGTTTCTATTGACAAAATTTCCATTATTTTCTCCATTTGGGGGGGGGAAATCCCTATGATAGCCAGTTCTAATATTATACTTTATATTGTATTTAAGCAATGTATCTATATAGTTTTAAGTAGTTTTATTCCAGAATTAAGACAAGCATAGGCACTTTTGAAGGCAGGGGGAGATGGAAAGAGGCAGTCAGCCTCTGATTTATTCAGATTATTATTCTGATATCTAACATTAATTTTCAGATTATACTTCATTTTCATTTATGGTTTGTATCATATTATTAGAACATGGTCTTTTTTTCATCTGGCATGACAGCTAGTTAACACTGAAATTCAGAAAGATGCAGCTCAAACTCCAATCGGTCTGACTCCTTTCATGTCCACCTTCCCACAGGCAGTGGGCTATTTTTCCAAGACTTCTGGACGTGAGGCGGCATAGTCAAAGCTACTTCTCCAGCTTGGCACCAATCCCAGGCAAATGGCCCAAGAATCTGTACAGTGACAGATGATGCACATGGGCTAAAAGTGGAAGAGTTCGCAGATGCAAGCGGACTCTTACTGCGCCAACTATAAGAGCTGACATGTTTGTTCGGGACTCCCCATCCCTTCAGTTCTCATTGTCAGGGCACCCATTCCTCTGTGCATAATCATGCAACGTTCTCATTAATTTCAGATAGTACAACCCCAAAACGATTTGCTATTCTGCTTACAGACATAAAGAATCGATCTGCTAAACCTCTCGGTGAAAATCACAAAATTTTTTTTTTTTCCCAGATCTGTCTATTTCATCTTGAAAGTACATCAGGAATTAGGAAAACACGTAGGAAAACAAGACCTTGCATTAATTTGCTGTCCTGTAAATGGAGCTCAGTATCAACAATTAGCAGCAGCAGCAGCAGCGTGTTTGAATGGGAACTCAAGACTCAGGTCAGCAAATTACTTTGCTCCAGCAAATGTTTCTGTCTTAACTGAACCAGCTGCAAGATTAGGGCAACACCTAGAATCTTCTCTTTCAGAAACGACTTCAGGAAAACAAATTGGTTTTTCTTTTCAAAATGCCTTTTACTCTACTGAAGAGCATAAATCAGATTAAAATTAAGAATTAAAAATATTTAGCTATATAATTAAACTATATATCCACTATAATCCTATCACTGCATTTCTCAAATAGATTTAGTACTCCACGTGATACTGAGAATGTCACAATATCTCAAATATACAGTATTTGTGTTTGAAGTTGCTGTACTCAGAAATCTGTTATATAGAGATACTCAAGATTAAATGCTCACATTATATAAGTAGGCTAATTTTAGCTATTAAATACAACTGAAAAGTTACACAGTGCACTGTTTTCCTTGTATCAGTTTTAAGTACTTCTGCCACCTTACACAACAAGTACATACACGAGTATCTTGCACATATTAGTTCTATTTCAGTGCACAGCTAAAAAGAAAATTAAATCAGCTCATATAACGCAGAAGAGATTAAATGGTCTAAAGGTTAAAAGTGACTAATGGTTCCTGCAGTACTAATTTCTATATGGTTTGCATATTTTTGATAAAAATAGAAATTGATTTTCAGAAGCTTCACAGCACATGAAGAAAATGAAACTAATTTAAATGTTTCTGAAATTGTACACCTTAAAGATAATCTGACCAAAATAATTTTCAATTTGGTCAACTATAGGAATATGTCTTAGCTTGGGGCTCATCGCTGGGGTTATCTAGTTGAATTTAAAAAAAAAAAAAAAATCCATACACTGCTAAGATTCTAACCTGCTTTGTCTAATCCTGGCTGTGAACTGTTGCTTTCTACATAAAACTAACCATTCAGTCACTTGGGAATGGCACACCTTTATTTTGTGACCAAAAATGGCCATTTGTAACATCATGGAAAGGAACTTCTGTGGGAACTTCAGGACAGTAATGTTTGGGTGGAAGGGGGCAATGTGGTTGAACACTCTGTGTATTTAAGACTGCATCCTAAACCATATAAATGAGACTGTTAGTCCATTTGTGTGTATTATAACCAGAGCATTGGAATCTTTGGAGTGACTTGTAGCTTCTTTTTAACCTACTACAGAGCTGAACCATAAAAATTACTGAGAAAAAAAAAATTCAGAGTTAGAAACAAATATATACTTAGACCATAATTTCTGCATTAAAATAATGCAGATACTTCATTTAATGCTGTTTTTCATCAAATGTGCTATATTTCTGTTCAATAAAATGTTATTTAATCACTTTTTATGAAACTCTGAAAAACAAAAATTGACCTGGTCAAAATGCATTTATATTTTACCACCAAAAGTGTACTGATATTCAGTGATATCTATTTAGCATTTCATTACAAAAAAATAGCCATGTTATATGAATCATTTACATCACCAAACCGGTAGTGAGAGCAATATAATTCAATTATAAAACCTGGAAACAGTTTAAACACCATTTGAAAGTAAACAGTTACAGTCCCTTATGCCCATGTCTGGGAAGCGTCCAAATGGAAGTTAAAGATCCCATGGCATTTTTTCAAAATGAGTAGGAGCTATCCCAATATGTTGGCCAACATATATTTTCTCAATTAAAAACAGATTTCAGTGTCCAAAGCTATGTGTCAGCCATTGCTGAGAGCCTATGCCTGTCACATTTCCAAACCTCTCTGCACCATCAGTAAGTATCTAGTCACCTTGCTTTTCCAGATGCCACAAGTGGAAACAGTGAATGCATTTTCATAAATATATGAAGCACAGATACATTATCCTATACTGTTATGGAAATAGAGGTTATCATTTGAACCCACACTTAGATTTTTGGTTGTTGTTTTTTTTTTTTTAAATACCGGAAGTGTTAAATATGACTTTGATGGCCATATGAAACACTTTGATACTGCCAGATTGTAAAGCGAACAGAGATCCTATGGAACACACATGCATAGACACAAAATAAGCACAGCAGAGAGAATCTCATATCTGCCATTCCCTAACTTTTACACATTTAATGAGTTAAAAGGTTTCTTTTAAAAAAAAAAAAAAGTTTTTTTAACAACTTTTTTTTTAGTTACTTTTACAGAATTTTCTAGGTTATGAACTGATTAAAGAGAAGGTGGGGACAGTTCCTTTATGCACTTTAAAGCCTGCATAACCCCTATTACCCACCACTCAAGAGCTCAAATCTTCAGTTGCCAATACTGAAGCACAAACTCCTATCCCAAGAGCTACAAGATCGACTACATTATCTATAAGCAGAACGCTAATATCCTGAGTTAAAAGAAAAGAGAAAGTCAGGCAATGAGTTTCTAAAGAAAAAGGTATTAACCCAGAGCAGAATCAGGCTTTCCAGCTCCCTCGCTCAACAGATTTCCTAGTGCAATGTCTCAGGCTCCTGCTATTTGGAGTTGAGTCCCCATCTTCATTGTCCAAGTTTTGTTCTTATTTTGCCACATTACCGAAAGCTCTTAAGTGATACTGTTAAGAAAAGGAAATTGGAAAAAGGCAAAAGCACTTGTTTGGCTAAAGATACTACTTTGTTGACTTCCATAGTGCAGCTGAACAGTATATCTCACAGTCGGTCAGGCTTGAAAGAAAAACAGAACTGTTTTCAGGGAACTTAACAACAGAGGCTGACTTCCTAACAACTGATAGGACAGAGTGTAGCTTTTCTCTTTTTTTGCCTTTTTTTTTTTTTAACATCAATTTTTTCAAGTACCATTTTACAAAACTCAGAATCCTATTTAAGCACAATTTCAGAATTCTAGGGTACACGTATTGCTGAAGGATTTATGGCTTATTGAGAGAAACTGAATGCAACTTAAGCAGGGAGATGAAAACACCTCTTCCACCAAGAGGATTTGCAGAATAACTTGATGGAAAGTTGAACAAGCTGCCTTATTCCTGGATTGCGCAATTACCTTTCTGTAACCAGAACTTACTGCCAGTTGCCAGAGTTATGCAACCCACTGGAAATAATGTTAATCCAGTTAGCGTAGTATAGTATGTCCCTCCCTGTTGCTACTCCCATGGACATGAAATTCATAACTGGAGCCAGTAGAGCAACAGACTGTGCTTGAGGACAAGTTTACTTCCCTCTCAGAAAAAGTAGTAAGTGCTGAATCTTTGTAAGACAGTAGATACAGAGGTATTCAGGTCTATATATAATACTTGATACTTAACCTGGCTGTAGTGCACAATATATTGAGCTGAGAAGGTAATGGGGGAGGATGGAGCACTCACAAGCTGGTAAATGTACAAAATTAAATGCATTTTAGAAGAGGCTTTTACTTTCTCAGACAGGTATTAACTAACTTGCATTTACCACTGTTACCAACTTGCTCTTCCCCACACCATCCTCCCGTCCTGAACTGCTCAGTAGTACCACCATCTGCTGCCCTGACTTGAACTTCTGATAAAATTAAAAGATGTCAGACATTTTGTTTACTACAATCAACTAATTTCAAAATCATGGGAGAGAAAGCGAGGGAGAAATTGCATTACCACAAAATACTTCTGCCCACAAGTTCTGTAACTTCAAAAATTTCTACATTTAGTCTCGCAGTTCAGGCATTTGAACTGTTATTTTTAATCCGATTTTTAAAGCTACAGGACACTACTAGAAAAAAATAATCTAAAAATGTATACTTATCTGAATTTAAATTCACCCTACTCCAACATAAGACTACATGAATACTGTGTTTTCAGTAACTTATACTATTAGCATTCATATTTTTCCAAGGCAAAATATGAGAATAAGCCAGATTTTAAAAGCAATTAAGAGGATATAAATGTTGTGCGCTGCAAGAGCACAGTTCTCAAAAGACCAGAGTCCTGGCAACTATCATAATCCTTTTGAAATTGTTCATATTAAGATTAAAGATCACTTTGTTCCTCTATTCCCACAACTAGTTGGTATGGTAAAAAGATCAGTCCCTGAGTTTTATATGTAACATCTTTAACATTTGCTCTCCTTTCTGTGCATGTGATTAAATGTAACATTTTGAAATCCCAAAGTTCTGAGAAAAACATAAATCCTTGTCCACAGCTGCTGTTTGACTCTGGAAACACATGCATTTTCTTTTCAAGCATCTACCATCAAAAAATCCCAAAGGACCTGAACTGGAGAACACCTGCATCTCTTCATTTAGTTCCAATAACAGAGTCTAAACTTCAAAATTACAAAAATAGATGCTATGTTCAGCTGCAGTTACATTCTGCCCCTAATTCCCGTGAACAAAAATGCTAAGAGCATGAAATCATTCAGGCAAGCTCTGTCATCGAGAGGATAAGATTTTTTGCACCAGAAGCCCAGTGGGAACTTGATAGAAAACTGGCAACAATTACAGATAAAGTACATAGTGAAATCCTCAGGGAGAGAAAAGGAAATGTAATAAGATAGATGGGTATAATTTTTACACATTCATGCCCAAACCACAAATGTGAATTGTCTTTAATTACTCCAATATATTAAGCGTTTTTACTCATTCATTGTGTCAAATCTTTCCAAAATACTCCAAACTAGTTTATGAATTCCCTTTTACACGTTTTTTTTTTTTATTTACTAGCACAAGCACTCAAATTAGAACTGAGAACTTAAAAAATATCATTGTTCCAGCTTTAAAAATCCAGACTTTGCAGTATCCCCAGTCTAAGCAGTCAAAATTAAATAAAAAAATACATCAATGACAGGCTTTAACTGCAAGAAAGGGGAATTTGGGGGCATATATAGGTGTGTACGCAAAAATCAAGCATATGTAAAAATCTCTCACCTCCTTTCAAATACATTTCAACAGATAAAAATCAGCTGTTTTGTGACAGGAAAAAAAATAACGTACCTGCTGGTACAATATTTATGGCACTTTTTCATGTCTGAAGATATGCTTTCTTCAGTCTTAAAAATATTTTCACTTCACAAATTATTTTGTCCTGGTGGGGGGAGAATGGAGTGATCTTATCTAAACTCACAAAATATTGACAGTGGAGAAAAAAAAAAAAATCCAAAAATCTGTGGAAATTTAAGAAAAATATCACTTAAATGAGAAACATCAACTTTTACAAGGTTGAGTATTTGTTCTTCAGCCTTCATGCAGCTTTCACAAACTGGAGAAGCCTTCTCACTCTTACTTTGCTCCAGTGGGTGTATCAGTTTACCGTGCATGAGCATGATATTAATACAGGTACTGTTGTTTACTCCCTTATTTCACTGCTGCATTACTGAATATTTAAACTGATCTCAAAGAAAACTATTAATTGTATTTTTTATTTTAGTTCCTCTTGATTTATATGTAATAAAGCTCTCCATACACCGGCTGTGCATGCACTCCCAATTATTCAATATGGCAAACCAAATAGAGCTTAATCAGCTCACCTCATCTATTCAACAGCTGCTCATAATTAAATACTAACACCAGCATTCATTTTGAAAATCTCCCTATTTCTCTCAAAGGCCAGGTGAAACAAACAAGGTCTGCAGCTTGCTCCAAAGGTTAATAAAGCCAGGGTTATTTTAGAGAAGCAGTAAGAAGACCTTCCCAAGCCCTGGGGTAATGGAATAATCTCCTTTCTTGTATTTATTTTATATGCTGCAGTTTAGATAAAGACTGGGAGGCATAACCACTGATTTTTACAACTCTGCACAGAGATACCTGGGGTAGTTTTTCATACAACAGAAGTATCCAAAATTAAAAGCACCAGCATGCAGACTTGTATTTGAGGACAAAAAAAAAAAAATCATATTTATATTCTTTGTCTCTAAATACTTCCTCTGCCATAGGTGGATCAGTTTTCCACTGTGCTAACGAGACTTTGTAAACAGTAAAACACTCTTGCTAAGTAATCATCAGTGTATGTGCTTGTTATAGGTAATACTTACTTTGCCTGTATGTGCTATACATCACACACTTCAATGCTGCCCTTTTTCGAATTACATTTTATAGAGTTTTTTCCTTTGCTGATTATATTCAATGCAGTGTGGTACTACTAGAACCGTATTTTTTTCTCTTCCTCTCAGCAGCAACAAGTGAAATAAATAAATAAATAAATAAATAAATAAATAAATAAAGTACTAGTGTGAAATGCTTTATCGCTCAATTTGTAAATACACCCTCAATCTCTGCAGGGCCACCTACAGACAAGCAGTAAAAGGAAGCTGCACAACCGTCCTGGTCACCCTGGATCATATGATTCAAGTGGTACAAGACAGTAGACAGTTGCTGAGTCAACAGGGAGAGGAGGAGGAAAGGTCCCCTACCTCTTCTCCAGGTAGATATACCCTGATTTATTCAAGAACCTCATGCCATTTGCACAACCTCCTCCTTGGCATTTTATATCCAAATAACTCGTTTGATTTTAGATCAAGTTGTTTTCCATCCAACTTCACAGATGCATAATGAATTAATTACTCTTCCTTCACTAGTTTCTATACAAGCAAAAAATTTCTAAAAGTCACTTCCATAGGTATTGTATTATATTCTGAGATTCTTCCAGAGTACCCAGAAATTCCCCTGCAATTGCTTCTCTTGGTTTTACACACAAAAAGATATTATATCATTCTCTGTTCTTAACAGAGGTGGCTAACTTGCAGCTCTTTAGCTTTGTACAGCTCCAATACCCCCTGCCCCGCTGCATGGTGTGACCAGCAGCACCACTGACATTGAGTTTGCAAAGTTTTCTGAATCCTTGTATATGGGGAGAAGTAAACTGAATTTATCCGAGTGCTGGGTGACAACTTACCCAATCCCACCAAGCTGGAACTGCTGCCCCCCTTAGCTCTTTTGAGCAATAGTGTGTATTGCGAGAGCATCAGTTATACAGCTATTTGTATATATACACTTTATACACAGAGTTAGCAGACTTGGCCAACCCTGGCCTATCTCCAGCAATCTGATAACCCTGAGCAATTCTAGATGATTTTTCTCATCTCTCCTGGATGGCTTCTTTCTGCATGAAGAAAGAATGAATCTTTCTACAAGCAGGTTGCACTACTCTCTTCACTCTTCTCTGTAGTCCAAATTCCTATTCCAGAACATCATATCTAACATTATTAGGATAAATTGCTCAAATAGCACAACTTCAGTACTGCACAATCATCTCCAGTAGTACAGCTTTAAACAACCCTTTCATTCCCCTGAGGCATAAGTTGAATTTGCTGTCAAATTATCCAGTATAGCTTCCTTAATTCCCAGAAGTGACTGCAACTGACAGCAAAAACATTTTTATGCTCTCAGATCACTTCATGTTTTCTCTCCATGTAGTTTTCCCAGTTGTAATGAAAAGGATAGCCATATCTCCTGTATTAAATTGCTTCACTTCCTTCAGCAAGTATTTGAAAGTGAAGGCTTTAATGAACTCCCTCATCCTTTGTATGGAACCTGAGATTGTTCAAACATTAATTTTTCCTAGATTAAAAAAAAAAAAAAACCAAAAAAAAACAAACAAAAAAACCCCAACCCAAACCAAACAAAAACAAAAGCCACAAAATCATTTGCAGTACACTCTTCAGAAGCAGAGCTAGAGTCTGAGCACGCAGGTTAGCGACTACCACTCAGTACAAATACCATTTCCCTGAGGCACTGAGGCAGGGCGGGGGCAGGTGAAGTATCCAGTAAATTTCCAGTTCTAAAATCTTAGCATTTTAAATGTATCTCCATTCATCTACAAAGCAGGTATCACAGACACCTGTCTATTACAAACCAATTTTCTGCCTCTCAAAGTCCCTGCATATGAAGCTGGCCTGCACTTCATTTGTCGGTGCCTTAATTCTCATAGGCATCTCCTGTCACAACCTATCAAGTACTCTCTGCTATCTAATTGGACTATCCATAATGCTGATGAGCTAAAATGTACTGTGACCTGTACCAAAAGCAATAATTCTATAATATAGGGAAGTATGCACAGCTCCTTTAAAATGTGATTAATATTGTAAGACAAAAAAAAAATTAAACTGAGAAGATCCTCAAAAAAGGCAGAAAATGCAATATTTAATAATAGTAATAAATATTATTATTATGAACATTTAAAAGCTACTTAAGTGAGACAACAGGTGCAACAGATTTTCACTTTTTTTTAAAAAACAGATCTGAATAATTCAGAGACTGTTGAATCATGAATTGCTTTTCAGCAATGTTTTAGGGCAGGAACTTAAGATAATTGTTATAAAAACACTGCTGTAAACATTTCAAACATAATGCTCTCCAAGAAACATACAAGTACAGTTACTGAAAAAAAATAACATACCAACTGCTGGAGTGCACAGTGCTTGCAAATATTTACTTTGCGTAAGAATCAAATGTTGCTTACATATACACATAAAAATTAAAAAGATGGTAATAAATTCACTGTTACTGTTCAGACTAACGACATTCAACAACCATTACACATGAAAAAACTTAGAGAAGAAAAAGCACACTTTTCAGTTTACTTTTGTATTTCATAATATTGGGGTCAGTTAATTTTTTTTGCTTTCCTTAAACTAGATGGTTTGGGGTTCTTTTTATTTCCCGTTTGATTCCACTCTTAGCATAGCAACAGGATAAACTTTTAAAAACACAAAAGCATGATTTTTAAAATGCACCGTACTGACAGCAAAACCTAGATCTATGTGTATTTCACAAACTGTATTATAGTTATTTTAAACTCGATACATTTCAAAATTGTCAGTGTTGCTTAAAACAGACCAATGTTTCGTTTAAAGCCCACAGAAACCATAAGAATGTCAGGTAAAAGTATTTATGCCCACAAAGTCAACACCACCCTTAAATTTACCTAAGCAAATCTCTGAAAATATTAACCTCTCATTTAAATCCACCACAACACCAAGTTTGATGACATCAAATGTGTGCTCTGTAGCATTTTAAAAATCACCTTTTTATTATTAATTTTATGAAAAACAAATTCTTAATTTAATTATAAATTATGCTGCAAATTTATATGAACCATTTGGAATTCAGTATGCCAACTTCTGTATAAGAAGCTCAACCCAACAGATAAAGGGAAGAAAGAATAAAACTCGTATTTTCAACATGGATCCTGCCCCCACCCCCCCCCAAAGTTTACAAAAGGTTCTGTACAAATAATTTAAAAAGCAAATGAAGCATTCCTTATTGAAGGAGACATACATCAAAATGCTGCTTTTAGTTTTTGTGTCTCACAGTGAGCTAAAGTAATTCTAATGTGTGCACAGTATGTGAAAAAGATACTTTGGCATTTGGCACGTTTTATACCAAGCCCCTCTTTTGAATATTACATTGGATAGGAAAAAA
This sequence comes from Nipponia nippon, assembly GCF_047370975.1. Lineage (NCBI taxonomy): Eukaryota > Metazoa > Chordata > Aves > Pelecaniformes > Threskiornithidae > Nipponia > Nipponia nippon. Next base: position 24,158,588 of record NW_028262290.1, read on the forward strand.
TGTAATGCGATACCAGCTTAACAAGAGTTTTGCACTTACCAGAATTATGGCTGTAGTCCATATACTGTGGAATTTGGATTGTAAAGGCTACCAAATCTGGAGCTAAGAGAGATTCTGGCTTTCTACTCTCATTGAGCCATTTACTGCTGTGTAAGTCTCTGGTGTCCGAAGGGCCTTGAATTAAAGGAATCAGCTTCTCTTTTCCACCATCACCTAAGATAAAGATTAGACTCCTTACAGCCTTTACTGCAACAAGATAAATTTTCAACACATAAACATTCACTAGTCCAAAGACAACAGCTATTAACATTGTAAGTACAGAATTAAAAGAGGAAATAGAAAGAGCAATCTCATATAAACTATTAAACAGCTTCCTTAATGTTATCTTGTAAACGTCTTTACATCCAGGAGGACTTCAAATAAAGTAACCAATTCTCTTTAAAATAGTAATTTCTATCCCAACCTTATAAAATAATATCTTTAAAAATCACCATTAACCCAATTTAGAGTTAAAAACACTACATTTTTAATGTTCTTGACATTAGCTGCCTTTATATGTGAGGAGATCATAGACATTGATCGGAAAAGTTCCTGCATGTTCTTCAAGAAAAAGTCTATTAAAGAAATTTAAAAACTATTTATCACAGAGCCCTCAAAAACTTCACAAGCAAAATACATACTTGTAGCATTAATGGAAAATGAGACATTAAACAATAAACAGAATACATCCAAATTATGCTACAAATAAAGCAAGATGCAAATATTCTGTGTAATACGAAAATGCAGAGTTATTTCTTCAGTGCTTTTAGATTAATATTTGTCTCAGCAGAAAAAAAACAACATCTTTATTTTTTTTTCAGTGTAAAAACTGAGTATACTGGGGCCAGACTGGATCATCCTGGCACACTTAACAATAATAATAAAAACCCCCAAAACAGAATACAAAAAAACCTCTCTGATTCATAGGAACAATGAGTAAATTCTTGTTTCAGTAACTCTCCTTGTAAAAAGCAAGGCCAATTCTCCTATACAGGCAATAAAGTTTTACATGGTCCAGCTGCACATACCTGGGGCTTTGGCACAAATTTTTATTGATCCCACGGTCCCAGAGGCACATTTGACCAATGATGTGCCGCAGTACTTCAATTCAACATTCTGGATTGAGCCCTCAAGAGTTGGCAGGGGATTCTTAGATTTCACACCTAATAAAAGAAAACTGCAAATGTACTAGCCTGTTGAATTTAAATATTTTTATATTCCTTCACCAAGGCATTTAAATGTAATTATACTTTAATTATCTACCTTAGATGTTCTTATAGCATTTTTGTTGTGATTCACAGTTTTTAAATGGAAGTGAGAGAATGCTGTATATGGGCATTTTAATACAAACGGTTATGCATAAAATATAGATAGATACGGTCAGGAAAACACACAAGACCACTTAGAAATTGGAATAATAAATAAGTATATATACACATACATACACTTTTGTTTTCACTTTATAAGCGCCACCTCAACTATTCTCTTTCATGTTTTTATTATGACCCTTTCATTTCAGGATCTTAAAATGACTAAGTGTTTTCAGCTTACATTTAGACAACAACATTTTACGCAGTAGCAAAGTAAAGCATTAAATCCATGCAGCTGAACAGCACAGAAGGCCAACGGCACACTTGACATTTTTCAACGGAAACTGGAGTTCAAACCTCGCCTTAGGTCACAAGTGGAAATATGTTTTGGTGGTCTTTCCTCAACCCCCATTTGTGCACACCAGAAAACTACTGCACCGGTTGGAAGAAATCGGTGCAATTGGCAGTCACTTCTGAAGAGCTGCCTAGAACCGCGGCAGCAGCAGCCGGGAATCTTACAAGTCAGGACTGAGATACGTTGGCAGAGCTCAAGGGCAGCCCCCAAAACAGCCCCAGAGCATGGGTGGAGGAAGCCAGCCCTCCTATTCTCTACAACGCTGCCTATCAGAAAAAATATACATAAATTTACTTGCAAATTAGAAATAAATAGTTTCAATACCTGTAAGAAGTACGAAAGGAAAAACTAACAGAAGTTACCATTTTTTATGGTTTTTTTTCCCCTCATGCAAAAGTGACTTGGAATTTGTCAGTTAAAATTGGCACGCAGCTTGTTAATTATGCAAACATTAGTATAATTATGGAACTGTTTCCTTGCATATGTAACATAGAATTTGTTCCAAAATCCATAATTATGAAAGGAAAGTATTATGGAATATCAGATTAAAAAAAAATTAAAAGCATTTTAATATGTATTTCAAGATAGTTACACACATTAAAGAAACTTAATATATTCTCTACAGAATAAACTCAGATTTTTGCTAAACCTCTCAAAGACTTAACCCAAAGAACAACCTTTAACATATATTAACTAGAAAGGAAAAATTCCTAAAAGTTATAGGAAACAGAAGATTTAGGATTAAACCTGGTAATTGTGCTTAGTTCACTGTGCCTATTCCAGTTCCTAACCATTGAAGTATATTTGGTAGTGCATATGAAGTCATTGGTAAGCAGACTTCTTGACATATATTTAAGTTTTGTTCTGGTAAGACATTAAAATAATTTCTGAATAAAAAGTACTTTCCAAGGTAGGAAGATAGAAGCAGCACACAAAGGGACACATGGTATTTAGTAAACTATACTGCCATGTGAAAGTAGGTTCCACATATTATGCATACTTTCTTATCAAAATTTAACCTGTCTTCTGTGGTCGAAGTACGCCCAGCCTTTTCTGAACTTGTGATTCAGGAAAGGCTTCAGGCTCAAAGAATGCTCACTGCAACCCATTTGTGTGCCTGCCACTACAACATCCCACCGGTTCTCTGTCTGAAAGATCAGCTACCAGTAGCTCTCAGTCTGAAAGATCAGCTACGAGTTTTAGTCTTGTGAATATACCCTCATTCCCAGTCTTGCCCGGGGTAAGCCTCTTTTAAAGCTGAAAATCCCCTTTGGTCTAAGGTGTGGTATCAGACACAACACATGAATTTGTCAAAAGCAGATAGCGTATCTGTGGGTATTTCCTAGTCTTGGCTCTGCCTCCTCATACTTCCTATAAACTTGTGCAAATAGAGGCCATTGTGTTTAAAAAAAATTAAAAAAAATTAAAAAAAAATAAAAAAGTGTGTTTTCCCTTGTCTTCTGCCTATTCCAAAACAAAGATTATAAAATACTGTTAGTAGCAGCCGAGATTACAGTCAAAGCAAAACAAATTTGAGTTCATAATTTGACCCTCATCTTTCAAGTCTTCTCAAAACTGGTAGCTTCTTGCTGTTTCCATCTTTCAGCAACATTTTTATGCCTCAAAATACAAGGTGTGATGTCCGATACATTTCTCTCACTTCACTATGGAAGATTTTTTAACATTAAAACGAAATGTTTTCCATCATGAAGTCCACTTTTAGATGCATTACCCTGGACAACCTCTCTGCATTAAGACATTTGCATGTTAGTTACATGTGTAACTTGAATTTTGTTTTAGTATCATATTTGAAAACAAGGAACCAAGTTGCACGTGATCGTGCTCCCTATTTGTTTCTGTTCACTCATATTCCCTCACCAAATAACTTCTGGACTTGTTGAATTTCAGCAAGATACGGCAGCATTTTCAAAGACATTTATTTCCTACAATCTTCATGAAAATGTGGGTATATTTGTCCTGTTACCTGACCAGTCAGCATATGCATGACAGTCAGCAAAGCATAGCTCAAACTAGCCAGTGCACTGTTTTTCACCCAGCCAGCAATTAGGGATCATGATGGAAAGCTAGGAAAGCTGAAGAGCTTGGCCTTCAAGAAACCCACAAACCCACAATACATGATCATATAATTAACAACTATATTTTAATGCATACGAAGTAGTAACTGATAGCAGTAATAAGCTATTTCTTTCTGGAACACCTGTTACAGGGATAGGATGAACACTTTCTCAGTTGTTTTCAACTATTTGAAAAGAAAATAGAAAAGTATTAGGAAAAGATAGCATAATCATGCCCCTCCTTTTCTACATTGCTTTGACATCAAATGGCAACATCATCCTGCTCTGTTTTAACACCTGATAACCACAGCACACCACAGTAATCAAAGAGAAGTTGCAAGAAAAGTTAATTCTGCTAAGGTCTCACAGCCCTGGACTGAGGGATACTCAGAAAACCCATTTATTAGAGTCCTATACAGAGCCTACAATAAGGAATAAGGAACTTAGGATGTCTAACTAGACCTTCATCACAAAACCAAATATCACCTGAACCTAAGGTGATTCCCCTTGCCCAGTTACAGGTATCTTTTTCAAAGCACAGAAAGTTTAGACACTTTGGTGAACCATTTATAATGAATAGGTTTAATATAGGGAAACAGCACATTTTCTTCAGTCTCTGAAAATTTTTGGAAATGATGAACCATCCCCTCATAAACTTGTCAAATTGGCAAGCTGCTCTATAGAGAAGAAAGAAGCCTTGTTTCCTACATGTGCCTCTGACTATCTGTAGTTTCCATCCCTGTAACTTTAGTCCTTCCCAAATATTTTCCCTTATTATCTCTTTCATCATGATAATATAATTATAAAATCAAAGTCTCAACAGTTGTACACATAGCTAAAATATTCCTTAAATACCTATTTCAGCAAACAAATGTTTAAGCGAGTAAACGCTGGGGCTTCCTTCCCTCCCAACAATGTTTATAAACCTTTTAGAAGTAGTGTTTTCTCAGGTGATTGATTGAGCAGGAAGATGTTAAAACTTCTAGATAAGAAATGTTCCATGCCTCCAAATACAAATGCAAATTTAGCATGGAGACAAACACTCCGCAAGATTTTAATTAAGACATTGAGCATGAATTCAAAGAGGAACCAGGGAAACCAAATCTATCATTGCCAACAGCAACATTATCCAAATTCAACGTCCTGCAAACGAAGCCTGAGAAAGGCTTATTTCCAAGGTGCAAGACAACAAAGTAGAATTTGTGCTGTACTCACTCTTCTGGAATCACACTTTCAAAAGCAGCACTGTGATTTACTTGACTTTGTTGCTCAGCATAGTCAAAATTGGAGAACAAAGCAACCATGTTTGTTTTTCAGTACACCTCACATTTTCTTTAGTTAATTTATTATTTTCATCAGGAACATGGTAATCAAAGACTTTATGGAGAGAGAGAGATACATATACCTGTCTCCACCAAATATAACCTATGCCTGCTTCCAGATAAAAATGACAATTTTCTAGTTGTGTGATTTTCAACATCTTGCCCACTGTAGAACTATTTGCAGTGAAAATAAAGTGTTTCCTTCCCAATATGTAACCATGCTTATACTTGATCAAGCATAATCTGTTGTAGTTGAATCAGACTATCACACATGGAATATAACACATCACCAGAGACCTAAAAAGCTGTTCTTTCCACACTGCAGAACCCAAAAATAGGCAGAAAGGCTTTTTAACTTAAAATCTACTATGCCCTTGTGCACACTAACTCACTTTAACTCCAAGCCTAAAGAGCCATTCCGTTCTAGAAACACTTACAGAAGTATCACACCATCGAGGAAGGTTCTCCCACACTTTAAAGCAGGCATTCACATCCTCCTCCCTACTTTTCTGGTCATAGCTTTGGTCCTCTTCATGTACATGACCCAACTACATAGCTTGCCCCAGCTCCCTGCATTCAGTGACATTCTATGTGCAAGCAGGAGGGAATCAAACACTTAAAGGCAGGTCACAAATGTGTCTTTATAGATCAGCCCAGGATTTCTGCTAACAAGCCTATTAATGCTGAGCAATCATTTAAGACCTGTTAAAAAAAAAGTTACCTAATTAATGATTTTACCCATGGCCTATACATCTTTTACCAATCTGTTTGTAATAAGGTGAATTTGCAATGATTAATGGAAAACCAAGAGACAAAATCTAAACTGATCAATAGAAAAGACAGGAAACCAGCAAAAGAGGTATGTTACTGATTCTGAGGACAAGAGTCAGGACTCTGTGCTGCCAAATCCCTGAAATACAATAAATAATTCTTTAGAAAGATCATAAAAAAAGAGAGAACTGCAAAATATGAAATAGGAAATGAATAAGGCATGACTAAAACTTCTAGAAGCAGCTCCACATGAACTCTCCCCATATTTAGGTTATGGCTTCAGAAGGAAAAATTTCAATATTTAAAGCATTAAGTACCAATAAACTATGGTTTGGCAACATGATACACTAAAAGACTGTCACATACACGTCAAAATAATTTCAAACTCAGTAAAAAGATCAATCCATGAATAAAAGCAAGGAGCTATTAACCAAACAAAATAACATTTATGCCTAAGTCTTATTGGAATCAAGAAAAAAATGTCCAATTATTTTCACAGAAACATATATTTAAGTTTTACATGACTAACACTGAAAAGCTAGTAAACAAATCAAAGCATAAGAGAAACCTCATTTCTTTCCTGAGAGATACTCATTTGTGTTAGGTGTCTACTTAAGGAGTGCCCTCAGTGAGAATTTCTGAAGGTCTGTACTGAACTTAGTTAGAGAGATGGCACTTCTGAGGAACTTGAAGCTAAAACCAAACTTAATTCCCTCCTCCTTGCAGTACGAACATAATAGAAGCCACAAAGACCAGCTCTAGCTGGCATCAGTCCTACTTCTCACATTCAAAGCATTGTGAGAGCATGAGCTCTCATGTGCTTCGTTGCAGTAAACCAGCAGCAGCATAGGACCGTCAACATCTCTTTCGATCGCTGTGCTTCCTCGCACACAACACCTGAAGAGACAACACTAGGGTTTTGTGTTTGGGGTTTTTTCTCCCCTCCTACCCCCCTCCCCCTTTTTTTTTTTTTTTTTTTTTTTCAGAGAAAAAGAGAGATTTTCTACAACATAGAAGCCAGGTTATAAATACTTCCTCAGTTTTTTCTGTAGGAAAACTAAATCTTTGTGATGAAGTTCCCCAAACATCTTTACTGTGTTAACAATTCCACATTTTTAATGTCACCATAGTCTGCATACCACATTTTGCAGCCCTAACATAGACACTCACAGGCTACTATTTTCCTTCTTCAAAACAGTCATTCAGGCAGCTTATTTTAAGGAGGTGTCAAAGGACAGGTCTATTTTTTTTTTCCTAACTCAACTTTATTTAGCATTACTATTGCTATTCTGATTATCATAATTACTTATTTTCTTGTAACTGTGTCAACCAGTTTTCAGTCTTCATACCACTGTTCTAAGAAATTATTGTTTCATCTCCACCCACTTCCAAGACTTAACAGGGCAATAACAACAGGATTAAGGTAGACTTGTCTTGCCTCTAATGTATGGTGAGTTGGACAGATGTTCTACTGTCTCAAGCTTCTTGTGTCACAGTTCCACACCTAAAAGAAACTTGTCCTGAAAAATACCTCTGCTTTCATCTTCTCTTCAGCCATGGTACTCAAAGGAAAAGTAAATGCATGGAAGGGTGAAAGCAGTTATTGACAGACTGAAATACTCTCTAAAGATGTCAAGCTGCTTTCTTCCTGGGCAACAATGACAAAATATTTATCAGGGTAAGTATCTAACATCCTCTTCATCAGAACATAAGCTGCAAAAACCATATGTATGCACATACATAACACAAAAATGAATCTCCTCATGTACTTCCAGTATTTTCACAGACGGATTTCAGGGCCAAGCACACAGCCAGTCATACACTGGTCTTCACCTTGGAGATCAATATTAAAATCTCTGTAACTAACCACTTTAATCCTTAAACTGCCTGCAAACTAATTAAGGCTTCTCCATTTCCTAAACACTAAAACAGATGTAGGACCGTCATTTAGTAATGGAGATTTACATATCGCAAAAAATTTCCCAGCTTGCTAAAGAACAGCAGCATTTCACCTATAGGGAGAGTCACTTAAATGTGGCAAATCCCCGTTGCTACATTTCCATTTCAAGACTCCACACAACGGCCTTCATACAGGTCCCCATCTGCCTTAATCCACAAACTTCTTGATTTTTCTAAAATCTGGCTTCAAATGAACAGTTAAATAAGAAACCTGTGATTCAAAGACTGAAAACCAATATTGAAGAAATCACAGAACATTTGGAATAATATGTTTAAGGCATTCTAGGTCAGAAGCACCTTTGAATAATTCTTTATTGATAGTCTGTTTTAAGTGATTATCCAGTCAGGTAAAATAATGCTTTAATTTTGAATGCTTATAGAAGAACTGAACAGCTACCACTGAAAAAAAAAACCCACCTTTTCTGAAAACACACCAGAGCTGGGAAATGTTTCAGAACTCCCTTTACCCACTGTACTAAGGCTGGCCAGCAAACATTCACAGACTTACTACCACAACCTATCAAAAGGACAAGGACCGTCCTGAAACATTCTCAGTGTAGGGTACAGAAACACAATCTATGCATAGTCTGACTGCTGCTCCTTTTGATCTAAATAGCCAACATTTAGAGAAGGAATACCACCTTCCATCTTTAAACATATATAGTACTGCAAATAGCTCTAAAACATTGCTGTGAAAAGTGTGGTTTTGGGCAACTTACTATTATTAACCTTATTATTGCAAACATTCAGGCTATTTAGGCATTGTCAATTATAAGGATACCTAATTGAAGCTATTATTTTAGATTTGGCAACACGACACTGGTCAGGACACAGGATTAAAGTGGCTTTAGTGGCACTGTTCCTGCTGTTGTAAATAGAGGTTCAAAAAGAAGAAAAGGATTGATTTTTCCTATCTGCACGATTCGACAGCTGCATTTCAGATACCGCTGTATCACTTGAGAGAAATAGTAACAGCCCAAGTTAATGCATAACTTTTGTCTTCCAAGAAAACGCAGAAACACTATTAGAATCTGAATTTTTAACTCTCAAAAAGCATGTCCTATTAATCCTTGCATCTATACATTGTCAGTAGACAAATGCTAAAAATGACATGGATGCAAATGCTTCCAGGATACAGATAAATAAGAACTTAAGAAACTTTCACCATAAGGTATTTGAAGCAAGATCCTGAAAAAGACAGACAGATGGACAGAGGAAAGAGCTTACAGTTTCCATCCCTAGTAGCACACCCTTTGGTTGGACGCATGCGCTCGCAATCAGTTGCTTCCATCTTAGTCTTTTAAGATTTCTATCCCTTTCAAATACAGAAGTTTTGGTGTATCTGAGGGTAAGTTCAACAGCTCATGCAAAATCTCAACAAGTATATTAAAACACTTTTTCTCATTAATATATGCTAATATGATCACAAAAAACCTGACCTGCATTTTCTATCCTGAGTTTCTACTAAGTCTAGTTCAAGTTCAATCCAGTACCCGTTTAAATGCCTTCTCTTCAAATGTGCTAAGCATAAGGCACAATATATCTTAGGCTCTGGAATAAAGCCTGCATTTTACAGCTCTTTTAGTAAAAAGGTGTGTAGCAACTAGAGAAAAAGGACATCTACAGCTTTCTAGGACAGCAAAATGTAGGACGAAAGAACAAAGTCTTAGAGGAACCAGAGCTCATCTCAGATCTCATCACCTTCTGTTTCAACTGTGGAGCTCATTTCTCTAAGACATATCTATTTAAATAAGCTATTTGGCAACTATGAAACTGATAAAGCCTGGTTTCCTACGAGTTTGTATTCCTTTGCCCTTAAAAAGCCTCATTCACCAGAGCAGATGCAAACCTTAAAGTGCTATGCAACATACCCAGTATGCAAGAGACAAGAAATGCCGATCTCACCTGGACCTACACATAGGTGTGAGCTTCCCTGTAACACACATGATCTGCTTGCTGTCAAACAGAATATGTAATGACTGAAGTCACTCCCAAGCTCAATTTGAGACAATTGCATATAGGACAGAACAGTTATGGACCAGTAAAAAGGTCAACAAACTAAGGATTCTAGAGGATGGACACAGTAATTCTTCAAGAAGTAAAGAAACTCCAAAGGTTTGTAAAAATTCAAAAGAAGAGCAGATGTATTCAGTAACAGTATTATCAAAAAATAATAAAGAACTAACATTTAAGTTGTAATCATGAACAGTTTGATTTCCTGATTGCTGGGGATGGTGGGGGAAGCAAAAGAGAACATTAACATCTTTCAGTTGGGAGGTGAAGAAAACCGGCAGGCACGTGGTTGAAAGACAGACAACAGAGGATGCTGCTGGGGACACTGAATGCAAAGGAATAGGAAATGGCAGGAAAACAGGAATTCAGACAGGGTGGGTAAGTACAACACGACAGAAATTACTTGGGAAAAGATTAAAACACAGTATATCAGTATTATCTTGAACAGTCTCCCCATGATTTTCCTTCTCAGACAGTATATGCTGCTTTAAAGAACAGAAAGATCTGAGGCTATCCCTTCACGTACAGTTTTCCACGCACATAGATGACAAGATTTCACTTTCTTTAAAGATGAGTTTGTTTCCAACTGCAGTATCATTCTTACTCACAGTTTTCTATATCGCACTGCATTTCTTTATGATATCACTATGCTCCTCCGAGCAATTTAAATATACATTGTTTAGGATAGAAACTTAAAAACACAATGCTCTAAGTTTAATAAAAATGTTTATATTTTCTTTTAAATATTCTACGCAACTACTGAGGACTTAAAGAGAAACAGTACATTTAGTGTCTGGAATGGCAGTTTCTTACACCAGGAGGATATTAACCTTTAATCCTTGAAATCATTAAAGAAATGTTTGTAGAAATATTTTTAGCCTCTTTATCTGGTCAAAGTACTGGAAGTTAAGTCGTGTCTGTACAAACCAATCATTTCACCAGCAGTTTTATATTTCTTTAAAGCCTCATATAAAAAGCACCTGCTTAAAGTGAGTAATGGAGTTTTATATTCATTGCACTTAGGAACAGCGTATGTAACCTATTCCGTTTTCCTCCCTTGTGGAATATATTTCAGCTTATATTGCACAGCACATTACCGATGTGTATAAAGACTCTCTGATCAGCAATTTGGACTGCAGACAGCAACCTGCATGAGTACACTTTTTTCCCCCTCTTTAAATACAGTATCCACTTGATTCACCAACACAAATTAAAACCATCCTTTAAAGATGATGATCTCACCTTCACAGTGAATACATGAAGCCCATACATGCTAACACCATAACAATGTCAGGTTACAATCTACAGCATATACCCTGCACAACCAACAAGCAACACACATGCTGTCAGCATTAAAAAAAAAAAAGGTAACATGTATGTCTTCCCTGGCCAAAGAATAGAAAGTCTCCATTAACATGATTAATTTCTGAGAGGTTAAAAATCTTACTGTCTATTAAGGTACAAAAAAGAAGAAAATCCGAATACAAGGAAAGTCCTGTAACGTAGCTTATACTAAGGACGCAGTTTAATCTTGGAATTAGCATTTTGTCAAAAAAAAGCATGAAAAAGGCTACTTCCATACTATAACTTATTAAAGCACGTGCTTGTGACATACTTCTTTATTAGTTGAGAAATTTAAGGAATTCTTCAACTCAACCCCAGTGTAAGGTTTCCCTGCAGAATTATTTATTACTTTATTCTGATAAAAGTATAAACTTGCCATAATTGAAGAACGCTATTGTTAGGCTATTGCAACATTCATAGTGGACTCAAGTATGTAACATAGGCGTGACCACTTAACAAAAAGAACATACTACTAAGTAAGCTCCTGTTTTTCATTTAAAAAACAGGGAAAATTTAAATAACTTCTGTAAACACTTTCGCATGATTAACCAGAATCATACAACTGTATTCATGAATTCACTGTAATACGCATTACTATATTACACACAGAAAGCATATTGATTTCAATGTATTTCAAACAGTGTCCTTAGCAGACTGATTTATCCTCTATGCAGAGAACTGTATCTTCACAAAACCAGATGCTATCCTAAAGTAGACAGTTACTCTTTGCATCTTCTTGCATCCACATATCTCTATGTTGATAAGTTTTAAATAACATGGAAAATAAATTTGCCAGGAAACTTAAACTAAGCATAGAATTACCCATCAATATTATTGCACGTAAGTACTTACTCACTGAACGAAACAGGAAGAAGGGCTATATTACATTAGCTTGATTAGTACCTCATGGAATGCTGCAGAAGACGTTTTGAGGTCAAGGCAAGTTTACAGAGCCCATGAGAAGTGGAAGGAATGGATATTCTATAGTCACACATTTGAAGAAGTAATACCTGTGATTGGGGAAGCACATGTTTTCTAACTTACTGTAATTAGATTAGCACTACAGTAAGCTTGTTTGTTACAAATTTTAACTTTGATATTCTTAGTACAGTAAATCTTGCTAAATCTACCCAATATTAAAATATCTGAGGAAGTAGAGGACTTCAAAGTTAAAATGAGATCCTGATAAATCTTCACAGAATTTTAGAATGATATCCAAAGGAGAACTTGAAAAGAAAAAAAAAAGGAACATTACTAAGAACTTACTCTTTTTACAATGTTGTTTCTTTTGCCAATTAGACATCCTTACCACAATTTCAAATATGTACTCTATGTCCTTATATGTATTATAGCTCGGCTTAGTTTATAAAGAGGAGGCCTATATGAATGCCAGTTGTATGCTTTTCAACAGAAGGATGTAAACTTATTTAGCGATCTGTTTTTCTCTTTCATCTTATCTCTAGTTTCTGTGTAGATTTATAATGCTCATTGTTTCCAATTTTAACAAATCACCTAATGGCAGAAAGGAAAATATGTTAACCTTGGAATTATTTGCAGTTGTAGAAATCCCTTTTGTCTGGCTCATGCAAGGCCTGCAATCTGTTTTAAACACAGATTGTCTGTCTTTTGTCTGACAGCCACCAAGCTGCACAAATTACTTTCTGCCTGTTCACCTGTTTGCAGCTGTGTCTGTAAGCTAAGGATTCTGTAGTTTGACTTGAGCAACCACTCCAGGATTGATGACATGTGCTGCTGATAAACCGAGCAATTTGAAGAAATTACTGGCTAAACTTATTGAAAGACATCTGTGCATGAGCTGAGAACTAGAAGCCTTCAATTGTGTTTGCAACCTGCAGTGGCGGCAATCTGTTTGAAGTGATATCCTTCTATAAGAGAGCTGGCCCTGACACAAAATAGCTAAACCATCTTTGCAACATATTTCCTCACACACCAACAGAATTCTGCTCTTTTAGTCTTAAATACACTTCCTAAATAGAGGATATAACAACAATTAAGACTTCCTATACTCATCTAGCAGAAGTAACTTCTTTTGAAGTGTTATCCATTTTTCACTCACATTTGGCATTCTGTATTGTTTCCCAGCCTTCTCTGCTATATAGACTCGTTCTCAGCAGTTAATGGTAGTACAAGCATCTCACAGGCACACTTAACTCTTATATCAGCCAAGAAGACACGCCTCTGCAGTATTATGGGGGTACAACTCAACTCTTCCTTCCACTTGCAGTACGTCATTACCTCTTCAGCTAACTAATAATAACGCCTGAAATTTCTGCTCTAAAATTTAGTAATCAAGAAACTGTATTTTGGAACCTTGTGAATCTGGATAATGTTTGAGTTTCTGGGGGATATTTGCAGATGTTAACTTTAAGCTCAGGAAGCCCAAGACTGCTATCTCGGGGTGAGCGTGTGCATGCGCACATATGTCTGTATGAAATTCTTTTGGTTTAAAAAGCTCCACCAGGCTGGTGAGCTGTGTGGGATGGCTAGTCATTTCTAAGCTGTACGTTACATTTAGCAAAATAAATTCCTAAGTCCTTTAGGACACATTCTATAGTGATATACTTCAATGTTGCTCCCATTTTCTTTGTTCTTACACATTTAGCATAAATGTGTTTCAAGTATACATTGTGACAGAGTAAGCCAAAGCAGAATTCTACACATGTTCAAAAGTTTTAGCAGCCCGGAATAAACAACAAACTAAAACCAGCACTAAAATCACTTGATACAGTAATGGAAAAAAAAAAAAAAAAACAAGTGTAATTGAAGGGAAAGCGTGTTAAGCCTAAAATGTAACTAAGTGCTTAAGGAACTTCCAAAGCGAGTAGTCAGAAGCACAGAAACTGTCCACTTTCACATCTGCACATTAACCCCCTCCCCCAAGCCCTCCTTTTATGCATTTAAAAAGGATTAAGTATGCAGTATTTAAGTATATGCAGTGAACCATCAAAACAAACTATTCATTTCGCCTTGTTGTCTTTGTGACTGGTTCGTACTAGTCAAGGTACTGACTAAAATGATCAAGACACATCTGTGCTATTTGTTAGTTTTAGCAAATGACATTAGTGCTTCCATTTTAATTTCTTAAGTATTTGAAGGCAAATGTTACCTTTAAAAGTATCTTCAAAAACAAGGTCTACTAACAATGATAATTTTCAAAATATGTATATTTGATGAAAAATTATCACTGTGCTTAAACACATTTGTAAATAGGAAAGCAAAAGCTTTCAAGTTAAGTAGCTATATAAATTGGGCTTTCGCATTTCAGAACCCATAAACTGGATTCAACACAGAGCTGAAGTGACCTCCTGGAAAAAAGGATATATAGTATAGTGTACATGCATACAATAAATCAAGTCCTGATTATGTGCAGCTAATAACTACACATCACTAATAATAAAACCCTTAAGATACTGTGCTATAGCAGATATCTAGGTAAATACAGTACGTTTTTATCTTTACCCTCTATGCATATTGCAAGTTCAAGCATTTTTAATGTCAGCTTTTATTTTAAAAGAGCTAAGTCGTGAGAACATTCTTATGTACCACTTCATAACTCTGACACCAAGTATGTATAAAAAGATTAGCCTTTATTTGGTATAAAATCAGTTGGCAGTTTTACATCTGTGCAATGCAACATAAATACCCCAGCTGGCATCTCAAGCTCACACACATATGGACTTCAAAACAGAAACTTCCTTATTTGCAGCACTGCCAGGGTAATTTTGTATACTCTGCATACTACAGCTATTTGTCAGGCCTCTGCAGGTGTGCACTGCACATAAACACACAGCTGTAGTCTAGCAAGCCAAGTGTTCCATCAAACACATAAAGGGAGACCTCAGCAGCTGGATTAGTCATCCCTGCAACAGGTCCAGGGAGAACAATATGGGTTAGTATTTTTGGAAAAGCATGGATGGTAAATTTATGATTATGCTGGCCTTACCAAATAACTGCTGGATTGTGTCATTTTTATGCAATGTCTACTTATTAAAGTTTTTGTTAGAATGGCTGGAACAGACTGAATATTTTTTAGTTTTTAATATAAACAATAAGGTAGTTTATGTATAAAATAGTTTATTAAGTGCAAAATGTGAAAAGGTTTTCATGCTAGTGGTTGGTTTTTGACAGATGTTACAATTATTTGGATTGGCTTTAACAGACAAATCACTGGAATCAATTATAGTTAGTATATCATAAAATTTCTTACTAGTTATATATTATACTTTGTCACATTCACTATAGCTACATAGCATATTTCTATCTCATGTTTTTTGCTCTAACTGCTTAAATCACAGGTGAATTCCTAAAAAACACATGATAAAAAGAAGTACAGAATAAACACTTTACTGTAATTAACTTGCTTGTTTAAAATATGATTGTAATGTTTTTAGAAAAACCAACAAAAATTACTTTCTCTCAGAACTGTTTGGAAGACACCAGCATCCACAGAATTTCATGGTGGTCATACAGATGTTGAAAATATTTTAATCAACCAGAAAAAGCAGTAAGCCTAATTTTATGCAAGTTTCCTTTAAGGAACTTCAGATGTCAAAAGCAAGGATAAAATGAATCAATAAGAAAATGAATAAAACTTTTAAAACAATTTGCCACCTACTTATCCAGAATGTTCAGTGTACGGTACGCATTTTAGCATTTAAAAATTGCCTCAGAAAAGACGAGAAAATACGAACACTATCAGAACAAATCCTAGATACATTTCATCCATTAAACTTTGAGTTCAAACAATATTTTGGCATTTGTGCTTGCTTCTCTTTGGTGTTTGTTTAGAATCACAAAAATTTACCGGATCTTCCCCATGGCTCTCTTTTCTGAAGACGACATATCGCACACTCATAACAGCTCTATCAGATTTCATGTGCTGGGAGGAAGATGTCAATTCAACACATCAGTAGGGTGGACATTGACCAGCACTGAGAACGTTACCACATTTTTCCCCGCATACAGCAGTACTTGGCAGCACCTGGGAACACTGTGAGCAGAAATCCATTCCCAGCTGGCCCTTCTTCATTAAGTTAATTGCATGATTTCAAGAAATAAGAGAAGGGGCTTCCTAAAGGTCACTTTCTTAAACATGACCTAATGACATTTCAAGACCATGTATCTGTCGTCCACCAGGATTATCACTATTGGTGGCTCAGTAATGTACATAGAGGTTATGTTAATATTATGGTAACATAAGATCTAATCATTAGAATTAACGATAGGGAACTGACAATCACATCATGATTTCCTCATGCGGTATAAAGGTAGCTGTTCTTTTAAGTCCAACAGGTTGTAGTACATGCTGAAAAGGCACACGTGGCACCAGAGACAGAGATGAACAATATTCAGCCATACTCAGTATGAGAGCCACTAAAACATGTCATAACAAAATCATAAAGAAACACTTCAATACAAAAAAATGTATATTTAGAATATAGGGAAAATAGAAATGGCAAAGTTAATTATTCCTTTTATGCAAAAACCTCTATCTTTCTGAATCAAAACAGAACAGGGATACATATTTTGCACTCATCCTGGATCTACAGCCTACAAAAGAAAACACGTATAAAGCTTTAACCATGGAACTACTCTTTTCTGGTAAACTGAAGACCGACTCCGTACCAAAGATACAGGAATAAATGGAATAGCACAGAACAGACCGATCGTTTGAGGGCAAAGTTATCAAGATTTAATGGCATATTATACCATTGACAAACAAACCGTATTCAAAAGAAAATATTTTTTATTAAAATGGTCTACCATCATGTAAGAGCTCCTGAGAAATCAGTAGGCCCTACTTCAGAAAAAAAAACTAAAACATCTTTCTTGAAAAACAACTAAAGATTATCATTATATTATAGAGCAAAATAATGTGATGTCCATAAAGTAAAACTGTGCCTTTCCAAACTACTTGTCCTCTTGGCAAAAACCTGAATTTTCAGGAAATCTTTAAGAAAGTGTTTCTGTGAATAGCGCAAAAAATTTTAAAAGAGGAATTAGCAGTCCTAAGTGTTAATCAGTACTATACAGTGAACTATAAGAGAATAGAAATTAGAGAGGAAGAAAGAGAGAGTGAGGAGAAGGGTAAGGGGCACTGGTTTTCCCTGGGCATTACAGTGATACAACAGATTATACATGGATCTATCAGTCAGAAACTTGAGTTCTAATCCTGGTTTTGGCAGGTATTTCCTGCCTGACCGCAAGAAAAACATTCAACTTCTGGGCATTAATTTCTCTCTAGAGAAATACAAGGTCTTACAGAGGGATTTATTCATTACATAGGGGAGGATTCATGGTTTGTAATAATTTTATTAATATTATACGAATCCATCACTACACAATTAGCACAGAACTATTACAGTGTTGCTGTTATATATGTAGATCTAAAAGAACTTTTCTACTTGTACACAGAAATAATCTTAACCTTGCTGTTACAGGACAGTCTTCTGGATTAACTGAATGCCACGATAATTGCTGTGTTATACCTCAGCCCCACTGCTGTCAAGTCGCTCAGATTCAGCCTTTCCAGAAGGAAAGCTTCAATATCACCTATGAAAATGATGGACCCAATCACATGTTCTACTAAGACTATCATCATAGTTTGGTACTACAAATGAATGGTGCTCAAGTGTCCGTTACTGGGGGTGGGGCGTAGAATGTCCTAGTCAGACACAGAAGACAAGGAAGGAGAGCCCTGAACAGTCTCATAGTAGTAGGGCTCCCCAAAAGAGAAAGTCCTACAGAAGCCAGCAGAACATCAGGACCTACTTCCCTGCACAGACCAAATAAGGAACGTGGCTTGGCCTTGTTGTAGGTATGGATCTGAGAGACAGCCTGAGCTCTCCGAGAGAAACCTCTCCAATTAAAAAAAAAGAAAAAAAAAAATCTAGGCACATCATGATGCAAGTTTCCCTTAGCCCACTTCCATATCCTGAGGAACTGCATTCCAGTACAGCTAAATCAAGTCATAGACCTTCTTCCCTGTCTAGAGAGCTCAGGCAAGTGAAGTGGTTTCAACAAAAGGTCCTCTCCAGGAAAAAAAATGAATTTGAGTTAACTCATAGGGAAACACAGTTCTTATTCTAATGAAGGATGTATCTATACAGTTAAGACGGCAGGGATGAGTGCATTTTTTCACCTACACAAGTCAAATGGTATTCAGAATTTCTTCACAGTCAAGTCATCTACACTTTCGGGTTTTTTGTTTTTGGTTTTTGGTTTTTTGGTTTTTTTTTTTTTTTTTTTTTATTTAAAACTCAAATTCAACAATTTGTCCACCTTAGCTGGCTGGGATTTTAGGCACAGTTATAATATGTATATCTTAAATAGATCCTGCCTAAGACTGTATCAAACCTTTCCGGAATAAATCAAGTCAAAAAAATCTAGAATAAAGGCATTGCTGAACTTCTACATCTTCTGCTGCAGATAACATGCTTTTTTTTTTTTTATCAAATTAGTAAAAGTTAAAGCATATAAGACCCCCACTTGAGAACTACTCAAGAATATTGATGAACAAGACCTCTGCTGAATAAGAGCATTTCATGTCTCCAAAATTTTTATTCATTCACTGAGGCCTAACACTTAAGACATTCCTGCACAATGTTAAACAGGTAGACCTTAATAGTTTAGTGAAGTATATACATCTTGCCTACCACAGGAAAACTACAAGCTATTGCTGAAACAAGCAAACAAAAAAAAAAACAAAAACAAAACCAAATCCACTGATACAGCATATTACAGAAGAGAACCCATAAACAATTACCGGAAGGATGCAATGGTTTCCTAAATTAAAGTTTGAGTCTCAGCAGTGACTTTTAAATTTTAGAACACACCGTCACTAACAGATTTATAAGAAACAAAAGAAAATACTGTCCCTGTTCAGAGAGCCTATCAACTGAAAAAGGGACAAAACCAAGGTAGGATATGCAGAGATATATTCCATTTACACAAATAGATACAAATGCAAAAGCAGTATAAAAAGATTTTGTAGTGCACAGAAACGAAGGGAAGAACAGTAAAACATTCTGTAATTTTGGTCTTTATTATAGTTAAATCTTATCCTGGTAAACATTACAATTAAAAAGTCACCCAACATCTTCAAATACTTGAGAAATGCATATTGACTGTATCCCCACAACATTTTAAGAACCTGATAAAACCTAAACTGATAAAGAACTTCCTATATTAAGAACTACACTGCTGCCCAAACAGCTGAAGCAACATTATCAAACTGTAACCAATTCCAGACCCCTTTGGGCATCACACAGACCATGCTTACTTCTCTCTCCGTTCCTACCTCCACTTTTTTCCCATTTTTCTTAAAATACAAGCTATTTTATAGGGTGACTGTAATATGATACTATGATCATTGCTGATTGCAGTTAGAAACAGACCCTTCTAATCCAGCTGCTCTCCACTTCAACAAATGCCATTTAAAAGCTACTTCATAAAAACATTATTGCTTCATACTTAAAAGACATTAAGTCAAGATTTTGGAAATTCCATTCACTTGATTATATCAGCAAGTGCACTATATGTTAGATTTATCATTAAAGCAAAATCCATGAGAACTGTTTTCCAGACTTTAGTTAATGCTCTTATGACACATTTGGCCAATGAAAAGGGATGAAAAACAGTAGTGCTTTGAAGCAATAGCCAGTAAATGCCGCTGTGGTTTACCAAGAGTGGGATGCACAACATATTAGACCACAGTTAATGAAATTAAACCATTTCTTATGTTTTTTAAATGTGTCCTGGATTACTTGCTTGGAAACTACACAACTGCTTCATCTTTGAGATTTTACTTTTTCCTGTAGTGCATTGTATATCTTACATCTACTGGTAATTAAATCAGTAAGCGACTACCACTGTTTTGTATTTTATAATACTATTTAAGGCAAAATAACTCAATAAATAAACTGCATGTTCTTTTTTGTTTCCACATAAAAACGAAATTCTAACTTTATGTTCCTTATTCAAAGATCCGGGGAAAAGATTACTGTGAGGAAAACAGGATAAAGTATTTGCATACTACCTACTTGTATAAGATGTGCATTGATAAGTAGTTTCCTTCCATTAAATCCACATTTCATGGGCATGTTATGTAATGCTTTCTTTACACAGTTTGACAGAAAAAATTCTCCTGGCAGATATTTTGGTCCAGTAGATTTTCAAAGCTTTAACTCCCATCTTCATGTACAATTTCTTCAACAAAGCAATGAAAGTGGCTTATTTACCAAAATAGAACACTATTTGTCCTCTACTCTTCTGAAGTCTTGAAGAACCAAACAGATAATTAATCTTCAAAACCCATTTACTTTCCTAGCATTTTTAAGTATTTACATACTAATTATAAATCTATGGTCAAACCCGAGCTAAATTAAATCCTTAAAGAGGACTACGTGTCTCCATTATATAACAATACATTGTATATTATCCTATTTACATCAATAAATCTAGGAAAACATAGTATTTTTTCTTGGAATTTAAGAGAGTGAGCTCACAGGTGAAAATTAATTTCTTTCTAGCTGTCCAACCAGCTGTTGTCTCAAGCTAAGAACTCAATTCTCTTAAGTCCTTCAAGCTTTCCAAATGAAGATCTTCATACATTGTATTTTAACAATTAATTTATTGCTAAGCAATGTTAACTAAAACTTTTCCAATTACCATAATTAGTTAACAGTAAACTGAGGGACAGTCAATAGTTCAGGTCATTTTTACATAGCATCACTGTAAGAAGCCACTACTCTTCCCCAGGGACTATCAAGCCACAGTTTTGCTAGATACAGTCATCGACAGAGTGAGAAGATTTATGTGTGAGAGATTAGTCATGAAACAGCATTAAAAACAATCTCTAAAAGAAAAGGCAAAATGGCAACAGCCCTTCTACTACCCCAAATCAGAAGAGCTACTGTCTCCTCTTTACTACTTAGAAACACTTTACTAAATATTTGGAAAAACACTGACATAAAAATTAGAACTCTTCTTTGATAGAGGGGTGGAATGAAGATATAGGCCTTTCCAATTAACAGAACTTATTTTCAGACAAATAACTTTTTCCAGATAAAAACATTTTAAAAAAAATCAACAGTGGAGCTCTCAATGCAACTTCCAATATTGAGACTATAATTTCCGTATATATTAAAACAGAAGTCTCCTAAAGAAAAATAAAAGGAGATAATTATTGTGCTTAAAAGAAAACTGTCCTTATTAGCAGAAGTGTTGAACAACACAGTCTTTAACACAAGTTACACTGCAGACCAAAGTGGCAGTGAAGCTCAGATCACATACCCTCATTTCCATAATCATTTTCACATGTCTAGAATGCATTAAATATAGTACCATCTTAAAAATGAAAAGCAGACATTCCTCTGGAAATTAATTCAATATTTAGCATGTAACACTCAGAAAAGATCTCCTCCTTTTATAATGCAGAAAAATTGAAACATAATAAATAACTATAAGGATGTTTATTATTTCATTTGCCTTAGTTTTGTCCTATAGGCACAAGCATACACAACAGTTGTGGAAAGATGGCAATCATGTCTAGAACACTGTATTCCAACAATATAAGCCATAAGTCTTTCTCTGAAAATAAACATACACAGAACCTAAAAAAAAAAAAAACCAAAAAAAAAAACACCAAACCACCAACCAACATAGAATCTTCTTTACCATACATTTCCACATACCTCACATTAACTACTCCTGCTGACAGACTTTGATCTCTGTAGTCTCCAGTCACTTCCCAGAAAGAAACACATACACACATCACAGAACATTTCTTCTTACCAGATTCTTTCCCCACAAACAAAAACATAAGCCTACACTTAATGTATATACATATCTTGAATCCACATATGCTAGCATTGCAGAAGTTAGAGCTAAGGGGTCCATGCAAGAATGCTAATTAGGAATTGCTGTGAATATTGCTTCTCTTCATGCTGACTTTCGAAGAGGATCAAATTCTTCCTTACAGTCTGTATCTGGGTTACCCATACTCAAGTTAATTCTCATGTTAACTTAGCTCCGAGTTGTTTATGGAACAAAACTAAAATTACTGCGTCTGTAACAGTGGTATTGTTGCTCGTTTGTAATTATTATTTCCAGAGGCAAGACCATGGCTCTTCTCACCGCAACAAATTGAGCTCAACTATTAAACGCTTCACTGTGAAGAACTTGATTCTCTCTTCTGGATAAACAGGATAACTTGTGAGAAGTCACTGAAGAATTAGTAATAGGCAAGTAGAGCTAAGTGACATTCTCCCTGAAGATCACACTACAAGATATGTTAAAGTAAGCTAACTTGCATCTTCTTTCACGACTTTTCATTATGCTACTACAACAAATTCAGAAGTTTTGCGTATGGGAATGAAAATTAATTTTGCAGTACTAAGAAGCCCTATTCAGCAAATAGATAACAAAACATGGTAATGAAACTTTTCAAATTACAGCCATGCTTTGAAGAACATGTATATAAGCAGGGGAGTAAGAGAGAATTCCTCTTTAAGTTCAATTATATGACAGAATAAATAAAATATTTTAACATCAAGCTTCTCCGTTTACATCACAATGCATTAGCTACTTCTTGTAGTGGTTACACAACATATGACAGTGTAGTTCCCAAGACTTCAGACAATGTCAATAAATACAGGAAAGAAATTTTTTCAACACACCAACCAGAATGCATAATTAATAATCAGACAGATGTTTCAAATGAATTCCCAGAGGAAACAGTTAACTAATAACCTTTTCACAGAGTACACAGAAGCAATGTGTAGACCAGCTATATGAAACGGCAACTGATGTTAAACACACTAACTTCCAATAGGTTTCATCCTATCATGGGGAACTATACATCTGTCAATACATTCACAGGTGAAAAGATCTGGGTTGTTATCTTGCCAGCCCAAAGTATTTCATTGCAACAGGAGACAATATACAAGACAGACCATACGTGAGGCATAAACTGTTTACAACAGGAAATCAAAGCAAGAGAAGATGATGTTAACATCATTTGTGAAAGTCAATTTACCCCGTAACAGTGACACCCCCCCCCCCCAAAAAAAAAAAAAAGTAAAGATTCCTAACACTGGTAGCAAAGCTAAAATAGATATACTACCCTAATACTTAAGATTCAAATGCCTTTTAAAGAAGGAAACATGCTTATACTGATAGGGACACACATAAAAGCAATGTGTAAAACAAAAGAAAACAAGACAGAGATCTCACTTCTTGTATAAGGAATGTGTATTTTTTTTATTTCCTCCACTAAGTATGTCATCACTGTAGGGTAAGGCCAAAAATATCCAGGTGTTTTAATAAGAAAGGTTAAGAACAATCTTGCTGATGAGCAAATTTTGTTTTTCCAGAAGACAGTTCTTAATGTTAAAAATGGAGGCTGCTGGCAGTTTTAGAAACCTACTCATTTAGAATTACTCCAACAACTTCCTTACAGATAATGCATTTGTTTTATTTTTTAAAAAAGGGAACACAGCAGTTTTACAATTCATTAAGCTGCTTTACAGCCACACATAAGCTGACAATTCTCAGTTACATTCCCTAAAGATTTGCAGAAGTCTAAAATATTTCTGCTGCAGTTGTATAAACTGAGTAATTTGAAAACCAAAAAATCTCATCTGTGTCGCTGATCAGTCACTTTGCTAGTATAAAAATAATACCACACCTATACAAAGACAAGACATACTCAAGGGAAATATGAAGAAACAAAGATGAAAACAAGGGAAAACACTTGCTCTTACTCCAATTGCACCCAGCGATCACAAAACAGGTAGACCATTTACGTATTCAAGCAATTGAAGGAAAGGCCAACCTTCCTTAGGAAATAAAAATCCCAAAGGAAATGAAAGTGGAAATGAAACCAAAGGAAAAAGGTATTTGGCTCTACACCCTAAGAATTGCCTACAGCAGTGTATTACAGCGAGGCCTCTGGCGTCTGGCTGAGCTTCAACAGCAGCAGCATTATGCCATAAGCATTGGATCATCAGTGGCATAGTTGGCTGATTAAGAGATGAGGTAATGTATTTACTTATTTTAGTAAGAAACTGCACAAAATACAGCCATACAGCCTGATGCACAGAGATTTTTTTGTATAGATTTCAAATAAAGCAAAACACTGAAATCAATCATTTAATTAGAAGGAAATATAAGTGACTGAAAGACTTCAAGGAGATTGCATCTTACCTATTTGCACAGAACACAGAGGAAAGCAAACTAACCCCACCACCATCCCCAAAAAACCCAAATCACAAACAGAATAAATTCGTATTTGTTCCAATAATACCACATGAGAAGGACTTCTCTTATTAACCAAGAATTATCTACAGGCCAGGCATGGTAGCTCTTACAAAAAACATTGTAACTTGTTTTATACTGTGGATAATATTAATGCTTAGAATAGTTTTGGATACAAATACTAGTTTTCTTTGCACAGCATACCCATGCAGCTGTACAGAAGCTTGCTTCACAACTCTTTACAATTGCAGGACCCCTTTGTAAACACAACCTTCATATGCACCTTCCTATAACCAAAAATTTCTGTTCTCTTGACTCCTACTTTAAAGTTCTCCTCTTGCATCTCCAAACTAGATAAAATGACAACCTTTCGATGTCGAATTTTTTTTTTCTTCTTTAAGGCCAGAAAAACACAGTTTTATTTTTTTATGGCAGTATATCTGCAGAAATCTCACCATACGAGACTGGCTAAGTAGTGGCAACTTCTGACCAAATAGTAGTAGTATTTAAAAGAAACAAACAAACCACCTTTGCTTTACAGAAAGTTACCCACCACTTCAAAACTGACTAAATCCTACCTACACACTGACTACAGATATCTGCTTTGTAAATTTTCAATGTAGGGATGTTAATAAAAGAAATTTCAGCTGTTTTACCTCTCAAGAGTAATGCATGAAGTATTTTTGGCACAATGCTACAAGTATGTTACGGCCTAGCAGAATGTAGAATTTCATCAACTTTGACATCCTTTTGATTGAGGCAGTATGGACTTCAGCATTAATAGACGAGGCACAAATAATCCTATGCAGTTTACATAAATTCAGAGTAAACAATAAGAAGTGGGTATTAATAATTATTTTAAACACACAAAGAATGTAAACAATCTTAACCTGCAAGATTGTGCACCTTTCAGAAAGTAAAAGCAAAGAAGCTGATGCATTAAAATAAGAGCTTGAGATTACTGCAGAGCGTGACACCAAGACAAGCTTATAAATTCATTCAGCTCTGAGGTGCTCTCCCTTGGGGCAATGCCATCATTCCTTCTGCCTTGAGTTGCCCCTAGTGCTCATGTGGGCACATAATAAGCCAGATAAATGGCTAAATTGACTGAAAAATAACTCTCAGAAGGAGCAATTTCCAGCTGGATCTACAAGCTCAACTAACTGCTCACATATCTGCCTGATCATTAGAAGGTGTGGGAAAGCTGCTGTCAGGAGCAGAAGGGAGGACCACCTCTTTACACAGTAGTATGATCCTACATCAGCTAAAAATAATAGGAAATCACATCCTTTGTAAGACAGTACAGATGAGGTTTTAAAACCCTCTTAACTTTATGAAAATGCCTGCAATGAAAATCTGGCACCAACACACTTAAACAGCATACACAAGAATAAACAGGTGCCAAAAGTTTCAAAAAGACTATGTCTTTTTAAGAGCTAGATCAAAGTTTTATGTGTTTATTCCTTGAACACTTAAAGCCTTCCATTAGGGGTATGATTAGACTGAAAAAATAGTTTAAAAAAAATGTGGCTCAAACACACTGTAACCACGGGGCTGAAGGGGGACAAAGCAAAACTCTCAATCCATTATAAATAAGATACGATAATTACAAAAAAAGAACGGAAACCACTGCTTTGTTTCTGGGTAAGGTACTTAATATCCTTCCTTGCAAAGGTAAATATTCATTTTAGACCTACTGCCTAGAGACCTGAGGCATCAGGGCCTGTTGTGCTAGATTAGTGATTCTGAACAGCAGCTATGAATGCCACCACTACACTAATTTAATACATTTAAAGTGTTAAAACCTATGGATTTGCCATTATAGTAAAAAAAAAATAGATCCGTAATATAAGATATCATACACATATTACTAAAGGATGTTTTGGATTTAAAGCACGTAGAGCCTAACTAAGGATCTGGAATCAGGAAAATGAGGCAGCAGATGTGTGGGCAGGACTGACAAACTTAGGATTTGCACTTTCCACCTTGCATCCCTGCAAACAAATTAAATAGAAAAATATTACCAATTACTGTTCAGAAATTTTGATTTATTTTTTTTTTCCCATAAAATGGCAAAAATAATGTGTATTTCTTCCACAGGGTCCCTGTAAGTAATTACAGACAATATATGGTCAGAAGCAGCTTAGATGCTTTGGATTCTCAATGGTAGCAACAAAAGAGGAAAGAACAGACTGTCAAACATTAAATGAAGAGGAAGAGAAGATGGAAGTTTAAAGGCAACTTAAGCCCCTACAGAGTGAAGCAAAGCAAAAGACAAAACAGCAAAGATAAAGAAACTGTACAGAAAGTTCCTCTACACAATCAGTAAGAAAGAATAAAAAGACAGAACTAAAAAGACAGAACTAACAGGCTCAGTAATAGAGCTTTGAGTAAAACTGTATAAACAACATTTGAATACGTCCTTCATTTTCTCAGAACAAGTCCAAACATCTACAACAGTGCTTGTAATGTAAATCAGTACGTATATATAGCGTGTGTGCAAGAGAGACAGCAAGAGACTGTTTCTTCCTATGACATGATCCAGCAGGACTATCTCCAGTATCAAGTAACCAAGACAGCCACATGTCCCAGTAGTGAGTTACACAAGACAACAAAAAGTAAAATACTTATCACCTGCTGAAACTAATAGTTTCCTATTAAAAGCCACTACATTGTCAAAAGTCAGTAATGACTTTCTTAGAATTTCACTAGGCATTAAGAAGGAAATACCCATTAAGAAAGAAACGAGGCAGAAGTTCCTTGTACTGGGTAATTTGAGTTTGCATAGAAAATGATCATTATACAACATATATTTGCTGTATGTCATTTTAGACTAAAATCCAAATTTTCACTTCAGTTAAGACAAAAATGTTTCCTTCACATAAACAGTTTGCATTCAAAATATCATTGAAGAACGTAAAGATTAAACCAAAGGTCCACCCAGACCAACATCCCACCCGGAATCAGTGCTGGATTCCTAAGGAACAGCACCAGAACAGGGAAAGTCTGAATGACATTTCCTAGACGATCCTCCAACTATTAAGAACATATGACTCCTGAAGTAGAAGGGTTGTCTTTTTTTCAATAGCATTTACATGATTTTGTTTTCTTCTCCATATTTATCTAGAGGTTGTTTTGCTTGTTTGTTTAATGTAAACCAACAGCAATCACACTGTCTTGTAACAGGGTGGTTTACAGTGTGACTACTCCCCACGTGGAACTGACTCCTTTTGCGTGGCATCCTTTGGAACCTGGTATCTACTGGGTTTGTCTGATGACACCTAACTCATACTGGAGGAAGCAGTTACTCCTTAAGTCATAAAATTTTTTGAAGCTTCTATGCTTCTCTTGGTAAGCTGGTCTAAATGTAACCATTCTTACTATTGGAAACGTGTCCTTTATTTTTAATATGCCAATTTCCATGGGTTTAACTGGAGGGTTTCATCAAAGAAAAGGCAAAACAGAAGAAGGAATCCTTTGCTACCCAATTTACTACTCATTTGAAAGTACACATGTGGCACAATCAGGTCATTTTTCAAATCTCAGAGGACAAAGATGCATTCTTATTTCAATTGAAAGTCTATCTCCAGTTCTCATATGAGCTTTACAGATCTCCTCTGTGCCCTGTTCTAGTTTTCAATTTTCTTTTTAAGCTACAAAAAAACTGGACATCAGCATTATCTTCTGCCTTATAAACACCACATATAAAGTGTATGTTTACGTATTCATATGTTTACTTATCATTCTGTTATCTCACACACAAAATTCTCACTAGCTCCTATTGACATAGAATGACACAGAAAGTCCCTGTTGAGTTGTGGGCTGCTCTGATTCCTGCACATTTTCAGCATCTGTTCTTTTGTAGAGCGAGATCCTCTTTGTATAAATTTGGTCTACATTTCTTGTTCAAATGTACATAATCCTGGGTTTTATTTCAATGGATCCCAATAACCATGTAATTCAAATCATACTGTGCAACCACCCTATTACTATCATTTGATATTCTTCCTAAATCATATATTTTGCAATGCATAATGGAATGGTTTTTTCCCAACAGTTCTGTGAACAGGAGTATTTCACCTTTGAAATGATGAAAAGTTCTGGAATAATAAAATAGAAAAGTATATTTGATGTGTTTTTAAATAAAATATTCATAACATTATACAAATGTCACTAAACCAAACAGATGCATAGGCAGTCTTGATTCAGGTAAATGACATATTAGCATGAACAATCATAAAAAACGCGTAAGGAGTAAGAAGCCTATTTAATGAAAAAACATAGAAATGTTTCCATATGTTTTATGAAGTATTCTTTGCCCTTTAAATGAGCACATTCAGATTTAGTCACTGGCTTTGTTTCAGAGAAACCCCATCTGTACACTACATCGCTTACAGGCACATCTCAGTCATGCAATAGCTATGTCACAGCTCATATATCAAATAAAAATCACATTCAAGGCCACACAACCTTATATACCCGAAGTCTTCCATTCTATTTAAAGTAATCCTAAGAGAGCTCTTATTGCACCTCACTGCTGATGTCACATGACTTTTGTTGGGAAACAGAGTCCTACAACTGAAATATCAAACAGTTCTTAACACAGATGAGAATGATCTAAAGGACAACTCTATTGCACTTATATATTCTGGAAGTCTTTCCCTTCCCCCCCCCCCCCCAAAAAAAAAACCAAAGAAACAGGTGTGGAACTAAAAGTATAAAAATAGTAGCACTGCACAACATTATGTTGTACTGTGAAAAGCAGGATAAAACACAGGCAACTCACAGTAGGCTTAAGGAATTCATCTGACACATTTAGATTCCAAGGCTAATAAAGTTGATTGCCTACATCAAGGACAGAAAGTGAAGAAGTTGTTATTTTACCTTCCCGTCATCAAAGGTGTCAGTGCCAGAACAATCTCATTTCAAAGCCAACAGCAAGGATAACTGATAAATCAAAAGGCTTCTATCCACATTACACGGCAGCCCATAAACCCATTAACTTTTTTAGCAAGGAAATAGTATGAACAGCCACGTTGAATTTTTGAAATCGTACAAACCCAAGCCATCTCCTCCACAGAACACCTTGAGCAAGCAGAATGCTGCCAAAACATTTCTCTACTTTTTTTCCCTCCTTACTATCAAGGGGTTTCCTTTGCCAAAAAGAAATTGTGCAAAACAGAAAAAACATCTGAGGTAGTCAAATGCCTCACAATGAAAACCAGCTATCTTCAATTAAAAAGACTGATTCTTGCCAATGTCTAGAATTACAATATATCTCTGAATTACTGGCAATACATACAAAGATGATTATTCAATAGTTGCTGCTTGATAACTTCCTAAGAAGGTAAAGAATGTTTCCAGTAGCATATGAAATAGCTGAGTCACTATAAAACAGAACATGTTTGTTGTTTTGGGGTTTTTTGATTTTAAAGATTGCACTGATGAATGACATGGCAATCATCAGGAAATTATATTACACTTATTTAAACAGTCAGTTTCATGGGGTTTATCCTAACCGCATTTAATAACTTGTATTTAAAACAATTAGTTAAGCAAAAGACAGACAAGCCAACTTCTATAGCATGTCACAGTTGGCAAGCTTCATGAACTTTTCTTATGATTTGGTATTGTAAGCCTGTATTCTCGTTATACGGATGAAACATTTCATTTTTAATCGCCACTCACTACAGATAAACCTATTAGGTTAATATGCAACAGAACGAACAGAAGCCTCATATAAAGAAAACGTATACACAACAAGATGCAAATTAAATACAAACCAATAGCAAAATATACAACTTCAGCTAGCACCAAAAACTAACAAGGGTCAACTGCGTTAAATAGACACAGCCTGAGCAAAAGGATAGTTCAGAAATCAGCTGGCTCCAGTTAGAGATCTGGGGGAAATAACATTTCAAACAGAAAATAATTTGTGGAAGCATCAAGTAACACAGAATGAAAAGGAAAAGAAGGAAGCCTTGTTATCATCCAGCCTCAATTCTTTTAAAATACAGGCCACAGGATTACTCTCCTGTATTTAAACAGCAGCATGAATCTATCAAAAAAAAACCCTGCAGTCTCAGTAAGTTGTTGCAGTCATTAACTATTGTCAAAATAAAAAAGCATCTTTTAACTGGAATTTGTTTTGGCTACTAAAACTTGTTACACCTCACTTTGCTAGACAGAAAAGTTTCATTTTGAATACATGATGCAGTTGCCTCAAATACCAGTAGATTTGCCTCTTACAAAGCAACTCTTCCAGGCTTGCAAATAATTTCCGTTATGAGTTTCATCTCCCACTCCAAAGTCCACATGAGCCTTAAGAAGATCAGTGGCTTTTCAAATGCCAAAATAATGACTTGAATGGCATTCGGAAGTCAAGCTGTTCTTCGAGGCTTCTGGGAGGACAACACAACGTACAGTGCTAATCTGACATAGGACAACCATGGAGCTGTTTCTCAGCATTATGCTCTTTTTGTTTATATGCTTAAAATCAGTGAAAGCAAAGACAAAAAATGGCAAAGAATGAAAAGATATTCCCCACTTGAATACAAAGGCTTCGCCAAAAGGGTATATATGTATTTAATATAGGGAAAAGAAAAAGTGAATTACAGAAATTATAAATACTTTAACTCTTTTGTTTAAATAATTCTTCAATGGCTTACAAAAAGAAGAAAGCATCCTGACGCTGTGGCCAGCAAGTTTCTGAGCTCCACCTGATAAGCTGTGTCCAAACAGGGAAGTACCCATAACCGTACTTTGGCTCTGAACTGTGATTTTAAGTGCAACTGCACTAAGAGGTCATTTTCTAGCTGACTAAAACAGAAAAGCTCTGTACTACCTCAATGAAATAGAACATGACTCCTAAGTATAGAAGAAAACTGAAGTGAGTTTTACAGAAACAAAGGGCATATCTTTTCCCTTTAGCTTATGAGATGGAAAGACCTCTACTGACTACAACTTATCAAACAATGTATCATTAATGAAAAAAGTTTCAAAACAGCAATAAAGCAAAGTCAGAGTTGGTTAAAAAATTCACCCTATAGTTCATGGCCCTATTTTACCTGTTGCATCTGCTCATTATTTTTTACTACCATTTTGGGCAGCAATTGCAAGTCATACTGCAGGATAGAAAAAGAGGGAAGTGAGCCTTAGAGAAGAGTTGCTTAAAAGTCTGTTCCTCAAATTTCAGAAAGGTTAATGAACCAATTGCAACTCTGACCTTTTTGATACAACATCTTAAACCACTACATGAAGAAATCTGACACAATCACCATTTCATCATGCTTTCAAAGAGCACCTACCTCTGCTTGAGAAGAGCCAGTATTCATTCCCACATGTACGCCACCAACCATCTCAACTTCATCTCTCACCCTTGCTTCTACCACCATAATCAAATTCAAGATGCTTAGCTCCAAGAGCTAAGTCTAGCAACAGCTGTAGTCCTGCTCACTGATGCAGAGTGATTCACATACTAGGGCTCTCTTCCTTCACTATTCTCCATATTTCATGCTACTGGACCATAACATCAGCCTGGGCTGGGGCCAGCTCTGTCCTGGCTGGGACCCCCTGGCAGTCTGGCAGTGTGGCCCAAGAGGATGCCCCTTTTACCTGCCCTGGGGCACTGTGACTGCGTTGCTATCACAATGGGTGACACACAAAGCTCCTCGGGAGCTGCCCTGGAAGAGTGAGTCACACTCCCCTGCAGGTGCTGAGTGTTGGCACTTGATCCCCCTTTGCCACCCCTTCCCCAGGGAGAAGAAACCCAGAAACCCAAATCCCCTCTTTGCACCATCAGGTCTTTTCAATGTCCTGCCACCTGAAACAATTTCTTTTTTTCTGCCATTCTTTGCAAAGTTTTCAAACTGACCTGCAGTATTTCAATGATCTATCCGAAGCTTCTACTTTCCTAAATGAAGCGTGGACTGGAATTCCAAATAGGTAATACTCAGGCATATACTGCAGCTGGCATACTAAAGCTTCAAGTTTCCCTGTTCTTTGTGGTAGAAACTTTTAAAGTGCTATAAATGCATAGGAAATAAACATGTTATCAGAATATGTTCAATTATATTCAAACAACTGAGAGTAGAACACTAGAAAGAACAGACTGCAAAGGAGATTAAGGAATGTGATACATACACATAGAGAAATCTTATTGCATTACAGCAAACAAGAATTTCAAGGGAAAATTAAAGAAAATATCACACAAAACTAATTAACATACAGATACTCATGCCATTTTGAAAGCCTAAGAACAAAGCTGCATGGTGCAATAAAACATAGCCTCTTGTTCACCCTGGAAGCAGTTGTACAGTTAGATGGGTTCCAGAAAAGACTGGGAAATATAGAAACCTAAATGACAATCTTCATAACTCAGACCAGCTTCAGAATGTAACAGGGAGGGAAATACACAAATGTAGTTCTCTAGAAAATCATCCATTTTATTCGTACAGGTGCTCCAAGGTGTTCTGTTATAAAGCCTGCAGCTTCTTTTTCTGCAGCCCAATTTTCTCATCAAATGCTACCATAGCAAATGCAGCACCTGACTGAATGCTTGATAGACAAATATTAGAAAAAATATGTTTTTCAGTGAATGCTCTGAACCATATTTCTTTATTTTGTGTCACAACCAGACGTGGACTTTTTAATGCTTACTGCAATGCGTTAAAAATTGATCATCAGCTTTTTTCTGTTGATCATTTTCCCCTCAAGTCTAGGTTAGAACAGCTCTTTACTGACATCGTTAGAAAGAAACTCTCCTAAAGGTTTATATTCAAACTCAGACAAATCATACAAATGAAGGTAGCAAAGGAATTGGGAGGGCAAACCAGTAGTTTGGTCCAGTACTATTCTCTTTTTCAGCTAGTTTTTTTCCTGTATTTAGGGAATATTCTGTACAAGCAAAGAGAGTTTTTCAAGCCTTTGTGCAAATTTACGGAAGGCAAATTTTATGAATTAAAGTAGTTCTTATTGCTGAATATGGTAGAGGTACTATCCTGGTGATAAGCACAAATCTGCTGGCAAGCTGTGTTTCATTGATAACATATGCGATACTGCAACATATGAATGGATAGCAGCATAAAAGTGATCCCACTGGGAAAGTAGCCTGGACACGAAGTACACATCAAAGCAAGTTTTATAAAAAGCTCCCTTGAAAGACAGAAGATCAAGTGCTTAGCACTTTGGTGATCACAACCACCTCATCTAAGCCCAGTGGACTGAATACAGAGTTAACTGATGAAACCAGGAGCTATGAGAACTATAGCAAGATGCAATCATATGAGCTTTCAACAGAACTGCAAATGCTGTTATGTCAGTGCCTCAAAGCTTTGCTTTAAAGCTTACAGTCAGTCTAAAAAGCATGGACATAAATATCTATGGACTCCTAATGTCTCTGAAGTGATCTGGTTTGTTGGCACAAACAGTATATTTTTAGATGCAATTTCCTAAGACTATGCCCAGAATAGTGCAGTTCACCCTTCTGAATGTACGTTATCTTAGTTATAACACAATTTCACAACATTTGAAAAGCTGTTGAATACACTCAAACTACATTGTTTAGAAGCTAAGAGGGGCTCTAAAAGAATCTGCAAAAAGATTAAGTATAACAGATATCTAACAGGTGTTTTACATTGTATACCCTACAATTCTAAACTTGCCAGTCAGACATTTACTGCCAAGAGCATACCAAGCACACAATCATAACTAGTTACAACAGCAAATATTCACTGTCAAGCACACATACAAAAATTGCATTTAAATGCTGAGAAGCATGAAAGATAGTACAACTGGTGTTTTTTTTTTTTAAAAAAAAACCAAACAAAACAAACAAAAAAACAACCCACAAACCACCACACACCTCTTGCTCTGTTCCCAATTCCTTCGTATGTAACAGACCATAACAAAAATCTCCTTTTGCTTTGGTACATTTTGGAGAGAAGGGACAAGGTAACTTTGTTCCCTTCTGGCAGGCAGGGCTGCCTCTTGTCTCCATTCTACTGGGTACCTCTGATAGCGAAATCACAACAGACTCGTGTGATATCCAAAGTGTCTCTGAAAAACACCTGGTTTATTCCCAACTCTAGTCGCCCTCTAGAAGTATAAGTTTGAAGCCTTCTCTTTTACCAAGCAAACAACTAAACCAGGCTCTTATTTAACTCCTCCTTTTGCTGACACTTGCTGCAAATAGATGGCTAATTCTTCACAGTGGTAACAAATCTGAAGGTACTCAGAAAAAGAGTATAATTCCGCATCCCAAAATTTACTTGGGGTCTCGATTTCTGAGATGGCACGTTGGTATACATGTTAAAGGGGAGCAACAGAATTTAATGTAGTCCTTTGGCAGCCAAAATATCAGAAAATACAAGGTCACAAAGCTGAATGGACCCAGCTATCAAACAGTGGGGTACAACCACATTTAGAATATTTTTTTTGCTATCTAAGCTAAAACCAAAAGACACCAGATAGCTTCTAAGCACAATCCACTGAGCTCACACTAAATAGGCTGATACAGAGATACCAGACATGAGATTTTTCAGGAAAGATTTTCTTTGAGAAGGCAGTAAAAACATAAGAAAAACATTCCAGAAGACAGATGAAAATGGAAATCTCAAGGACTCCTTGACATCCTAAAACAGTAAGCTGGGACAGCTCTTTAAGTCAGCACAGAAACTCTTCTTGGTCAGCTTGTAGTAAAGCATATGACTAGTTTATTAGTCTTCTTACTTGTTATTATTTTTCTTTAGAAACTTCTCTCCAGTAACTCCAATTACTAAAATATCTAGTTGAAGATGACTTGGCTACATCACAAATCTGAGATAACATATAGGAGAATGAAAAATGCTAACTAATACAAGAATAAAGTAGTTGGCATGACAAAATTGCTGTATCCAGCTGTGGTATGTCACACAAGCCAGACAAAACAAGAGATCTAACATAAGAAGGAAACTCAAAGCCTCTGCAGAGGTGCTAGGATATATCATTAGCTTCTATAACGTTGGGATTCTTGCATCTTCCTCTGAATCATCCAGTATTCACTTCTCTCAGAAAACAGATAGAGCCAGACCACAATATACTCCCACTAAGGTGACAATTCATATGAAAAAGAACTAAATGTAGTTTTTTAACAAGATCAGACCCCTTAGAGCAACAAAGCATTTCTTCTTCCAACAGCAGGTTGAGAAAAAACATGTCAATCTCTTAAATTGGAAAAAATTGAAAAATTACTGGAATACTTAAAAAAAAAAACCCAACAACAAACCTTTGCATCGGTCTAGATTTAAAACATTTCTATAACACTACCCAAGAGCTCCATTTCTTCTTAATTTCTGTATTTCCTACATAGTCACTCCCCATGCCCTGCAATAACTGAGGAAAAAAAATGGTTACAAAAGATACCCAGTTCAGAAAAAGCATCTTTAACATGAAAAATGACATTTGAAGCTACCATGCAAGAGACAATTTTACCCCTCCCTAGCTAAACTGATCAGATCCCCTGCTGTTTATTAAAGAAAACCAGAAAAAGAAGCAAATCAAAAGGAGAAAGGAAAAAGATCAGAACAAAGATGTTTGAAAAGAAAAAGAAAAAGGGTCGAATATCCCAGAATCCAACACAAAAACAGTAGAAGGAGGAAAAGATCATGAATGAGATGCAGCAACAAAGCCAGGGTGTAAAGACAGGAGAAATCGGCATAAGAAGGTGTAATCTCTGGATTTATCATGTTGCCTTCAAAACAAAAAAGCAAAAAATGAGAGGGGGGAGGGGGGGGGAAGGAGATGAAAAAGTAAAACACATTTGGTTTGATCTGTATCCATACCAGCCTTATGATGTAATCAGAAAGTAACTAAGCTCAGACTGGGGACTAGGCTTACTTAGATGATCACCAACTGAAACAAAGGTGTTTCTGGAAAGAGCTCTGATTACTTTTCTCTGAATTGACAGCAGCCCTGGTTCCAAAGTATGTTTTGGAGGATGTCAAGCAGATGTAGGAGCTCTTAATTTGCATAAGACAAAGCTCCCAAAATTCAGGAGCTGTGGTTATACATAGAACTCTGACATCTCCTTAGAATCCGAGCTTTTAATTAACATATTGCATAGTGTGATATGTATCTTTATTCATGAAAATAAAAAAAATCTACAACAACAATACTGCAAAGTAAGGAATACTTTCCTATAATAGTACCACATTTCAAAGCAAGATGAAAGCAGTTACATCTGCTGTGCCGTATTTAATTTTCCTATTACACTTCACACAAACAGAAGGGACATTCACTGGATACTGTTAAATAACACTAACTGAACTCCTCCCTTTCCTCATTTATTCCTCAGTAATTCCCCTCCAAAAGCAAAATCAAAACTGTAAAAATATTAATTTAAAAATTTTCTTGCTTGCTGTAGTTTCCTGAGAGCCTAACGTATCACTAACTTTGTCTGCTTTATTGTTACTACCTTTTTATGTTACTGTGTATTTCTACCATTGGTAGAATTTTTCTCCAAAAGAACTGCGCGCCTTCAGAGGCATAACGCTAACCTAAACAACTCATGGTCAAAGCACTGCTCTAATTGTAGGTTAGTATTTTCCAGTAAAAATACGCTTTCTGTCCTTAGCATTACGTCATTACATGTACCTTGCATTAATTTTATTCTATGACTATGAGGTGGACTAGACACGTAGGAAAAACATTATTCTTTACTGCAGGGCCACAATAATCACTCCTCATACAGTCTGCATTTCAACAGCTTAACAACTCGCCTACAAGATATACTCCCAGAGAAGAATATCTTTTCCTTGAATATCCATGCAATTTCAAACTGGGATTTGGATCTATACTCTCTAGGTTTAAAATAATCACAACATACGTATCTTTTTAAAAAACCTGATTTCATATAATAATAAATCATGTGGGGCATGAGACTCGCAATTGCTATTGCAGTACATAATAGTCTGGTATCTTTCTCTGGCAGGAATACCATTGGTATTTATCATCTTACCTTGTCACAAGAACCAAAATGCCCCCACAAATGGGATGTAATTTTTCATGTCATTCACTAGAGTTCATTACATAAAAGTAATTTTGAAGCCATACTAGTATTTTGTAAACTATTAGTATTGTAGGCACTGTTATAATAAGCTTTAAGCAGCAGTCCAATACTTGGAATCTGTCACATGATTTCAACTTAATGCAACTTTTCTTTGATCAAAACTACACACATTATGTAAATTCACTACTCAAGATGAGCCTTCAATATTACATGTTTGCAAACGGAAAACATGCTTATACCATGTTTAATAGTTTAAAAAAGGGGCTTATTCTTATATCTATCTACTTCTGATTACGCCTTGTTTTGTTTTTTGTTTTTTTTTTTTTTTTTCCCCCTAAAGTAAAGATTACTGCTACAGCAAACTTATTTTTACTACAAGAAATTCCTCACAGGAACAATTCTGTACTTACTATTTTTTCATTTCATTCACATTCCCTAATAATCTACTCCATTCAAAATTTCCTTGCTGATATTTCTTGCCTAATCAAGATCAAAACCTCTAATAAGCCCGCTACTTTCCAAACTGCAAAATTTCTCATTCTGAATAACAAGGAGGAAGAAGTGCTATAAGATGTTCCAATTTCTTTTAAAGTGATCCAAGTTGTTTCAGGATCACAAGGCATTTTTAACAACTTTAACCCTACAACAGCAAAAAAAATCCCATGTTGTTATTCAAACAGAACTACTGTCCTGCACAGCATTACAAACTGAACAAACTATTTCACTCAAACCAAATGAAACACATAACACGGTGATACAACACAATGTTTTCTCATTATCTTTTTTCTTTTTACATGCATAAACCTGAGGATAGTGGGTTTTGCTCTTCTAAGAAAAGATCTTCAGTGAAAGCGTTAACATCTGTAAGTGACAATCGGCATGGGAAAACTTACCCAGAATATTTTCTTCTGAATCTACAGTAATTTGGAGAAGGGTTACACACCTAAATTTAGTCACTATCTTTAAGCTCTTTTTTAATGCTTACAATTCTTGGCACTTGCAGCTGAAAAAAGTGGGGAAGATCCCCACACATTTTTCAGCCATGTCCATATAGAAATTTTAATACTTTTAATTACCCAAATAGAGAAAAAAACGGAAGACATGGATGTATTATGGAGAGATGAATGGCACAGACAGGGATTCTTATACCAAACTGTAATTGGATGCAGAAATTTAATAGCCAACAAATTATTTTAATGCACATACAGGGCATTCACCTGAACAGTACCTCAGTTTTACAATTTAAGTAAATTATCTGCTATTATTTGTTTACTGGGGGAAACGGTTTGTTTTATGTTCACTCTAAAGGTGGCATTTTGAAACAGCACTACAGAATGTGATAGCACATATTTAAGATTTTTAAACAGCAACTACTGAAGGCTGAGAAATGAAACTCGTGAACAAAAATCTTATAACAGGCAGTTTTAGAAGCCCACAACAGCTTTCTTTACATTTTAAGATGAAAGGAGGTCCCATGAAACCATAAATAGAAAAGATTATACAATTAGTAGACAAATTATTGATCATTTGTTTGTGTTGTATCACCTGTACGCATTTTCATTTACCTCTCAGAATATCTCACTATATAAACTGATCTAATATCCTACAAAGTAGGATTCTTTAATCTGAAGGGGAAGAGTAGAGATACTGACTTCGGAAATTTCCACAACTGTCAAACCACCACAGAGTGATGGTGTGAGCTGGAAGTATTCGACGTCATGCACTAGTATACTTACTAATCAGACAACTGTGACTGAGTTTGTATGTACTGATAGCACCAAAGCTCAGGTTAAATCTAGTTGTCATAAGAATTAGAGCAGGAAACAGATTCCAGAGGCACAATCGCTGAGTTTTAGCACTAGCTAGGACTCCTCAGTTATGATTTTGCTTTAATGTTTAAAAAGGTAAAAAACAGCAGTAGTATATTTGACATATTAGCAGCCTTCCAGTATGTATGAGAAGGTTGTGATGAAGACGCAGCTAGGCTCTTCACAGTGGTGCACAGTAGGAGGATGAAAGACAATGGTCATATATTGAAACAAGAAAGGTTCTGCCTGGATAGGAGGAAAAGCTCTCTCACTATGAGAACAGTCAAGCAGTGGTACAGGTTGCACAGAGAGGCAGGGCGTTCTTACCCTTGGAGATTTTCAAGGCCTGACCGCATAAAGCCCTAAGGAACTTGGTCTGATCCCATAACTGATGGTGACTCTAGCAGAAGATGGGAATAGACACCTCCTGCAGTCCCTTCCAACTCAAATTTTCTGACGACGCTATTATTTTTTGCCAGGGGCAAAGGAATAGTTTCCTTTTGCTCTTCCGAAAAGCACTGTTCAGCAAACGGTAGCATGACTGGGGTCAATACTTCTGTTGCAGGACCTCTGCATGCACCTTTTTCTTAAACACAGGCACCAAAAAAACATTATGGCCTTCTCACTCATGCTTTATTCTTCTATCAGCAACCACTGATGGCTTCCTGGTTCACTCTAAATTTGACAACTCCTCTGGATCCTCCCCCAAAAAAAGAATCTTTCCTTCTGTTATCTCTGAAGCTTTCTTTTGTGTCTGCTCTGAGCTCTTCTCAGAAATTTTCCAGTTCCTATTATGCAGCAGGTTCATGACTTATGTTCTTCCCAGTCTTCTTGTCATAACACTGAATTCCAGTAGCTTAAGTCTCAATGTGCTCTATTGCTCTTCGAAAAGAAGCCACCACCTCAGCCTCCCCATAGAGTTTTTCACCTGATGCAGTACATGGCAGCTAGACCAAGGCAAAAAGGCAGCCTACCTCCCTGCTGTCCAAACACACCTTTCTTAATAGAACAAGAAATAACATAAAGCTAACAGCTGAACAAACAAAACAGGTGCTCTCAGTCACAGCTTCCATTGCTATTTGTGCAAATAAACTACAGGCTCTGGAGGAAGGGTGCTATTTATAGCTCTAAGCTTAGGTGTCTTGTTTTTGGTAGCCCACCAACATACCCAACAAAAGTTCGCTGTTAATTTCAACATGCACATTGAACTGAGCTCTCCTGCAATTCTGAAACACAATTCAACTTAAGAAGCTTATAGACATTTATGTATATCTACAGATTTCCTGTATATATGTATTCCTGTCACAACCTATTGATTTTTTTTAGCTTTTCTTTTTCTCCTTGACTGTGCTGTTGACACTATGTATACACTCACTTTCACCACAACAGACATTTAAAAAGTCCAAGTGGATTTTTAAGTACATTAGATTCTTTAGCATGACGTTACAGATCAGAGTTAAGCTTGTATGAATGCCTTAAGCATGCCTACCACCGTTCTTTCATCAGAATGCTGTATTTTTCAATTTCAAAGCTTATTAGTGTATATTAATTAGATAGGAAAAAATGAAAAGGCAATTATAATTACTGGTTTGCATGCATACTGCACATGTTAGTTCCTCATTTCAGGACACTACAGAATCATTGCTTCAGGCAGAGGATTTATTAGGAAGATACTCAACAAGCTAAACCCCACTAATTACATATTAAAGTGATAAAATGTCCCACCTATCCCATGTTCAGTGTAAGTCAGTTCATGACTTAAGAATATCACTGAAAATGTGTATAATCTTTTTCCTCTTTCTGTAGACAACTATATTAAGCTCAAGTAATTAAGAACAAATTGTGCTTAGGTTGCTTATCCACACTCTGTTTCCATCTGAAATTAGAGCTGATAATCTACCAGACTTTCACAGAAACATACAACATATAAAAATACTATTTACGCATTGCATTCAGAAGCCTACGTGAAAGATGAGGACACATGGGTACAATCACCCATGCAAGACAGTAAACTGTTTATACTGTGCAAGTTTCATATAGCTGTATCCTGCCACTCCCAAGCAATTACTTAAGAGAATACACTCTTACACTTTTATTTCAAAACAGAAAGTTTAAATCATACTCCTCCAAATGAATGCCAAAACTGGACACATTATGTGGAACGAACAGAGATTAAATGCCACTATGTTGCAAGGAAGTGATCAGAGCTTAACAACCTGCACTACCACTAAAACTTCAAAATGTTGGGCTTTTGCTGGGTTTTGTGTTTTGGGGTTTGGTGGCAGGGGAGCAGGTAAGAGGAAAAAAGTAGTTTTAAAAACAGGGGTATTAGAAAGGCAAGTCACTTATTTCAGTCTTTTTCCTAAGTGGTTAAAAGAACTATGCAGCAGCTCCACAACCCTTTTTTATATGTACACCTGGGAAGAATACTGAATCCTGTTACTTTCCTTAGTGTTACCCTGATGTGGTTTAGACCAGATGTTTAAATGTTACAGTATGTACATTTTCTTCTCTTCTTCCAAGGCAAAAGCAAAATAAGAGGAATATTTGACTTCACTCCACAAGAGACCTATTTAATAGTTTGGCGGTTATGTAAGTAAAGGTAGCTTGGCTAAGTCAATGTTGACGACATACAGAACGACATGATCCTAATGAGTTGGAAAATATTGGCTCTCATGAGATTCAACCAGATGCTACTGCGCTGAGAAAGCTACTGTATTATTGAATTTCATTTTTATGAGGTAAAATTTATTATTCAACCATTAAGGTATCCCACATGAAATCTTGCATAAAATAGTTTTACAGTTACTTTCTGGAAAGTAGATTTTATTTTAACTTTAAGACATCATTTACATGAGGGATCCAAATGCCTATTTGATCACCTTCAATAGAGAAATGTAAGGTCTGCAAGCAATTTTCCCAAAAATACCAGATTAATGGAACAGAACTGTCAACAAAATAATGAACTACCTGAATAGGACAAGGAAAAAGTGGTAGCAAGTTCCAGTTTTCCAGAGTAAACTAAAGCCATGTGTGACTATGTATATGTTTTCTTGGCAGGCTGAAATGGTTAGAAACCTAGTGCTTCAGGTACCTACTAACAAATAATGAAAAAATACACAGTAAAATTACTCCATAGGATTAATTATGCCCAACCTTTGAAAGATCTTAACTGGCACCGTTTTCCTAAAATTTTGGTATTTTGTACACTTATTTCTGTAAAAAAAAAAAGTATAATACTTTTACAATTATTATTATATTAACATCAATACATCTACTTGCAAAAATGTAGAAAGCATGATGCATTTCAGATACATGTTTGTTTCCACATTTACAGTAGATGAAATGCAAAACCAGGATGTTTTACAAGCATGTGCAAGCATAGAACTAACATATTATTTAACTGACATGTAACATACTGTTGTGCTTGTATACCAAAAGGATTATAAAATAAAAACCAAAACACAAACATAAATTTCCAGAGAGCTATGTGTGGGTTGAAGACTGCTTTTGTTCTTTTTTTCTATTTTAGATATAATGCGTTATCAAAAAGTTAATAATGCCTTTTTCTTGACCCATGAAAAAGAGCAAACAGTTGTTTGCAGCTGTTTTATTTATCCATTTCTTACTTTGCATTTTGTCACTTTGTATTCCCATCTACTATTTTAAATTTTCTATTCTTTTTGTTCTTGCATAACTGCTATTTTAGGCAGTATGAATCCTTCTTCTACTTTTTAACAGTAAAGCCTATCCATTCAAGTAGTAAGCTTCATTGTTTATATTTATCTCAAATTTTTTAATTGTCTTGGCTTCTCTGAACCATAAAAATACCAGTTCACATTTGAAAAGAACCTTTGCCAAGCAGGTATTTAAAACTATGGATTACAAAAGTGCTAAGGTGTCACTGCAATTAAGGCAGTCAGGTGCTTTCAGAAATCCCATTAAGCCATTACCTGTATCTTTAAATTCCAAATCAGTTATAATTAAAAATCTGCTCTTAGCAGAATTAAATAGTCTCAAGCTAAGGAAGGTATAATATTTAAACATAGTTACAATAAATATCTAGTGTAAAAACCATATATCCTTCTTGAAATACTCATTTTGCCTGTTCTCCACAAGTTCTGAGCTCAATCAGCTAGTCACAGTACCGTACACATCATCTTACCGGTAGTTTTAGGATAACAGACCTTACTAATACGTATGACAAATACACTTCATTCTTAAATTTTGTCAGAAACCAAACACACACAACTTGCTTTT
Organism: Nipponia nippon; assembly: GCF_047370975.1. Lineage (NCBI taxonomy): Eukaryota > Metazoa > Chordata > Aves > Pelecaniformes > Threskiornithidae > Nipponia > Nipponia nippon. The sequence goes on from NW_028262290.1 coordinate 24,202,167, forward strand.
GAGACTTCAAAACTTACTTTTTTCAGCCAGCTTGCCTTTGGACAAATTCATCAGAAGAGAAACTCTCTGACTATCTGATGAAGACAGCAAGTCTAACAACCAACAAACTATGAAATACTTGAGGAAAGTCTTTTTTTCCTAGTAGAAAAAGGTTGCTGAAGAGCAGCAGGAGGACGGTAAGTGGGGGACACAGGAGCATTAATCTTCAAGCAATTTTCCCTTCCTGGTATTCCATGAATCTATTCCCAACAAGAATTTGTACAGGAAAGAGCTTGAGAGTTTGTTCTGAATCCCTACATCACCTTCAGCCCAAATTAGTTTTGAAGGAAGTTTTGGAGCAGAAAAACATTTCTGCTCCAGATGAAACCGTAGGACAGAACCACAGATCCTAGCTATAAATTCTGTTCCTATGTTTGTGGAAATACACAGTGCAGAGCTTCTTTTTTAAACTACATCCAGAGAAAGTCTTTCAGCAGTTACCCAGCAGACAGGTTCCCAAAGAAGCCTTCACGCCTTGTGAGATTCTCCATGGCATGTCAAAGGGCCAGTAGTCATGTGCTATTCTCTGATGTTCTCTCCTCCTCCTGCAACTCATGTATCTGTAGTACTTGTCTTCCTATTAAGTTTTGGCTTTCTTAACTTTTACTACTTTTCTACTCTTTCTACCTGCATCTCCTTGATTTGTTTTCCCCTGCATCTCTCCTCCCTTTTTATTAGCTGATCCTCTTTCTCCCTTTTTCCTTCCTTTCTTTTTCCCCGTAATTCATCTGTTGTTCTTTCCCTACAGCATGTTTTATCCCATATTGTAAGCACAGTTTCAGTGATGCAGTTTTAAAACTGGAGGAGATGGCTGTGTTGGAAAAAGCATACAACTAGGGATCATAATTCCTGCTAAAAGAGACCTATGCTGAGAGGATACAAAGGCTTGTGGTATCCCTTCTGAGTTCAAGTAATGCTGAATCAATATGTTATCGAGGCACATCACTCACAAAAAGCACCTGGCACAAAGCCTCAATAAAGACATAAGTTCAGCAACAACTGTTTCAGCCCAATAACTCTCTTCAGTCACCACACAAGAAGTGGTAATACAGACATAGGCCGTTGAGAAAGATGTAGGCTATGTAAATAAATGGCAAACACATTTTAGCCTAGCTATGTGCAAGTAGTAAACTATAGAAGAAAAATGTGAAGTCTCAGTATATTTTCAAAACTGACAGAACAGATCTGGAAGGGTAACGCATAACTAGAACATTTCTATAGGTGGGCACAGTTTGTTCACAAAGGACAAAAAAGCATGACAATGTACTGTGTATCAAGATTGTGTAAAATCCTGTGACCCAGACTGTAGGCAAGCAGATTTGTTGGAAACCTCTGGATAACAGCAGACCACTAAAAATAGGAAGACAAACTAAATAGGCCCTTTCTTTTTTTGAGAATAATGTCATGTCTGGGCAGGGCTTTTTTGTTTATTTTTCACAGGGGGAGAAGAATCTATATACAGACATGGCTGTTTGTCCTGCTATATTCCCAATTAGTTAGAAAGATGGCTTTTAGAAGTTTGAAAATGTAAAGGTAGAAAATAATTTGGGCAACAGTACACATGAAAGACATAGTTTATGATTCTTGTAACAGCAAAATGAAAGCAATGAATTTCAAGAAAGAGATCGCCTGGGAAATAAGATAAAGTGAAGGTAAGGAGATCTTTAATCATATTGTTACTTTTTCCTGCAAGAACACTACAATTTCATAGAAACAAAATCAGAAAAAGCCAAGGAACAAAGGGAAAGAGCTGTAGAAGAAAAAGCAAATGTGTTTATACTTGCATTATTTGTACAAAATTAATCAAAGAAACAATTAATCCACAACACTACAAGGATGGAAAACTACTTTTCTACTACTTCTGTGCATAGTTAAAATGAGCTGTGATCAGATGGAAAACGCTGAATGGAACACTACTGACAAAAAAGCTGTTACTTCCATGAGATGTTAGGTTATACAATAAAAGCTTATCTGTACACCCACAAAGATGCTCAGAGAGATAATGGCAAGAGGGGGAGCCCAAGTAACACCCTGCCAGGCTACTCCCAGGCCCACCACAGGAGCCATCAGCCCATCAAAGGCCGATCTGCACAAGCCCAGAGGAGCACAGGGGCATGCAATAGCAGGCAGGAATCCAAATCAAGGACCCCCAGGGAACATTCATCAGCTGTTGTCTTACGTTGGAGAAACTAAGCCAAATGTTAGTAAAAGAATATCAGTGATTAACAGATGTGCCTTGTTTACTGAAAAGTTCCTTATTGACATTATCCTCAGTTACTTCACAAAAAAAAAAAAAAAAACACACCACCAAGAAAAAAAACAACAAGAAAAGCTGAAATTCCAACTTCCCTGTCCGGTCAGGTTTTTTTTGAAGCTTACACACATACATGTTCCTGTTAAAGTAGGTGGAAGCTGACACTAAGTACAAGGATGATTTTCAAAAAGGCATGATACTAGATTTTACACAAAGGTATTCAAAAAAAAGGTAGTAGACTTACAGAATCAACCAAGCCAACAATTAGGGCAAAAGGGTAGACAGCAATCATTTCATAGCCTTGAACTCAAAGCTGCCTTCATCTAGTTAACGTGAAGTACAACTACAGAAGTATAAAATTTACCAGGTCAAGCGTTAAGCCATGAACAAGAGAAGACCAAAACAAGTGTACTATACTGTTCATTTACTTTAAGTACTTAAAATGTGTGCTCCAGATTTCTATTCTGCAGATACGTTGTTAGCACGGTTGTATCACAGTTCATTGAACTGAGGGTCTGAAATGTGTTAAATGATGGAACACGTTGGTTTGGAACTGTGCAAACCCTAAGACCATCTGAAATGATCAAATGACTGTATTCTCACATTTCTCTGAGGTGTGGATTGTAAATGTGCTATCTTCAGAAGTACCAGTACTTGAAAATAAAACCTCACAATCTCATCCTTAGGTGACCCACACAGAATCAAGGAATGAAGAGAATCAGTGACTTTTGGGAAAGAAGGAAAAACTAAGCACTTAAAACAGTTATTCTAAGGGTTATGCACCTGAAAATACAACAGTTCTTTTGCACCACCAGATCAACACAGATTTAACTTTAAAAACCAACAGGACTGAAAAAGGAAAATAAGACTGAGAAAAATAGGGCTGATAAAGACTTCCAGTGGTAGTCTAATCCACCATTCTGCTTCAAGTCATTATTTACTACATCTGAATCATTCTCCTAACACATTCTCCAAGACTGGTAATGATGGAGATTCCAAAAGATCTCATTTATTCTTGTTATGTGTTTATATACAACAGAAAAACAATCATGGGTCTAAACAACAGTGGGTCTAAATTATTCTAGCCTGCATAGAAATATAAATTAAAAAATACATTATCTTCTTCTGGATGACCTTTATGCACTTGAAGATTGTGGTCTCCTCTGTAAGGTGGTCAAAATCCTTTATTTAATCCCAAAATCCATGGGTGTTTTGTAAAAGGATGACAGGTAGCCAATTTCATTATTTGTATCATCACCACTGAGACTTGCATATCTTCAGCAATTTCACAACAGTTAAGTAATATTTATTTATGAAACTGGTTAAGAAACATCTGCAGACCTTTAAAAATATTCAATGTATGCCATTGATTAATAAAGCCCTTAATAATGCAGTATTTTTTATTTCCTCCAACGGCTTCACCTCTGAATGATCTTAAGTTACAACACTGCACCATATAAAGTAGCAAGGGTGGATGTTTCAGATGAGGGAAGCATGGAAAAATTATCCTGTATGGGAAAATTAAATGCATCCAGAAATTGGTGCCAAGGAGTGAAGCTTGGTGGCTTAGCTTACATCCTGGATTTTAAGCATAAGCTATAAATACCCATATACACACAAAAAACATTCTGTCTGTTAACAGTGTAAGTAAAAACCTGGATTTAAAGGATATAGTTGTAGGCACATTCACTAGCAGTGCTCTGTACCATAATAAATACTTAACCAAAAGCATCACATATTTACCTGAAGTTTGGAAAACCTCATTCAGTAAAGCTTCATTTACCACCACCGAACTCACATTTCCAACAGGATGACACCAGCTCTGATAAATAGTCTGAAGCAGAAGGGTTTGAGCTCTAGTTGCTTGAACTGTCAAATTAGGAAGCTCAAATATGCATTCTGTTAGCGGGACATGAGCTCGCTTGGTCCTGTTTAAAATATTAAGAGGAAAGAAAAGGAAAATCATTACTTTGGTGCATAAAAATCACAATTTAAAAACTTAATCACAGAATACCAGACTATAAGCAGTTAGTTTGTAAGGCTGGTGCTGTGTGCCTGTTAAATTTCTTCTTGTAAGAGGTGATTCTACTTATACTAAAATTCACCCTAAATAGGACTTCTGTTACATGATCTAACTTTAAATCTCCCTCCAAAACATGAGAGGAAAAATCATACATTTTCATCTAATTATCTCTTGGTTTTAAAGTATTTAATAAAAACAATTCCAAGTGCTCCCACCAAAATAAGAGCCACTCATAAAATTGTGAAGTTATTAAAAAACACAGAAGAAATCTGTTCAAAAAATCGAATTTTCTGAAAAATTTTTATTTAAAACCTTACAGTGAATCACTAAATAAGATATGTCCAGTGATCCAAAACACATACAGACAATAACCATACAACAAAATAGAAACAAAAAGCCCCACATTCCATATTTCTTCTTATATGCCATATTTGGCTGACATAGAGCTTAAGTGATTCTAATATTTTTCGATGCCTTTTACCTTATAATCGGTGAGGAGAAATAGGCAGGGACAGGCATTGGGAGGGTAGTGCAAGGTACAGGACATTCTATTTGGAAATAAATTCTTCTGTGACAATAGAGTCCACTGTCAACAAGAAGGCTCTACCACAACTATAGCAAAGTCAGTAAGTTACTTTTTCTTCCTAATATATACACTGTTATCTGAAATTAAGCAACAGACTGATTTGCTACGTTCAACAAAAACTACAAAAGTTCTTTAATAGTCTCATTTTGGAGCCTTTTCCTGCAGCATATTTACAACATTATTATTCTTGCCCTAATCACCTCCTGCTCCATAACTGAAACGTACTTTTTGTACTATTTAGCATTATTTTCTCTAGAGTCCCCAATCTATAATCACTGATGCACAGATTAGCTCATTCTCATTCTGGAGAATATCCTCCATTAGAAGATTGTAGGGACAAGCCTAAAGTCACATGAAAATTAACAATATTAGGTTAATGTTCCATTGGGAATCAGAACGTCAAATGAGGGAAAGCTGCTGCAGCTGCTCACACAATTCCTTAGCCCAAGAAAAAAGCATCCTTTACAAAAACGTTCAAGGGGTTGAAAGTATAAAGACATTCTCTTGCAGACACTGAATGGCTCTTTAGATCTGCCAAATCAAAGCCTTCCAAGGAACAATACATTGCGTCTCCTATCTGGCTCCACAAGAAAATGCTTGCAGCCTTATGACCTAACATACATGAAATCATATGAGTAGTAGACACTCTGCAGGAGGCTCCATGAATTCAGAAACAGGTCGTTCCTGATGCTCAGACTCTAAAATCTGTAGCAGCATGAAGTGACACAAAATTCTGGCAATAAGAAGTAGACTTCTTTGCACATTCTGCACCTGATTAGGAGAATGGCCCTTCACCAAGAAAACTGAAGAAAGAAGCACATCATCACTTCTCAGACCCATGATCATTATCATCTAGATGAAGAACCAGAATAGCAAAATACTCTGCTGCTAACACTTTTGGCCCATAAACTGCAGATAAGGCCTGTGTGACATATGAAGCATCGTCTGGAAACAAGCATTCTGAACATCAGAAGACATGTATCAACTACCATGTTGACATGGTGATACAGCCAAAGGTAATGTCATCACTTTGAATTTGGACTTGCACATACAAGCATTCACCTGAAGTCACAAACAGATCTCCTCCCTTGATTCCTCATCAATACCAGGGAACAGCTAAATGAAAAGCATTTTCTCTGGAACAAGAGGAATTAATCTCATGAAGTGTTAGATACCTACAGTATAAACAAACATCCGTATCTAAGATGGCTGTATAGATCCTTTTAAGGTAAAAGGAGAGAAAACAGCACTTACATACGTAACAGAGATCTGTTCATTCTAGGTCTGAGGATTAAATGAACTGCTTTCTGCAGGTCACTATTTCTGCCCACTGCCTATAAAGGCAGATTAAGATAATAATCTCAGCTGTGGATGTCTACCCCATAGATCAATGTTTCATAGATAAAGCCCATGCACAAAAGTCAATTCCATTGCTCCTCACTAAAATTAAAAACAAGGGAATAAAAGAAAAATTGATTTCTATGAAAGAAGATACTCATGAAAGATTGTCAGAAAATGGATGTAAATACAGATGGAGGACAAAAAAACAAATAAAAACAGATGTTGTAGCCTTCTGTAATAGTAATCAGTATTCTTTAGACCAAGGTTTTTCAACCTCATAAAGCTTGGAATCAGGATTACCTGTCTCAAAAATGTTGAGAAGAAGGGGGGAGGAAACCAGCAACAAGACTGCCTCTGAGCTGCAACTCATTTGAAGCTAATGACACAACTGTGCTGCCAGCTTCAAATGCCATTTGCAGAAAAAATATGGATGAAGGAAAAACATTTCATGATTATATGGGAGAACTCAGCCTTGTGTCTGGTAGTAGAAACTTCTTTCAGAATGGAAAAAAAAAAGAGGCAGTCTATTGTTGGAGTGAAACTATCAGTCTTTGAAGTCTGGAGCTACCATATTTTGGATCAGTACAGTCTTCATTGCTAGGAAAATCAAAACTCATTAGAGGCCTTTTCAGAAGAGATGTTATATTAGCCTTGCTTATTTCTTTTCTTTATAGCAGTCCCTGACACCAAACAGTGAGAAAACAACAAGAAAAATTACATTTGCCCTGTTTGGGGGAACTAAGCATCTCCTACCTGCCTTTTCTTCTGACAGCCATGTAAAGATCTTTCTAGAGTACATGGGCAGACCACTTGCTGGCCTCACTGCCCGAGATCACTACTCTATCAACTGCAGCACAGTAGGTCACCAAAGGGGCAAGAAATATCTGTACGAAACTCCTGAAGCTCTTACTGTCTCTCAGTTTGAAGTTCAAACACAACACACACCTTTCCTGAAAACGTTCTTCTCCCAAAAAGTACAAATACCACACGTGGCCATCTGAGAAAAGAATGCATCCAAACACATTTGGAATCTGTTTAGCCATTTAAAAAAAAGTTCTTGTCTACACTTCAAAAAATTAAGCTAGTTAGAAAATTAGAACTACTTTAAGGAGAGACAAAACAAAAGCTGAAAATACTACTAGTATTAAATAGGGACATAGGGAAAGATGCTGCCTGGTTAAAAAAACTAAAGAAAAACACTGACTCAGACAGCCAAAAGGAACTAACAGCCTGAAACATATTCTGACAATTTCTACCACACAACACGTGTGAGAGGACACATGAAGATCACTCTCTTGTGGACACAATTAGATAAAACATATCTCCCATTTCAGCTCCTCAGATAAACATACATTCCTCTATGTAAATATACACATATCCATATAGTCGCTAGAAGAAAAGCTCTGGGTTCCATGAAAAGCACAGGTGAAGACTGCAACACTGTGGCCTTTTCCAATGCTGGTCCCAAGTTTGAATTTGAACTTGCTTTCCTAGCATTTCCTAGAGTGTAAGTCCAAGCTCCGTAATTTATCAATGTAAGCAGAAAAGGTGTGCATAACTACAGGAGTATATAAGGTGATTCTGTACTTAGGAAAGTCCATCCCTGTATTGTGCTATATGCACAATAAAAACATTAATTTAAAACTCAAGATTAAACAGACAGCACAAACCATTTACTTTTATGTAGAATTGAAGTTGGAGAACTAGATATGTATGTTAGCAAAGCTTTTGCAGGCATTGCATGGAAAGAAATGTAATGCACGGTGATAGCAATCAGAATGGTTCCTAGTATCCCTTTTTTTCAAGCCATATATTGCAATCTTTTATTATTTATCTCATCACAGAAGTGCACTGTAACATTTTTCCTTTCTGCCCTTCTCCTTTCTGTTCTTTTGCCTTCTGTTATCCTTTCAGATAACTTACATTTCCTACTTTTCCCTCTTATTTCTGAATATTATTTTGCAGGATTAAAATGAAATATTTCAGAAAAAAAGTGTCTGAATATTTCAAAAGACGAGTTCCCTAATGTAAAATTGGGAAGGAAGAAAGAAGGTAGAAAACCGTTTTCAGCAAAATTCAGGACGAACATGACTCTGCAATAACTCCATCTAAAATAACACACTTGTATTAACAAATTCACTTCCCTTAAGGGGGGGGTCTGTGAAGAGCTGTGACAATCACAGCACACAATATGACGGTAGAAAAGATTTTGCTTTAGAAGTTTGACTATTCATTTAATACATATTACAGCTACCGTACTGAACTATGCTAAATTTAAAACTTAAAAGTTTCACATAAAATAGTCCCTTATGGGTAATAACAGTGTATGAATTTTTTTTAACAATATGCAAATTCTACGCTTATTGTACTTTAACAATCCCATAGGAATAAAGTCTACCGGTCCTCTTCAGATAACTTTGGAGGAATGGGAAGCTGAAGAAAATAAATCCTTTTTTATAGAGAAAAAAAAAAAAAAAAAATCAAGGTGGGGAGAAAGCATTGTACCATGTGTGCAGCAAATGTTGCTTAAAGGAAATTTTAACTAGCCCTGGCTAGTGATGAAAGTACATTTATAATTCAGGATTTGTTATAATAGTTTTGAAACACAAATAATGCATTTAAAAGAACTTAAAATACAAGTTTGCTACCAAACTGCACCTGTTAATACAGAAAATCCATCATTAATAAGGTACTGCGCTATATTTAACCAAAGTTTTATGACCCAAGAGATATATTCAAGCAATAAGTGAAAATACAAGTACAAATAATTTTTTCAGTAAACCAAGTCAGATCTGTGTTTCTACATTGTATCATTAAATTTGTATTAAGCAACTGAATGTGACTTCATATCAAAACTCATCACCATATTAAAACAGTTATGGCACATAGTTGGAGTCTAAAACCACTATTTAAACGGCACTTTAAAACTGTAACAACAATAGAAATAATTATTTCTCAAATCTTTACACTCAAGAGTTAAGATGCAGTTCTGAACATATGTTCATTTAACTGAACAGGTTAAAAAACTACCAATTCAAGCACTCTTCTCTAGGGGAAAATAAATCCTAATGTAACTAGCAGGATAGGCTACTCATTAAAGCTGAACTTGGACAAGTTCCAGAATAAATTTAAGGAAATATGAACAAGCAAGTCTTGCTGTGTAGTGGCATGGAGTGAAAATGAATCTGTCCTAATTAAATGATTTTTAAATACAGCTTGGTTGTACCCAGTTTGCTGACAAACTGTAATACAGACTTGCTGAAATATCTGGATAAATCTGGCATACCATTAAAGAAAATAGTTTTCTGCGCAGTTTTTGAATGAAAACATGAATTGGACCTCATTATACACCGTGCATAGGCACCAATATAACCAGTCCATGTAAGTTCACAGGCCTGCTATGAAATATTTTCAGTTTGTAGACTTTAGGAACAGCAACTTATTCTTTTAAAATCAACACCTCAGAGTGATTGAAAGAATATAGTGGTGAACAGCTGGCTCCAGAGGTTTATATAGAGTCCCCAACTGCAAAGCTGGAACCTGCAAAGTGTTTCCAAAAATTTAATTTTTGTTATTACTCATATCCTGTACAGTAAAATACGATGAGTTCATTTTTTCCAAAATAACAAAAACCAGTAACCTGCTACCAGAACCCAGCAACTGTGCCTTAGAAGAACCTGAATGTAATTTAAGTGCCTAAATAATTTCAGTCAGCATTTGCACACCTTTCCTCTCAGGCAAACAGAAAATGTATGCTGGTTTTATATTTGACATGAACAAAGGCTTCATCTACATACCTACAACAAATCCATATTTCTACTTAATCGGATCTTTCATAACAACTTAAAGAAAATGACAATTTTGATCCTTTTTTTAACATTTAAGCAACTACTATTGGGCAAGGGAAACAATATCTAGCTACTTAATAACAAGTATCAAAACTCTGAAGGGAACGCACAGGGAGAAGAAGAAAGGGAAAGGAAGTTAACCACTACAGTCTTAGAATTTTTTTTTTTTTTTAAATGTAAGACTGAAGTTACTACCACTCACAATAAAAAACACTCCCATCACATGGCTGCATACACTAACACAATTTTTAGTCTTCAGACAGCAACACAGTTATTTGTGCTAGAGGACCAAATTAATTATTATCGAAAAATAATAATTAAACCCGCTTTGGAACACCTCATTCCAAAAACATCTCCAAGACTGATGTCTTCAAAACCTCTTCTGCTCTTCTATAGGCTTCACTAAAGGCTGTCTGACATCTTATGTCATCTCTTACACAGGTGAATTTTCAGCAGCTGCAGCTACCTTTGCCTCTTATTTGTAGGAAATACTGCTAATCATACAATTTATTACAAGGGAAAAACTTCAAGATTCACCAGTTTTTTACTTTTTCTCCAATTAATAAAAAAATTACTTTTTACTTTCTGAAAATTTTAGATATGGGATTAGAAGAGAACAACATGATCATTTCAACACTGACTTCTCTACACTATTTTTTTTTTAACATCAGCTCTGGAATTGAAATTGTCAGTGATGAAAAATGTTTGTAAAGTGTTAATTCATATGTGAATTTCAGAAAAAAAAAAAAAAACAAACCGATTTCCTTGAAACAATTGTGAAAACAAAACAATGCAGGCAAAGTACAAGTGTCAATATGTCTTAGAAAATGAACAGAGGATATCCATTCCCTATTCTCAGTACAGTGTGTGTTTTAATGGAACAATAAAATTTAGCTTTATACAGCAAAGAAAAATAAACGCATTACTACAAGAACAGAAATAACTACTAAATTCAAACAAGTATCTAAAAGGAAGAAACCTTGCAAAAAAACTCCCTTTGAAGCAAACAATGCAAGACTCTGGACATACGTGTTAGGAGCTCTAAACTTGGACTGTTTTTGAAATCAATTAGTTTGTTTTGTTACATTTGGACATTAAAAATTATGATCATTAAAAATTATGATCATTCCATACAAATAATAATACTGGTTTGTGAAACCACAAGGAAGTGAGAAGCAGTGACCTCAGCGGGACTGTCATTGTAACTTTATCTGCTGTGAGACACCAAGAGAAAATGTCAAAGGCTGCAAGAAAAAACAAAGACCTGGAATGTGAGGGTAGGAAAGTCTTGATTTCCCTCAGCTTGAATACAGCCACACTAAGCATCAGTAAGTCTTTCACCCACTGGATTAAAAGTTTAAGAAAGAAGGCAAGAAAGCAGTCTATCACCACTTCCAGTTAAGTCATTGCCTACGTGCCTCAAAATGCAACAGATTTGAACTAGAAATTTGTTGATACCAACAATGGATAACCCAACAAGGGGTTGGGTTTTCAGTCTTACTTTTGGACACATGATAAACTAAGGTGGCTGCTGAAACTGTAATGCCAGACCATGTTAAGCCTGCAGCTGCACTAGAGAAATGTATTTAGGATGTTTAGATCAAATTCAGCCTACTGGCTTTGGGAAAGCTCATCAATGGGACAGATGCAAGGAATCTGAACTTCCACCAAACTGCATGTGGAGGTCAGTCACTAATTGCCATTTCTTTGAAAAAAACCTCCTTTTCTAATCACTAGTTAATACTTGCCTCCAGAAAGAATCATTAAAGTGACAAGAGCAATCTGTAAAAGAATAACATTCCAAGTTCTCTGCTCTGAGAGAGCCCTTAGTCTTCTTTACGTCCTTTATATGGTTAGCTTTACACACATCATCAAACAACTGAATCTCGTGCATAAAGTTGTATCTTTGAAGAACTGCATCTCCAGAACTCCACAAGGTTTGAGGGGGAAATAAGAAAACAAGGGATAAGAAACTCTCCTCATGGGTTGTTATTAATGCCAATTTAGAACATTTTTTCTTATGTACATGTTAAACATCTATGCTTTCTTTACTTCTGCAAGAAGGTCTGTAACTTTTTAACGTGAATCTAGGAATCTTATTGTCCTTGATTGTGGATGTTAGTGGGGACAAGGGAAAGGATATGACATTTAGCTGTATTATATCCAGTGAGATCCAAATATAAGAAAAAATGGGAAAATATGAGGAAAAAATTAGAAAAATCAGTACTTATTACAGTGACCAAAGATCAAAACATATTAAAAAGGCAAAACAAAATTAAAAAAAAACCAACCAAACAAACAAAAAAACCAAACCAACAACAGAAGAGTCCAGAAAGAAGCAAGGACATTTTATAGGGAACCACCGGCTTGATGAGGGTAGTACACAGAGAATCATACCAGAAGCAGAGCACTTTTACATCTACTATTTGAGTTGTGCCATGTATCTTCTCAGGAGAACTAGTTCCTACTCAGAAAAGCAGCAATGCCAAAATAAATGCAATCATTATCATTTACCTCCTGGTAAATGATAGTTTCCCTGACAGGGGGAAATTGGCTGGAACTTGGAGATGCTGTAACTAAACAATGGCAGATGACCAAGGCCACCAAAACCACCAGAGGTAACCAGGTAAAAGTTGCTAGTGTCCATAAACCTCCAAACAGCAAAGATCTACGTTTATTAAAACGGAGCAAGTATTACATTTTTTTGTTGCTTTTGTAAATCTAGTGTCATTGCTTTGGATACCACAGTGTAATCCAATCTCAGTAGCCACAGGGGTAGAACAGGGTTTGGGGAACGGACTTCCCACAGAGCAGCCTGCTTTACTATCCAGAGAAGCAACCTCTCCCCCTCCCTCTTCCTTTTCGTCTCCTCCTTACCCTTTCACACACTCCCAGAAGCAGCAACAGCCATTAAATCAGTCCTCTAAATCTGCCACACAGAGCCATTTGGTTGCCATTAGCAGGTAAAACAGGGAGCCAGGAGGGCTCAGAAACATGCTGGTGCTCAGTGAAGAAAATTACATGGACAAACGCGGTCATCTGCTGAACATGACACCACAAAACAGGAATAGGACAGAAAGGCTGCTGTCATTTGGCAAGGAGATCCATGCTTAACCTGGTGTTATCAGGGGAGCAAGAGTCATGACTATGGCAGCCCTGAGAACAGCAACTACTTCCATCATCCTTTCATGCTGTCAGAAGTAAGAGCATCAGTTCTCAGAAACTATCCCTTCAATCCGAGGCAAATTCACACAGTCAACTCAACAGCTAATAATACAGTCAATTACAAGGGTTTTTTTGTAGGATACAGGATATGATTTTGTAGGATAGAATTTTGTTGAATTACTAGCACAATTAAGCACACATAAGGATTTTTTGATACAGAATCCTATCTAATATGATCTTTTAAATTGCACTTATTATTTTGTTTTTAAGTTACTGTCAAATTACCTTTCTTATTCCCAGCAAAGCTGCAAAATTTGGCATCTTAAATACAAATTAGTTATCATCTCCTAATAAATTTATTTCAAAATGTGCAGATATTTCATTTCTTAGACTATTCCATTCTACTAATGATTTCAAATTTCAAACTCTTTTCCTACCCCAAATTTGCAATGTGACTTTCCTCTTTGCTATTTCTTATAACACTTTGGAAATTATCAAACATGTTCGAAAATTACATATACATTATTTACAAGGAAACAGCCCAGCTCGTGGGGCCTGTCTATGGTGAGGACCTTTCCATTTGCCAGAGCCAGCACAGCTGACCAGACCCTCTTCCTTGCCTGAAAGTACCCCAAAAGTAAATTCTAGTATCCGTTAAGATAGAAGTTACAGCATCAAAAGGAAGTTGCTGGAAGGGGGGAAAGAGTGCTTTGTTATTCCCATTACCAGAGAAGCCTTTAATATAGCAAAGGATGGATCAAGGGTATCGTCAACAGCAAGGACATGAACGGACAAGGTGTGCTACTGATTCGCATGTATATGCTGCGTAACAGCAGAAAGAGTGTAAAGGCTGTTAAAATGATTATGTTGTGGCCTCGTTAATTAGCAACCTCAAAAGAATTTTAAAGGATATTAGAAGCTATTTAAAGCAAACCAATAAATCTCAGTAAATGCATAATACTTTTTACTTCAAAGACTACAATTATTGTTAAATCTAAATTTACCACCTTAAGCGCTGACTCCGGCATTGACTTTACACATTCTTTCCTCAAAAATAATACAAACTTTGAAGCAGATTCTATGGATATAGTTTTTTGTGTTCAGTTTTGGTCTATTCACTGTGAGAGTCTCATTACATCTACCTCATTACTTAAAAACTCCACAATCCCTAGTGAGTCTTCAAGACCATCAAAATTATCACATACATACACACTGAAGAAAAAGACGCCATCAGTAAAAGATAAAATCAGAAAAACATTTTCTTGCTGTGATATATGTACACAGCCAAATCCAAGATGTATGCAACATAAAAGTTAGAGTATAAGAAATACAAGTACTTTCAGAGCAAGAGACTAAGTCAGTGACAGCGTTGTAACAATTCCATTTCCATTTTCCCTTCTTTTAAAAATTAAAAATACAAAACCAGATTCTTAATTCTGTCATTCTGCATGTATATGCACATTTTTTGACTATCAAAGAAATATTCTAATCATGCTTACCAAATATATTTCCATCTATTTGATTTTTCATTTTTGAATCAGTCATTAAACTCGAAGGAAATGCTAGCTAAAAATCAGCGAAGAAAACTAATTAAAATTTACTTTAAAACCCTGTAGGCTTTTGTTTAAAAAACATACACATCATAATGGATAAAAATTCTGATTAATTGAAAAATAAATCCACAATTCTTATACTAGTGTCTCAACCAACATAATCCTTTCCATTTCTTGCAGTAATATCAGAAGCACCTGTAACAGGTATAACTGATTTCCAAATCTGTTCAGATATACAGATTTTGTTCTCATAGTTTACTGTTTAAGGGCCTCATCCCACATGAGCCTGACTTCAGTTGTTCTCTTGTTCTTCCTTTTTTGTTCAAATTGCCCTTTCATGTTCTCATCCAAAACACATCATACTAAGAAAATCTAGTTCAGAAACTGGGAGCTGATGTTCTTTAGAAGATTAAAACCTAATGAAAATCAGACAATGCCTATCAGATATACAGGCCCAATGGAGGTCCAAATATTAGCATGTGTTCAATACGGTACCTGTTCCTTAGTATGTACAGCTGACAGGTTACTTTAAAAGATGTTGCTAAAGAAATAATAAAAAAAAATTACAAAGCTATAAACAAAATACACAAATAACACGCAAACCCTTAGCCTAAAACCAAAGACAGATCCTGATCTATGAGAAGGACTATTGCCATAGAAAAGAAAAAGCACATCTGGGTCCCAGAGGGAACAAGCATGAGGAGAATACAGCAAACAAATGATACTGGACACAGGACAGTATGCTTCTCCTACCTAGAGATGAACACAGATGCAGTAACGCTGCTAAGGTATTATGGACAGCTGAACAGATGAACATGCACATAAACCCTTATATTTGGTTTATTTGTTGCTCCAACTGAAGATAAATACAGCTTTTTTTTAAATAAAATGTTTTTAGTCACCATTTATCATGGTTATCAAATTCAACTGAGTGTCACATTAACATTCTTGTAAAAATAGGCGCATAATTTAAGACTATAGAGCTTCTGGTACCTCACTCCAGGCAAAAATGAAGCCTATCACTCAACAACGAAGCTCTGCAGAGTCAAAGAAGGATATGCTGCAGCTTGTCCAGCAACACAACAATCCTCCATAAGCATAATGGATGCAACGATAAAAAGATAAACAAAATCAGCAATTCTATATAGCTTATTCAAGAAGCATATAGCTTATTCAAGAAGCCTTTAAACATAGTGCTTTAGTGAAGGAGGATTATTTAGTGTGCAAGGTGAAAAATACAGTTTCAGAAACATAATTCTATAGGGAGCTATATTAAAAGTCCTAACGCAAGAAAGAATCTAATTTTTTCTTCAAGTTATTGTATTTAACAACTACAAATTTTTAAGACAGTGCTTTCAGTCCTATCAACTCCCATGGCATTTTCTTATAAAGAAGTTGCCAAGAAAAAAGCGAAAGGTAAGAGAGCAACTGTAACACTAAGGTACACTCCTTCAAAATCCTATGTAATGACCAACATTTGAATGGGGGTGGCTAGCAGAATGACACCACAGTTGAACTCCATGCCCTTCAGTTTCAGGGTGCAGGTTTCAAGCAGGTTATGTCCTTATTTGCCAACTAAGGAAGGCCAAGTGCAGGCTCCAGTAATAGTCTGTGGCTGTGCATGCTGTTTACCCATTAGCTTCCTCCCTGCCAGTTTCAGGCCACAGCAGCTGGCACTTTCTCAAACAATGCTGAAGGGAGCAAGCATGCCAGAAGCTGTCTCCAGTCTGAAGCCTGACCATATCCTCCTTAGCTTTAATTTTTTTTTCCTCCTTTTAGGAGTGTAAGGGAAAGCTACAGGAAGGCATATGGACATGAACTGAACCATCAGAGGCCACCAGGCCTCAGGGGCACAGACTGGTTTCTGGAATGTTTTATTTAATAGTATAGATGCCAGCTCAGAGACTGTATTTCTCTTTGTGATTCACAGATACACTTAAAGAGGGGTTTAAAAAAAAAAAAAAAAGCCACCAAATTGCAGGCAAAGTTTTGGAGAAATAAAGGACAAACATTGTCTGTGAAGACTTGCCACCACTGGATCTTTCTGGCCAGAGTTTACATGGGTAAAGCATCATAAACTGAGAATATCACCAAAAATCCTAACCAGATATTTTCTACAGATAGTGGTAACACTAAGTAGGAGAAACAGAATTTCCAAATATGTCCAATACAAAAGGAATATATATTAGGGATTCAAATTTTCTGTAGTATTTATGCTGCGTAACAGCAGTTGAGCTTTAAGTTTTGAGACAAGCAGTCTCAAGTAAAGCAAAATGCATTTTCAACCCTGAAAATCCTACACATTTTGAAATAAATACCATTTGCTTGTTTCTAGTAAAAATGCCAGCAAATACTAATGGCAACAGTTACAACAACCAGGATAAAGTACTCACCATGTGCAATCACTTTCCCTGGACAGATAGTAGTTAATAGACTTAATTTACTTTCACTGAAGAGCCTTGACAATTAATTAGTCTAAATAACTACACTGGAAACACTATAAATGACCACCCTTTACTGTCAACTCTGCTGAATTTCCTCCTCATGGACAACACTAAAAAATACAACTGCTTCCAATTTACATTGATTAAAAGTGCACTTTTAACAGATTTGCTGAATGCTGCCTGCCACATCTGCTGAGAAGCAGTAAGATTAGATCTGGACTTGATTTAAAAAAAAAAAAATTAAACTAGAGGTTTCCAACTGAAGTTAATTTGTAGTCACACTAATCAAGCTGCAAGTCATGTACTCAGAATGCAAAACCCCTCCTGGACAGACGCTTGTTCTTGCTTACTGACAACAGGTCCTTCCAGAAGACTACAGTTGAAAAGTGCCCCAAAATGTTCATGTTGAAACTTGATACATTAATATCACTGCAGATTAGAAAATGTTCCACACAAGTTCCTTAAGCATCTTCATCCTTATACACAAGCATGACCTACTTCAACTTCCATAATGAAAGATATGTTAAACTGTGTTATCAATGAAAAAAAAAAAAAATCATTCTCCTGTTAAAATTGTTAAACCACCCTATACTACTGTTCACAATTTACTATGATATATTGACATACCTACTCCTCAAACAAACACAAAGATGCACAGTAAACCAAACTTCTGACAGTGTCAAATTCTTTGCTCTAAGCCATACCAAAACCAAATACCAATAAATTTAAAAAAACAAAACAGAACAAAAAACACTCTGATTTAGTATGATGTTCTTTAATGCATTTTCTAGGCAATGGCAGAGAAGTACATAATGCTGAAGCAATCCAGCATACTCCCTAGACTGATTGTTCACATCTGAGGCAATTCTACACAACCACCTCTGCAGAACCCAAGAGAATGACTGCTTCTGTCTGGTTTTGCACTGCCCATATCACTGGCATATCTCAATAGTTCAAGCAGGTTTTTACACGTGCTAGCTCTAACTGAGATGATGCTGATGTGGCTGAAACTCTCTCCCGTACACTGATGGCATCTGTTCAGGCACGCAATCTCAGATCTTTTCTGTTTCGAAGGATACCCTGAATTTTTCATCTGGCAGTTATATCCAATTACTGACATAACTAATAGTCACAACTGAATGCTACAAAATGAGTTTCATGTGTTCTCAACCTGTTTCTGCTTCTGACCCAGGAACCGAGCATGCCCCTCAACTGCCCATGTGAAACACAATCCACATCCAATCTAAATTGACATTACTCTTGATTTACTGTGACTAGTCAATAAAACAGGCTGCCAAAAATCAAGACCCAAGTGTCAATTTATTGGAAAACTTCCTAGATTTATGATCTAATGCTCACAGTTTATGGATATCTGGCTCTGTGTTTCTTGCCAGCAGGGTCGGCTTGCCCTTACTAGCAGAACTGCACTGAACTGCATGACAGCTACATCTCATGACTCTCAAGCTCACAAATCTACTTTGATTTCTAGTTCTAAGCAGCATTACTCCACTGGACATGGCCTGCGAAGATGCTTCAATCAAAAAAGTAACAGATAGTTCACCTGATCCCCCATTACACACTTTTAACCCTCTCTTCAGTGAGCAGCAAATCCTAAAATCTCCTACTGTCATCACAGTAGCACCTTGTCAGTAAAGGCCACGTCAGCAGGAGCTAATTTCCTTGCTAAAGAACTTCTTACTGTGCAAGAAGCCAGATCTTCATCTACCACACTGCTTGTGGATCAATATGAATTGCTCTCACTCTGGTCAATTCATTGCGATACCATTAAATGCACACAGGATTTTCAAGATGACCCATAAAAGAGACAGGAGCAGGTGCACTTCATGACTCAGAGGAGCTTATAATGTCCTTACTGGATTGTGTAAGGAGTCTAAGAATGAATTCTGTAGATAGGAATACAGTTGTATGGCATACTGCTATGTGGCTTTAATTAAGAGAGGGATGTTTGCCTTGTGAGGAATATATGATGGAAGAAAATGGAAGTAAAGCTGTATAAAAATACAAACACCTTTACAGTAACAGAGCAGAAATCTAAACAGTAATAACACAAGATCTTTAGAATCCTCAGTTTTTGTAATGCTTAACATTAAATTTTTAAATTTATAAGTTAAACCAAATTATGTGTACAAAGCAACCATTTGGCAACTACACAGTGACAAAGTCAAAATAAAAGCTAGGAAGTCAGGTAAGAAAACAAAATGCTGATGTTCAGATCACTGGCAAAGCATGTTTCTCAATATCCTTGTATAATAGTTAGCCAAAAGGAGGTTACAACCTAAGGTGCCAATCTAAGGTAAATGTAACAGATTCTAGAGACACAGTAAATATTTACCTTTACAGTTAAATCTGTGTTGAAATATTAAGAGCAGCTATATTATATAAATGTTCTTAAGGGTTCATAAAAACAAAGCCTACAGAAACTGCACATATATATTCCATGTGAGGATCTCTGTATCTAGATTTCTGTAGTAATCTTTCAGTACTGTGAGGGCACGTATTAATAAAATAACTGTCGGGACTGTAATCCACAGCTTTCTTAAATGAAAAAAGTGACATCATATCTCTGGGCAGCTGAGGTACCCAGCATATGATACATGTGACTTCCTTTAACAGCAGAGCAAATTTTAAACTTTTGTCAGCTTTTGTCAATAATGGATAGCTCTTCAATAAAAACACTGAAGGAAAGAGACACGATGACAACACAAATCAAATCTCATGTTGTCACATGGAAATTTATTTCCTAAGACAGTACCTGTGGAAAACAGTTCAAAAGAGAGAATCTTTGCAAAAATTATATCCATTTATTTATTCTCTCAAAGATTTATTTTTTTGTTTACCAGTAATTATCTAGATCTACTTGCAAGTTTCTAGTCCAGATATTTGTTCTGATAGAGTAACAATTCAAGAACAATAAATTAACTGCTCTGTACTCTCTAATAATTAAAGTGCAGACCACGAAATCCTAGATACTAATTTACCCAGCAGGTCCTCAACTTGTTCATAAAAGATTCATTCACACACTCAAATTTAACACGACCATCTATTAGTCAAGTCTGTACTGGTGCTTCCTTGCAGACAACAAACCAGCAGCTATTGCTCTGGTCTCAAAATGAGAAAGAAGAGACTCATTATCAAGGAAACAGACCCCTTGAAAATAAACTACTGAACCAAGAAGCTGAATGGAAAGGTCGCAGGGATAGATCACATCATCCCCATTTATAACCTTATTCCACCAGATTTTAGAGTCTCAAAAGCTGTCACAGGTGGAGACAGTAAGTGAGAACCTTCCCACAGACCTGATAAAGGAAAACGAAAGTCCGGAACACACTTGTCACTGAAAGGGAACTTAGAGAAGACAGGTCAAAAAAAGAAGAAAAGCAATAAAATAACACATATAACTAGACCGATATCTAGCTCAAAACATACAGATGACACACTTCACTATCAATCCAGATATCAGAAAAATAAAGGAAGGCTATTCAGAACCTATATTCTTTAATGTTACTTTAATGTTCTTCAGAAGTACAATAAAGTGATATTGTATAAGAGACAGAGGGTTATAACACTAAGGTGTCTTACACTTAATTACCTCATGTGTTACCACAGACATTGTAGCCAAAAGAAAAAAAGAAAAAGAAATCAGCTAATTCCTCTCAAGATTTCTGTTTGGCAATAAACATTCTTGTCATTCATTTTAGGCTTTTGAACATATTCTGCTAATTCTCAGTTGTTTTTAGACATCCTCCTGAAAGCTTTGAAAGCTGCTTTACAATCTGGCATGCAACACTACATAAAGTAGTTGTAAAATATTGACATTAACATTGTATTTTGCATCCTGTAATGCTTGACAAAAACAAAAGACCAGATGTTTTTACTTTAATATAAAAATAGATTAGCTATACAATTTAAAAGATGTCAAAGACTTAGTTACCCAGTGAGCTTGATCACATTTCTTCTATAAGACGAAAGTGTATTAACTGAAATTAAAACAGACATCAATCTAGTAGGTAAAACAAAACAGCACTTTTGTAACATTTATGGTTATTTACTGGAATTTACTGGGCTGATGTTGCTGAAATTTTATCTGTTAAAGCATGCTACCGATGTTTATCAACCAGTTCTAAAAAATAAATATTACTACAGTATTTAATACACTGTATACATTTTGAGATTGTTATACTGAAACTAGAAAAGAAAGCTATTCTACTGATTTATGTCAGAAATAAAGTTGAGATTTTCGCTGCTAACTCAAAACATACTACCTGAGGGATTCCATAACAGTTCATAAAATGTCTTTGTTTTTAAAAGGTATGGTCTGTGGTATATATTTTCTACGAAGAAATAGAAGAACACATGTAGCATCAGATGTGTGTACTTTAAGAAACTCTGGAATGTGAAATCTAAAAATCCAAATAAAGCAGGTGGTATAATTTGGGGGGGAGGACCGAATTTAAGTTTAATGACATTACCAGGTTATCCTACCAGACTAATTCTCACTCACTGCATGACTTCAATGAAGCTCTCAGTCCTCATGCTGATTTCGATTTAGTTCAAGTGCTATTTGATGCGTTTCATCTGGAATTTTATTCACTTCAAACTACACTTCATTTAACCAGGCTGCTGCTGTACTCATTTGTTTTTCTACTTTATTACCCGCAAATTGGTGTTGCTTAGTTTAAATAAATTGTTGGAATAAGTTAATTTTATATAATTATTTCACACTGTTAATAAATGAGTAAGCTTTAGAAAGATATCATATCACAAAATGAGAAATCTATTTTAAAATACACTACACCACAATAAGTGTTGGTCTTACAAGATCTACTAGCAAGCCACCTATCAGCATTTATTATTTTAACACAGGACCATTCTCCTGCCTTCACTTCCCAAAACTACTGCTCGTTTTTATTTTTCTATGTTATTAGCCTACCATACTCTATTTTCCAGCTGGGCACACATCGTAATACACTGTATTTTTAAAAGAGAGAGAAAGAAAGTGAGTAAGACAGAAAGCATGAGAGAGAAGCAGAGACTGCACAGGAGAGAGAGAGAATGCAAGCACGAGGCCATGCACACACGAGGTAGAGCGTGATGGCAAGCATGCAACAGAGCATGTGGAAAAGCGTGAGAAACCAAGCATGAGCAAGCAAGAGATAGAGCAAAGTGAGCACAAGCACACACAAAAGACAGCGCAAGTGCACTCACGAGAAAGCACCAGCACGTGAATACCATGAACTTGCCAGATGACAGATTTTTTCAAACATTTTTCATCTCTAAAATCATTTTTGATTTGCACAATGTTTTATAATGTACTAAATAAATTTAAGTTTACCATTAAACACTAATTTATTTCCACAGTTTACTAACAAGGATCACTAATCAGAACTTAGTGTTAAAAGTCAGGGCATGTCAGGAAAGGCTGTCAATCCTACCAGAGTACTGACGTACTCCAATTAGTGCCAATTATGGATTATCCTCGTAACATTTATTATTTTTTAGCAAAACACCACAACAGAACAGCAATTCATTTGAAGTGGTTAGTACTTTTGTAAACTATTGATGGAAAATATGAGAAAGTCAATTAGGCTGCTACCACCTGGTGGTGTGCTGATTATGCTAAAAACTTCTTATATTTAACATGGTATCATAGCTTGTGAGAGAGAAACTAGTATATTCTCTATGTAGCACTATGAACAATGACAGACAGTCTTTTTTTTTTTTATAAACCATTAAACTTTCACAAATGACTGTTACAAATTAGCTATACAACACAGAATGTTTGAAGCCAAACTATTTAACACATTAACCTGTTTTCCTGTTATCTTGTCATTTTATGTAAGATTCTTTGTATGTATTTAGTCATAAAGTAGTATTACAGACAGCTACTGCTCAAAATGAGGGATAAAGAAAACTAATGTCCAGTCCAAAGTATTGCCAAATGCATTTTCTTGAAAACAGTTTTTATGAGTACAATTTATTAATAAAAAAAACTCTTACACACTGACATTTATGATCATAAGATTTAACCTACAGAGCTAAATTTAAATACTGAATTTCCATGGCATTAAAGTTTTAAAAAAAAAAAATTACATAACTCATTTTATAATAAAGCACAGAATTGTCTTCAGAACAGAACTGTTTGCATTTAAAAATCTGAACTACTACAAACAGCTTAATACCTGATCACAATGTTAAAACACTTTCAACTGTAATGACTAACAGAACTAGAAGTCTGGTAGAGACTGTCTTTTTGTGGAGTTCGGGTGTTTTGTTTTGTGTCTCCCCCCCCCCCCCCCATTTGTTGCTTTTTATTTGGTTGAGTTTAAAACAGAAAGAGCTGACCTGTTCAGTTAAACACATCAAGCTTGCCATCAATATGTAACTTCAGCTTTTGTATCCACTCAAGGAAATGGAAACTGGTTCACAGAATTCTACAAGGTCTAGAAGAAAGCCATTTACTACAGGGCTTGTGTAGCCTGTCCTCTCAACCAAACAAGGGTCTAAAATGTTTATTAACAGCTATTCTTACAAAGAAATTTATTAACGATAACAGACTTAATAGTAGAATATGATAGAAGAGACAGAGAAGTTTAGGTATATATATGGAGCTTGGCCTTTTTAAATCATTCATTAGAAACACAAAAGTAGTTGAGCGCATTACTTAAATACACTGTACAAGCTTAATGCTCACCAATATTTGGGAAACTTGATCAGCTTGCCATAAACAGCAGTACTGAACGAGGGGATAACTGGAACAGGGAAGCAGTACAATCCTTTACTGTCCAAAGAAGTCAGTGCTGCTTGAAAACCAAATATCTGAAACAAATTAAGTTGGTCAAAGGGTATACTATCACGTGATTAGATCACTTTCAAGTTACTTTTATAACACAATATACACATTTTTAAATATGCTCAATAAATATGAAATAAATTGTGTACAATTTTTAGATAATTCCTTTTCCCCCAAACACAAATATAACTAGAAAAATCTACCTAAATTAATGTCCCAATAGGAATACATATAAAAATATTTTCTTTGTTCCAAAAATAAGTGTTAACTACACTCTGAATTTTAAAAAAATGCTGAATTATAATTTAATCAACTAAAATACATTATTCTATATCCTTTAAATTTGCAGATTACACATTGCCTTTCATATAAAATAAATAAAATCACTTTTTGTAATTATTGGCCTAAAAAAGCGGTATTTAAGGAAATGAGAGCTTCCCTTCAAAGCTTTTTACCTTAATAAGAGCATCTATAGAAAGGTTCATCACAACTATTCTTTATGATTTTCCCCTGTTCAATACGGAAAACAAATGGTCGTAGAATTGGCTTTTTAACATGCTGTACCACCATTCACATAAGAACAGAACACTTCGGCCTATATTAAAGCTAGCAAATAAATCCTATAAAACTCAAAATTGAAGTCCGTATTTTGCAAACACTGATCACACAGCTGCTAAAGACTTTTTGAATAGAAATAAATCCCCTCAAACTGAAAACTATACAGATGACTTGCAATATTGCCATACCAATAAC
Source organism: Nipponia nippon (assembly GCF_047370975.1). Lineage (NCBI taxonomy): Eukaryota > Metazoa > Chordata > Aves > Pelecaniformes > Threskiornithidae > Nipponia > Nipponia nippon. The sequence goes on from NW_028262290.1 coordinate 24,226,984, forward strand.
TTTAAATGTGACAGAAGGTAAACATGTCACCCAGAAAACCGAAAGCTTGCCATGCAATTCTGGTACAGAGTTTGTTTTACACAGGTAGTAAGGATTTCATTGTTTTAATCTCTATCAAGATATCAGCACAGAAGTGAATAGATAACTGAAAAATTTAGCAAAATTAAGAGTACTATTAGTAAACATTTACATTTTAGTAGCACCCAAAAGGTTTCAAACTACCTGAGCACATCGTAAAAGGTCGCAAGACCTGTTTTAAAACTCTTCTTGATATTTCACTTTTTCATTCTACTAAAATCTCAGCAGATAGCAACTGAATAATCTCAAAGCAATTTTTCAGTAGCTTCTTCAACTTCCCCCAACTTCAAAATAAGAACTCCTCTCATATAATGGATCTTTAACTGAGAACATTCAGAGGTTTTTCCTCTTGTAATGAAAAAAAATGAAATTGTTTGGCAACAGTTTTTGATTGTATACCTTCACTATCATGCTTTTCCTCTATCAGTACTACTAGAAGTAATGGGTTTTCCTCATAACATCCCATCAAGTTTCTAAGTGTAATTCACTGCAATCTACATATTCTATAAGTGTTATCCTAGAAGAGGGGAAAGGTTTCTTTCTAAATTATTTTAACTCGATCTTGCCACAAAGACCTTGGGGCTTCAGTCTGTAGTTTCCTCATGTGAAGTTTTCTGTTCATATTACAAAACTCAGGCTCAGGTCAGAAGCAGCAATCTCAAACAACATTCTGTGAAATGTGTTTACTCTACATCCTTTTAGATAAGCTGAAAACTTTCTCCCAAGAAACCTGCTAACACAGGATTATCTATACTTCTATCAAATTTTTCTCAGCACGCTGCAGCAACAAACAGATCTCAAGCCTTCTTTTACCTTCAGATAGCAGTGTGAGTAACAGTAATGAAGCAGGTTGTCAGACGGCTGGCCGAGGCTGCTGACCATGTGCACCAGTTGCTCGGCGTACATCGGCACTGAGTGCTCCAGGTTAACCTTATCCACCAAAATTCGGACGGAAGGTAAAGGCCGCAGGGGCTGGAAGCTTGCAGCATTTAACAGTCCACTTAAGTTCTAGGGGAGGGGGGAAAAAAAACATGCAATTATTACGCTACAGATGTATTATCTACCATATTTACATATTCTTATCTCCCTACACACACAAGCAAATCTACATGTAATAAACTGTTACAGATACCACGGCCTTATGGTCATTATAATACGAATCCTTCAATCTTTTCAAAATAATTTCTTCAAAGTTCAAAATTTATGTATAAACTTTTTATCCATATTTGTCTCGGGTGTAGGTGCCCAGGTGGGGGCAGTGGGGGGCTGCAGGGGCGGCCGCTGTGAGGGCTGCCCCGTGCCAGACACGGCCGGTTCCAGCTGGTTCCAGCCGGTGCTGCAACAGCCCCGCTGCAGGACACAGCCGAGCCCATCGGCCAAGCTGGTGGCACCTCTGTTGAAACATATTTAAGAAAGGGCAAAAATGCCACACAGGCTGAGAGGACTGAGGGGAAAAAAAGTGAGAAGCAGCAATACGAACAGCAAGGTCAGAGGAGAAGGAGGGGGAGGAGATGGTGCTCCAGGCACCAGAGCAGATGTTGCCCTGCAGCCCATGGAGGAGAGCACGGTGGAGCAAGGATTTCCCTGCAGGCCATGGAAGAGACCACACCAGAGCAGATATCCACGCTGCAGCCTGTGGAGTACCCCACACTGGAGCAGGTGGACATGCCCTGAAGGACACTGCAGCCTTGTGGAGAGCCCACACTGGAGCAGATTCTTCCTCAAGGACTGTGGGAAGGACTCACACTGGAACAGCGGAAAAGTGTGAGGAAGAGGGAGTGGCAGAGATGAACTGTTACAGACTGACCGCAACCCCCCATTCCCTATCCCCGAGCCAGGGAATGAAGGAGTGAAGTCGAGCCTGGGAAAAAGGGGGGCAGGGAGGAAAGGTGTTATTTTGATTCTTGTCTTTGTTTCTCACTATCTAAGTACATTTTAACTGGCAATAAATTAAATTAATTTTCCCCAAGTGGAGTCTGTTTCGCTAGTAATGGTAATTGGTAAGTGATCTCCCCTTCTTTACCTCGACCCATCCTATTCTCTCCCTCCTGTCCTGTTGAGGAGGGAAAGTGAGAGAGTGGCTGGGTGACTACCTGGCAGCTGGCCAAGGTCAGCCCACTACCAGAATATGCAAAGTCAAAATATTTTGTTCTATAAAATATTTGCTTACATTTTTATCACTCCAAAGCACTCTCACCATACTAAACTAATGCTGATCTAACCTTTACACTGTCATGTATTATTATGTATTCACAGTCATGCCAGACATCTCAGCAAAAAAAAGATGCCATTCCAAAAAAATAAATATTGCAATTTTACACATCCAATTATATTTTTCATAGTATCCATTAAAATGAAGTACTGTATCCAGTACAAGACAGACATGGACATATCAGAATAAGTTTGCTGGAGGGCTACCAAAGTAGTTAGGGGGTTGGAGCACATGAGCTCTCTCTCGGGAGAGTCTGAGACAACTGGAGTCTTTCAGCCTGGAGAAGGCCAATGAAAATGGTTATACACGCACACTATAAGAAACGCCATAAATTAAGACTTTCCATATTCTGTCCTCTTGTGCATACACATACAATCGTAAACCACATAAACGTGCCATAAATAAGCACATTCTATAAAAAAAATACAGCACAAGTTAGGCAGTGCTCCCCTAGTCAGCAAGTATCTATTACGTTATGAAGATAATTTAATGTCATTGTGCCTTCCCTCATGTAATACTACTCAAATCCATCTCAAAAAAAAAGATTTCACCTTTCTTAAATATAAATGCTTCACAAATACTAATACAGTTACTTTCACACCACCTTCAGAATATACAACTTCATCTCCATTTTAGACAAGAAATTATCATTGAAAAGAAAGGCTGATACAAAAATAATTCACTAATTCTTGAAGTCAGTTTGAATGCCAATTTTTGAATGTTTAGCATAGCAAAGTACTTAACAAGTAAAAGCCTACCTCCCGTTGCTTTAATTGGAACCACAGATACTGAGAAGTTCTACAAAGTACATCCGACTAAAAGAGCTCATCCTTAAGTACAAGCAACATGTATTTAGTGTCCACTTGTGAAAAAACACATTGGAAATGTGATAAAACACTTTCATTATCAGACAAAAATTCCTAGAAATTGAACTCAGTCAAGAACTGATTTTTTTCCTTCTTCTTCTTCCCGTCCCTTCCCTTATCCATAAAATACCTTCCAGCCTCTGCCGCAAGAGGTAAACTTAGTGCAAGTCTTCACTACAAAACACTGATTCATCCCTACAGTGCCTCAGCTTTGTGCACTGAGGAAGGAGTCGTGTAGGAATAAAACCAGTACAGGATTCTTTAGCTGGAGTAATACTACAATTATCCAGAAGATAAAACAAATTAAGGTTGTTAAGAAAATTTCATTTCTGGCTCTCTGAGCTAGTCACTCAGCAGTTAAACTCTCAGTAACAGACGAAGTCCTGCTGGCGTCCTGGCTGGGACTAGTACACACAGAGCTAGCTGGCTGTTAACATCTACGAAGTCTCTACTGAGCTTATGTATTCAAATATTTCAGACTTCAACTTTAGGAAGACCTGCATGGCAAAATGACAACAGGTACTCTTCTGATCGAAAGGTTTCCATAAAAAACAAAACTTCAAGTCAGAGATACTTCTTTTTAATCTGCTTGATGATTTAAAAATCTTTTTTCTTCCAAATTCTTTTTTCCTACCAATACATGACACTTTTAGTTTACACGTCTAGCTAGTCACCGCACACACCATTTGTCTTAGGTATCTGAAGGGAAGGCTCATGGGCACCAATCTCATTTGGAACTCAGTAATACATCCGGCACATGGAATAACAGCCCAGCGAAAAAATTTACATGAAATAGCACATGCTGATATAAAGAACTGAATAAATATCTGTGTGTACATACCTTCTCACCCATGATTATAGGCATCAGGTGGTCTAGTAAATTGAATTCTGCCACAGGGATTATAATTGTACACTTAAGAACAGTGAATGTTGTAAGTCGAGTGGGAATGTATTCCTCCAATGATGCTACTTCTTCTGAACTTGGCATAGTTCTATTTCCATCCATAATATCTACAATAAATCAAGATTACATATGTTTTGATTAAAATCTATAAAATATCTCCTACAGTTGCTGTTTCAGAAATGGTTAGGGACTAGCAAAAAAACAGAAAGCATTTCCCTCCCCCCCACCCCACCCCCCCCCCCCGTTAATAATTTTATTCCACACTGGTTCTACATAAGGCTAAATGCAATCGTAACTGGATTCTCCTTACTTCAAAGTCTGTATAGGTCTCTCATCTTAACAGTTTACCATAGCTTGTTTCCATGCATTTTTATCTTGTATAACTATTATTTCAAACTAATAAATACATACCAACAGGGATACTCTCTAAGACTCCAAAATTAAGCTAGAATTGTCAATAAAATAAGCCCTCCTTATGCAACAACAGGCTTGTGATTGAAACAAATGGCCTCCAAAGTGTCTGAAATTATCTCAGAAGTATATCCAATACTGATGGGGATACTGCGATTCATTTTTATCTTTCTTTTAAATTTTGCTCTTTGGACTCAAAATCCCCTGAGAGATTTGGATTTTAACTATTTGGAAGTTGCACCTTCAAGGGCACTGAATTTGGTCTGGTTTAATTCTGTATATTTGCATATATGCAATAGGAGCAAACCTGGCTTAGTTCTGCTGTACGGCTCATATTCATGTTCCAGAGCACAAACTATCATTTTCATTATCCGGTGTACCGCACTGCTATCCAGTCGAAGATTGAGAGGTCCCACAATGAGGCTTTTTGTAGACATCTCCTGAACATTTCCAAAATCTTCACTCTTTACTGAAGAAAGGTCTTGCTGATTCCCAGAAACTGCAAGAAGTGTTATAAATAACAACAAATTACACCAAACAATTGGACATAATATTTTTTATCAGCTACTTTTGTTTCAAATCCTGTGATCACAGACTTATAAATATATAGAAAATATAACAACGCAAGTTGAACACACAAATATACCGTAACTGGCTTAATGTGTTTAAACAAACATTATTCCTGTTTAATGCAGAGCAAACAGGGTAAGATTCTGCCTTGCCTCCAAGCACAGCACAACTTGGGAACCTTTCCATTAACTTTGTATCTCTCAAGCTTGGGACTCTCTGAAGGTATCCAAACTATCTTCAAACTTCTGTGGCAACTTAACCCCAGGTGCCAATGACAGCTGTGCTGTTCAAAACTTTCTATGGTTTATCACAAAGATATCCATCCCAAACAATCAAGGAAAAGGTGTCCTGCAAAGAAACTACAGATAGAGGCCCCTGAAATCCTAGTTGCTGGTACACAGGCTAGAACAGCAATGAGAATCACACTCGCTTATATTTTCATAAACCAGGTTGACCCTTCCTTCCATTCACTGATGAGGTAAAGCATGGGCAGCAAGAATGAAAACTTCATTAATCATTATGTCTCAGAACATTTTCAGAATGACCACTACAAAGATAAAGGGTGGTTTAGTCTCTGCATCCAAAAGATCTATAACCTTTGTTGTCAGAATGGCAACTAGTGTACCAATTATAGTTATTGTTGTTCTGATATAGATGTAGGGTAATGCGGTAGACTGAAATCACACCTTTGCTGTGTACAGGCTACTCATCAGCTATCAAACAGTATAACTACATTTCTCTAAACATACTCCATGGAAATGCTTCAGTTAAATTATGAAAATTTCAGAAGCTTTTCCTGTTACATATGACTTATAAAAAAATACCCTCACCCCTTTAACATATTTAGTTTGCAGAATTTCACTCTTTTTTCTAATAAATCATCACTTTGACAGTGTCTTCATTGCTTTGATGCAAGCACTAAACATTAAATGTCTTGCTAACCATTACACAAATGAACAGTCTGACAAAATAAGCATCAATATTAAATGGATTCCGAGACCACTTAACCTATAAAAATGAAAAAGTTCAGAGATAAAATTGTAGGATGACAGTTTAAATCATTCAGTGAATCTGGATAGCACATACTCCTTAGCACAGCAGTCCATAATCCCCCTGATTAAAGCTGCGACAAATAGGAAAACCAGGAAATGCACAGTCATTGCCATCAATTTCACCTTGGTTTCCACAATTTAACACATCTGCAATTGCAGAGATGTCCATTTGATATGTTCTCCTCGTACTCATTCATGATCAAGTCATGCCACAGAAACCAAAGTCTTTGTAAGCGGTGGACTGACTTCTTCCATGATGATCCTTCTCAACAGTAGTATTTTTCAAGTGATTTCCAAGCTCTTACCCAATGTGGATCTTGTACACCTATTCAATGCAAGATAGATCCCATCCCTTCCTCTTTTCACCCATCTGCCCACATGCAAATCAACCTATTTCCTTGCATAAATCTGATAACCTCCTGCCTTTCTGTTACAGTAACAAACTAAACACACCTGTAGAGAACTATGACTCAAAATCACAGAACAATCTGACAATTCCAAATTCTTGGTATACCATCTTCCGCACTGACACCATCTGTCCATACTAACGTAAATGGCAAGACAAGCTCAGCTCATCAGACTAGACAGTGGGAGCTGCAACTGCTGCAGACAGTTGACCTACCCACTTTGTCAAAGAGATATAGGATCTGTCAACTCCCGAGTAGCTGAGGCTTTGTGGTTAAGCAGCCTGGCATGGTACGCTCCACAGCTTCAAGGCAAATCTTACTTTTAAGCCAACTGGAAGAACGCATTTTTAATTTCTGGTTGCCTGAGAGAAACCTAGCTGTCTTTCACCCTCCAGGGGAACACTCCCTTTTCCCTCCCTCCTTTACTGTACTCATTCAAAACAGTCTTTTTAATGGGGGAAAATGAGTTTTGGGGAAAAGGAGGGAAGGACGGGGCGGGGGGGGGTCCCCTTATGTTTAAATCATACTCTTATAAAATCATCTTCCTTCTAAGCACTGGTGAGGAAAAGGACATTTTTTTAAAAAAAGCCAGCATACAGCCTGCTGTCAGAGTATGCTTTATTTAGTACGCAGTTAACACGCATTTTTGTCCTTCCAATTCTACATAGTATCCAGTTCAGATGAACACTATTAGAAGCGTAAAAAACCATAACCTCACATAAAAAAATATCAAGGCCAGAACAGAAGCCTTTAGAAGTAATAACAGCCTACCTTTTCAAAAAGAAAAAACCCATACTTATTTGTATATATTGTATGTATATGAGCGATATACTGAAATGACAGCATTTATACAAACCACTTTCTGGAATAGTTCCATTTAATTCTAACTAAGTACAAAGACAATGTGATAGAAAACCTACTGGTGCTACAGAAGTAGGTGATCACAGGTTTCTTTTGAAACTTTGCAGATGCATAAAGGTAAATAATTTGTGATCACCAAGTATTCAGCTCTCCATAAACCATACGTCTAATTCTACTTGACAAAAAAAAAAAAAAAATCTTCAAATGAGAGTGCTGCATAACAAACTTGCCACCAAAATAGACACGTATACATTATAAACAGAACATAACTTCAAAAGTACACCCTGTTAGATCTGTAGGTCATGCAAATCAGTGATCAGGGAACTGACAGGCTACACACTGTTTCAGTGAAATTACTATTTTGCATTGAAATACAAAATGAAAAACAGAAAAATAAAGTTGGAAGGGAAGGACAGGCGGAATTTCAAAATAAGACTACTGTGCACAACTATCTATCTTGTTTTCATTCTAAATACTAGAAGTGATTAATGCACTTCTATAAGTGACAGATAAACTCCTGAGGTTAATGTTATCCATGAGGCACTTGCGGTTTAATCAGTAATCGTGTGCTTCGGGAAAGGTTAAAGGGGCAAAGAAGGTGTCGAGCCAAAATTGCCTTGACAGATAAAATCTTACAATCACAGTGACTGCCTCCTATAACTTAAGTTGGGTTAGGTTTTTTAGGGGAAGGTGGTGTGCACTGATTGTAACTAAAAACATAGTTAACAACGGCAAAGCAAGAAATAGTAAAAAATGTAAACTTTTACATAAATACTTCCATATAAACACCTTATCTTAAAAATGTAGCAAGATTTATATTGTTTTCAAAATCTTGAGGTATTTATACTTTCTTTTCAAATGAAATAATTTACACCTATTTGTTCACATTCTAGTTAATAATTACATAATTGACTCACAATACAGAAGAGGTAGCTAGAAAATAACTAGCAGAAAATGTCACATTTGCTTTTCTGAGGAACAAAACTATTTGAAAATTTAAGGCTTTAAGTTCTTGGTTCTAAAGCTGTAACAACCATTTAAACCATTAATTTAAAAATTAATTACTCTATTCTTTTATGTAGTCAGGTAGCTGAAATTAGAGGAGTAATACTGAAATAAAAGCACACAGCAAGGCTTGATAGGAAGCCAAGCTTTGTTTTTCTGAGGTGTTTTCCTGAGGTGTTTTCCTGGTGGCTGACTCAGGAAATAAAAGCCAAGGCCCTGAGAAAGCAAACTGAAAAACAGAAGAGAAGCTGAGGAGGGGAAAAGATAGAAAATACCAGTAGCCTGGCCGGGGTGTGGGGGGGGTCAGTTTCTGAGTTCAGCAATTTCTGAAAAGGGTTAGTTACAGTCAGAAAAACGTATGTCATTAAATTCCTTGTGCATTCAGAGAAACAAGACAAAATACTCCACAAAATCAATTTTTCCTCATAATCATCTGTGCATATTCATATTTCTATACCAAAATTAAAAAAGGAGATAAGGTTTACCCTAGGTCTTCAACTTCTCTACACAGAAGTTCTGCATGCAATTAAACAGTTATTTCTTTATTAAAACCAGAAGTAGACTGCAGTAGAAACTTGACTTAATATACATTTTCTCAGCTTCACATCACACTCACAGTACAGAGAGGAAAGCCTCAGGGCCAGGAAATAACTGTTAAATTACCTAGTGTATCCCTCTACTATCAAAGGCGATAGCATCATTTATTTCTTTTTGTAAGCTTTGCATAATCCATCCTCTAACCAAACTGGAAGTTTTTCTTTCCTACTGCTTTTACACTTAATGTCCAACAAGTCCAGAAAACAAAAAACATCAGGAGTTGAGACTTCTCTTACATAGAAACAAAAACATGCAAAAAAAACCCCAGATGAGTAGGTAGCAGTAATAGTAATACCCAGACTAGGTAGCAATGACAGATAAACGTTTGGTCACAAAATAGCAAGAAGTTCCCAACAGATGTCCACAGAAACACTGTTCATGATAATAAATACGCAGGTGGGGAAGAAAGCATTATTTAGGCAATAGAACTGCAAAACAGCAGCTGTAGATCATAATCATCCTGGGGTGGAGGAAAAAAATCACATCACAGTTCATGATAAAAATATATATGTATTACTTGCTGATACATTAACTCCTTTGTCCTGGCTTTTGTGACACACACAAATGTAGATATACTTACTGAACTGAATCCACTATATTGTCTCAGATTTACAAAAGAATTGATAGGAATCTCAAGAATTACTTAGAATTAGCCAGTATCTGTGTGCATGACTTGTGCTAATATTTGCTCATAAAATTTTTCAGATATGTATATTTGAAGATTCATTCTCCACACTATCTCTCATCCTTGCATTTTTCTTCATAGGAGAAAATGGCAGTCCTTTTCATCTTCTCCATCAAATAGAAGATCAACTTCATTCTTCATCCAGGGTTTCTCAAAAGACTTCCCCCCCCCCCCCCAAAGTCAATAATGACAACAACTTTAAAAAAAAGAAGACATCATACTTTATGAACTTCACCACTGCTACAAGAGAACTATTTTCAGTTTAGCAACTGACTATAAAAGGCATCATTGTGATTACTTATGCAGGGGAGGGGGAAAAAAAGAAAAAAAAAAAATGAAGAACACCAACAATCAACAGCTAACCAAAACAGCAAATCTCAAACACAATGAAGATGAAACCATTTTAACAATGAACCTGATGGTAAATCTAAGGTAAGTTAGAGGACAGTTGGTCAGGGACCAGCTGGGCATGAAAAGTCTTTGTTTCTATTATTTAACAGGGTAAACAAAGGAAAAAAGGTACCTTTGCCACTGGTGCTTTCCATTGTGTACAAGTAATCCATGTAGAAAGCCCCAAACCTCTGCATTCCAGCTATCTCGGTGTATGTCTCCTACCAACAAAGCAAAGCAAACAAAGAAAACGTTGTATAAGGAAAGAATCTTGAGATTACCAACTGATAGGTTGGTATGAGAGAGATATATTCATGTTTGGATTTGTGCATCAACACACGGAAAGGCTTATCAAAACAAAGGACAGAGGTTATCCCAAAGAATTCACCTTTCCGATAGGTAATGTAACTTCTATTTGAGGCCACACAAAGGCACATCCATAATTCCAGTGGACATGCTGACCAATTCATCAATAACATCTAGTTAATTAGTACCTTTAATGGAGTAAATATTCTTCACTTGACCTCTTGCATCCAACAGATCAGCCTAATTAAATACACTGAAAACTGAAGCTCATTCATTCTGGCTTTTTTATTTAAGGAATATTGTGATTTTTATCTTTAAACAGTAGGAAACTTATTACAACTTTATGCAATCATTGGGATTTATGCATAATATAATCAAATCATAAAAGCATCGAAGACAGACCAAGGAAAGAGTAAAGCTTAAAACTAAAACACACTATGGGAAATGTTTGAATATGGCTAAATACTTGTGATTTCACTAATTAATTTCAATTTTTATGGGATTCTTCAGGGTTACGCTTCTTCATTAGTAGTACTCAAAAGGTGAAAACTAAAATTTAAATTTAAAAGAAATTAGATATACTCAGAATTGCAAATGGCTTACCTGTACGATAACACAGAGCATAGAACTCCACCTATGAACACACCTGGAAGGGACCACCTTGGTCATTGCATCCAGTCTTTAATAATTGCAGACAATCAGGGAATAAAGTTTTACTGCACAATTTACAACAACAGAGACTATCGGTGACTGAAAATTTGTCTACCAAAGGCAAAATTAGCAAGACTTTCTCTAAGTAGACAAATATAGCACACAGACAATATAATTAACATTGGCCAAGATCCGGTTTCCAAGAGAGCACTTCTTAGTTTGAAGACCATGAACTACTTACTGGTTGGGTTTAAAGAAGTATGTGCTGGTAAAGCTTGACCTTTTGCTAGCATTCTCTCATATCTCTGTTTTTCTCTGCAGGTGTTCTGTAGTTAGTGCTTTTGGAAACTATGGCATTAATTCAGCTTTTGGGGCAGGAGGGGAGTTTGAGGTTTCTTTTGGACATGTTTTGTTACTTTTTTTTTTTTTTTTAAACACAAACAGGTTTACTTTTTTTTGGCCATCTGCAAAGTAGGATTCAGTCAAACATAACAAAGCAATGAAAAATCGGTCCTCTAATAGTACACAGATCTAAATAATCATTAGAAATCCATTAGAGATCATTAGAACATTTTTATTAGAAAAAAAACTAATTCTCTGACCTTATGATGAGCTGCATCCAATATAAATTCTGCACGAATACTATTATTTTCAGGACTTCTGTAATCAAATAGTGAATTCGTAAGGTATGTCATTCCTTTTGCACTCAAATTTTCTCCACAATTAAAGAAGTAGGCCTCCTTCATGCAGTAGTAGAAAATAATAAGGCAGCAAGGGAGAAAAAAAATAGTCACGTTAACAGAGCAGTTTCAATTCTGTCACAAGACACTAATGACATGGCAGCATCCCTCAAGGGCATATTTCATTATGAATGATAAGACAATTAGAATAACTTTATTCAATTAACACTGAAGTTCCTGTCCACTCCCTCCCATTCTCCGATTAATAAAACCAGCCTGAGCTAGTAAATATTATACAGCCCATGATACAGAACAGACTGGTTTCATTTTAACAGAAAATAACCTCAGATCACTGTTACTCCAAATTCTGCCCCATCCTCTTAACTATACACAATCTTGTCACTACATACTCCATTTCTCTGACTGACCAATGCCTTTCATGGTAAGCAGTTATTTCAAGGTATGACCTGCTTGCTACCTTACCACTCTTCTTTATTCACCTAGATTTTTACATGCCTTCTCCATATCCCAAACCCCCTATCCTTCTGAAGTCAACACAACTTTTTCATCAAGAGTTATTCTTCCAAAAAGGTTATTTATATGAGATTGAGAATAGATGGGGGGGGGGGGGGGGGGGAAGGGGAACGACGACAGGGAAATCACATAAAACAAAGCTGGAACCTTTATGAAAGGCACAGTCCCAACTATAGCAGTAGAGAAAGAAAACAGATGAGAACACGAACATCACCACCATTCTCACAAAAGCAGATATTTTCTCTAAATTCACACCCTAGAGGGTGGCACAAAAATGAAAAAAAAAAAAAAATACTAAAAATACTAAAATACTCTCCTTAAAATGCTAAGACTTCACAGAGCACTAACATCAAGTTAACAGGTCTGTTGTTGGCTCCATTATTTGTTTTTCTTTAAACACAGATAATAATTGCAGTTCTCCAGTACTTCAGGGCACTATTCCATCTATAGTTCAACCAAAAATCCTCATTTTTTTAATTTAGAATTTCATGCACCACTTCATTAAATATTTTAAGAGTAGTTCATATGGATACTTCATTTTGTCTTATTAAGCAATTCAAGCTTTGCTTCTATTTGAAATGGAAATTAATAGTGTTTTACTCCTTCACTTGATACTGCTCTCATCAACCTTATTGAAAAATGAGGCAAAACACTTATTTAATATTTGAGCCACACTTCTATTATCTTTAGCATACAGTGTTCCCATTTCTTCCCTTCCAATCTTCTGTTGATTTAAGTATTTTCAAAGGTTTTCAAATGTTTTAGTGTGTTTTAATTTGTTATACAGATCAAAGTATGCAGACATACATAACGATGGGGGTAGTGGGGTTGTCAAAAAAAAGACATGTTTTGCAGCTTCTCACTCTTAGATATTTGTCTTTCCAACTGTAAGGAATAATCATTGAGTTCTATATTCCAGTAACACATTCAAAAAACTAAGTCACAACTGGTAACAGCAGCCTTTCTAAATTCTGCAATCAAATAGTTTAATAAATAAATTGGCCTTCTATGATGGAGTGACTATATCAGTGGACACAGCAAGAGCTACAGATGTCATCTATCTGGACTTCTGTAAGGCCTTTGACAGTCCCCCACAACATCCTTCTCTCTAAATTGAAGAGATATGGATTTGATAGGTGGACTATTGGGTGGATGAGGAATTGGTTGGATGGTCACATCCAGAAAGTAGTGGTCAACAGTTCAATGTCCAGATGGAGAACAGTGACAAGTGGTGTCCCTCAAGGGTCCGTGCTGGGACCAGTGCTGTTCAATATCTTCATCAATGACAGGCAGCAGGATCGAGTGCACCCTCAGCAAGTTTGCAGACGACAACAAGCTGAGTGGTGCAGTTGACACGCCTGAGGGATGGGATGCCATCCAGAGGGACTTGGGGAAGCTTAAGAAGGGTGCCCGTGTGAACCTCATGAGGTGCAAGGTCCTGCACCTGGGTCAGGGCAACCCCCAGTACCAATACAGGCTGGGGGATGAAGGGATTGAGAGTAGCCCTGCCGAGAAGGACTTGGGGGTACTGGTGGATGAAAAGCTGGACATGAGCCAGTAACATGCACTCGCAGTCCAGAAAGCCAACCGTATCCTGGGCCGCATCAAAAGAAGCATGGCCAGCAGGTCGAGGGAGGTGACTCTGCCCCTCTACTCTGCTCTGCTAAGACCCCACCTGGAGTACTGCATCCAGCTCTGGGGTCCTCAGTACAGGAAGGACACAGACCTGTTGGAGCGAGTCCAGAGGAGGGCCACAAAAATGATCAGAGGGATGGAACACCTCTGCTATGAGGAAAGGCTGAGAGAATTGGAGTTGTTCAGCCTGGAGAAGAGAAGGCTGCAGGGACACCTTATTGCGGCCTTTCAGTACTTAAGGGGGGCTTATAAGAAAGATGGGGACAAGACTTTTTAGCAGGGCCTGTTGCAATAAGACAAGGGGTAATGGTTTGAAACTAAGAGGGTAGATTCAGACTAGATATAAAGAAGAAATTTTTTACAATGAGGGTGGTGAAACACTGGAACGGGTTGCCCAGAGAGGCGGTAGATGCCCCATCCCTGGAAACATTCAAGGAGAGGCTGGATGGGGCTCTGAGCAACCTGATCTAGTCGTAGATGTCCCTGCTTATTGCAGGGGGGTTGGACTAGATGACCTTTAAAGGTCCCTTCCATTCCAAACTGTTCTATGATTCTATGATGATTCTAAAGCATACCAGAATTACTTATTCAGCAAGTCAACTGATATTTCAATATACTCACTTCATCACTCCTATTCATGTTCTCTTCAAAGTCTTTAACTCCCATAATTCCTTTAAGGCACATAGCTTGGCAACCAACAAAACCTATTTGGCAATCAAAGAAAACTTCACCTTTCATAAGGACCTAGTGAGGGGAAAAAAAAAAGTAGTATTTTGAAGAATTCTACTCCATGAGAAATAGAAAAGATGGAGAAAAGTGAAGCAAAATGTGTTTAGGTTTATATATTTAGAGCATTAATAGCAAGTTAATCAAACAGTGCACTTAGAAGGAAGGAATTACTTTAAGTTTCTAGTGCTATAGTGATCAGACTCTAGAGAATTTCCATCCACGTGATTATTACAATAAACACATCCAATATAGCAGAATATGAACAATCAGTAATGAAATAATTAAAAAATATTTTATTAGTAACTACTTACTACCGTATTTATAACGAAACAAAGAACCTTGTCAATGGAAAATTACCTCAACTGTGGTTCCTTCCTGTTCCCAGCATATAACTTCTTTGGATTTTACTTTCTGAGGGCTGTAATAACTACTTTCAGCTTGCATTTCAGTGAGCTGTGAAACAATAGGATAAACACCTTATATAAGTCAATATTAGTATTAAACAGCAGTAATGTCATTAATATACAGAACTGATGAAGACAAATTAAATTATGGGCTAAAATTTATTAACAAGCAGGAAACAGGTGCAGTTAAACAGCTGTAATGCATTATCCATATTAGAACTTCTCATATTCAACTTCTGGTTGAAGTATGCCATAACAGAAAGTTTTAAATCCACTATAGTATTTTAAGTTTGCTTATCTAAAGAGAAACTATGTGAAAAGATACACAGCTGCATTATTAACATAGTATCAAATTAGCTTATAAATGGCTGTAAAAATCCATAAATACATTATTTATTCTTCCCAGAAAATAATTAAAACAGCATGATAATATTAAGGAAACATTTTGATTACAACAATACTCATTTTTGTTTCTTGTCATGGCAATGGGGAGAAACATGCGTTTCAATTTCTTGCACAATTCTTATATAAAAATTTAAAGTGGTAAAACACATATACTTAGGTTAAAAAGTGCATAACCCACAGCAAAGAAAAAGGAGAAAAGAGGAACAAAATAATGAAGGTGTTATGGTTTGCATTAAAAAAAATACTTAAGTTTATGCTGAGCAGCTTAAATAGTTCAAATTCTAATTTTTATATAAAAATATCCACAAGCTCTCATTATTTTCAGGAGTGGATATACATAGATGTTGTTTCAAATTAAAATTTTTAAGCTTAATGTCCAAGAAAATTGGATTAAAAAAAAATCACTGATCACCCTTCAGCTGTATGCAATTATTGTAGAGGAAAAGCAATTAATTGATTAAAAGAACTCAGACATTACAAGAATCATTTTCACCATTATTAGAAAACGCTACATTTAATTTGGCATGATTTTTAGCTGGAATGATATCAACTGTTCAGAATGCTAATGCAGAAACTTGACCTTATTTTTTTTACCAAAATATGAACCACAAATTAATTCCATACATTCTTTGCATGCAAGCAGAACAATGAATTCTGTTTTCCTCCTAACTGTCACCATATTAGTATCATACATCACTTCACATTTAAATTTCATAGAACGTAAGAAGTTACATTTTAAGTAGTTATTATCACTTCATAATATAAAATGCATAAGCTTCCCAATGAAAGATTAGGAAAGCCCAATCCAGAAAATCTTGTTCAAAAAAGTTCATATTATTTTTAATGAGTTTTTTCACATGAGGAAAGAGCATACAAAATTACTACTATATGACAAAGTGCAAAAGAAAAGATGCTGAGCCATGATAAACAAGAAATTTGAGTTTTGGTTGGTTGTTTGGGTTTTTTAAGTGGTGTTCAAGGGATATAATTAAAGCAGGAAGAAAAGATTTTTCCATTATTTCTTTTTAGCCTGTTTGGTTTGTTTGTTTGTTTTTTTAAAGGGAAGGTTGAAGCAGATTGACAGAAAAGAACATGACTGAATGCCTGTTGATGCTTTATGTCCTCAAATTTTGCAACCAAATTTAGCAGGAGACTGAAGGCTTAAAACATTAACCTCCCCACAGAACGCCCGCAGCTCCCAAAGTCACTTCTCTCATCCTTTCTGACAGCTGCTGAGCAGCTAAATGCTCTGCTATGCCACCAAACAAAAATAGCTAAGAGACAGTAGCCATGAAGCCACTCAAAACACTCTTGTGCACAGATGACAAGCCAAATGGGCAGAAAAGGGACAGGGAGCTGTTGATGGTATTGAGTGTATAAGTAGGAACATAAACATTATACGAGGGTTATGAAAGTATGGCAGTTCATCTGAAAGGCTCAAAGTCATAAAAAAAAAAAATCAACCTTAGTTATTCTGCTGCGTGTAGAAATAGTATTATCTCCTGTTCTGAAGAGTTTCAGCCTTGATTTGACGTATGTTTAATTGTAAAACCAAGAGCCACTTTCTATTATGGTCGTGCACATAGAATTGCTTGCATATAGTTTGGCATGTATAAAAAATATTTTGCTAATTCAGAACCTTAACTTTTAATTTGTGTCAGTACATCCAGTAAAACACTGCAACATGTTGCCCAGAGAGGCGGTAGATGCCCCATCCCTGGAAACATTTAAGGCCAGGCTGGATGGGGCTCTGAGCAACCTGATCTAGTCATAGATATCCCTGCCCATTGCAGGGGGGTTGGACTAGATGAGCTTTAAAGGTCCCTTCCATCCCAAAGCATTCTATGATTCTCTGATTCTATGATCTCAATATCTTATTCAGACTCTCCATATTCCCTTCTGCAAGCTTACAAAAGGAATAGAGAGAAACCCAGCAAGTATTTTGAGATTTGTTTACAGAAAATACTCAACTCTTTCTCTACATACATACTTTATAGTTCAGAGTATATGTGTAATTTATCCTTTGTTTCTTTAATTCAATTCCAATCCATGGAAAATAATTTCAACATTACCAATTTAAATTCATATTTGCACATATTATAGTTTAAAAAAAGAAAAAAAAATCCTCCAATTCATGAGCTATGTGAAGCTAAAGCTTTTTGATATAGTATATTTATATAAAACATCAGATGGATAGAATATTGCAATAAACACTCAGAGAAAGCCTTTTAAGATTTTTCTCCCATCAAAAAATACTAATCTAAGTAAAACAAGTGGTTTCCCTTTAAAATTAAAATGTTTGTACTCAAATTCTACCTCAAATAGCAAAATCACCTCATATTGCATTATCAATACATTATGATGTGAAAGGAACTTTCAACATTCAGTTTTTGTTATTCATTACTGTAATATGCCCTGTCTTGAATCAAACCGTAGACAAGCACTCAGATAATCTTTACACAGTTGCTCAACAAGCCAAATAAATCCTATACAACGCAGAGAAATACTTACCTTAAAAGTCACAGTTGCTTTTGTACAGTAAAACCCAACTGAAATAATAGGATCCTTGAGGGATTGAGATTTCTGCTGATGTAGCGTTGTTCCATCATCAATTCCACTAGAATCATTCTCTTCATCATCGTAACTCACGATAGCAGGAACAAAAGACCAAGCCCAAGAAACCCATCCTTGTTGCTGGTCATCGTCTTGATGCAAATAAGGATCTTGATTAATATACTGTGTTGGATATTGCATTACTGAGCTTGTTTCATCTTCTGCACCTTTTAAAACAAAAAACTAAGTCAAATTTCTAATCAACCATGCTTGAAAATTAATTTATCATACTCAAAATTATAGTATGTGAAATTTACTAGGACAATATTCCACGTATCATTCACTGATATTTGGTTTATGTTGAGAGAAAATAAGTAGAAATTTTACATTGCTGAATATAAGTTTCTAAACACTTGTTTCATTCATTAACATTTTCCTCCAAAAAACATTAAGGATCTTTGCAATAATTTTATTATCATACATTTGCAGTGAGATCAGAATTTGTCATCTATACCACACGCTTTCAAGACTTCTTCCATTAAAGCCCCTCTGAAGTTGCAAATTAAACCCTACTAAATAAGGATATATTACAATCTTGTCGTTTTCAATTTTAAAATGAAATAAAAAAGGACGTCAATTGCAAAAGCCATAATAAGGAAAACGTAAACACAGCACAGATCCAAAAATTAAGGTTGAAAACATCCTTTGTTTAAAAGTCAGCTTTTAAGGTATTCAAAGATACGGATTTATCTACACTCAAAAAAGCTGGTATGCCACCTGTGAGTCAAAAAAACAAACGTTGGTCCTCTGTGAAAAACATATTAGAGAGAGCATACAGAACAAAACAAGGATTTCCCCAAAGATAGAAGTCTAACATTCATGATCCAAATGGGTAACGCTGTGCATGTACAAACAGTACAATTAGCTTAGCCTATCTGGCCTCATCACCACTCCTACAGGACTCCCGAGGAGTATTAACTGCTTCAGAGTTACCACAGGTAGTACAGGATGCAGAACTGTTCCCACAGGGGAACAATATTGAATGTATTATTTAACTAGGAATGGAAAATAGGCATATTCCATTTCTATTTACTTATTTGTAAACTCAGAGGACCCACTCTTACAAGTTTTAGAGCTTTTAGTCTTTAGTCTAATTTGTCTGTAGTCTTTTAGTCTAATTATTTATACAGTTGTGTGATTGGAGAAAGCATAAGAAGAAACACTCATGAGAATTCTCTGCACATGCTTGGAGGCGAGGACACCTCCTCCCACAAGGGCAATGCAAGCTTCCTTCCTGCTCTCTTTACAAGAGAGCGTCAGAGATCAGATTTCAATCCAAATGTAAATCTTGAAACACAGGAAATACAGAAGAGGTGCACATAAAGCCTTGGAAATGGCCAAGAGGCAGAACTGTCAGATGTAGAAGGAAAAAGAATTGATATAGAACATGACTTGAGTAGTTTAGCCTAGACTGTTGTTGGCAAGCACAGAAGAAACAGGGGAAGGTCTGGCAAAAGAGAAGAAAATCTGGAGGTGTAGGACCTGGGTCATCCATAACATTTGGTCTACATAGCCATAAAATTCAGCCATCATTTAGCATACCTCTTTGCTGCAGTATGTGTACACACAGAGACAATAGTAAAAGATGCCAAATAATAGTCTGGTTTATAACACTTATTAATATTTTGGAAGCCATTAAAATAAGACAGAACAGCAACTAGACTAAAATGGTGATATCTATACACTGAGACAGAAGACAGAAAAAGAGGAAGATGCATCTATCTTCTATCACTAAATTAAAACTACTATGACCATTATGTAATCAACGGTGAAACTTTGGAACAAATGCACAACAGCCTAGTAAGCAACCCACAACGTCCTCTAAACACTTTGAAGCATAAATATAACGTAAATTCCTTTATCACAAGTAATGCATGAAGGGGAGTATGTACTTTGGAAACACAAAGTCTCTTTGGTTTTAACTAACTACACTAACCACTGCATCAACTGCAAATATATAGGACAGTGAAACTTAATGATAAAACCCCTACGTTTTACATACAGGAGTTTGTTAAAGGACAAAATGCTCCTACTCATCAGGTTTCTAAATCCACTCTCGCTAGCTACCCATAGCTGAGATCACACTGGAATAATCTTGCTTCATAGCGTAGGGCAGTGATTCCAGTTAAAAAATACATTTAATATAAATTACAAGATTGCGGTGTGACTGCATATCACTGTTTCCACATTCAAATCAAGTTTGATCTTCAGAAATTCACTATCCTTTCTTTTAAAGGGTTTGAGATACTCATCTCTAAGAGTCTGGAAACTTCTATCTCTAACCATAAGTCTGAAACTAACCCAGCAGAAAACTACTCTTTCTGTATTTATTTTTCTGCCTGTATTAGTTTTCAGCCAGGTAAGGCTGATCCAGCTTAGCCTGTGGCTACATAAATACAAGTGCTGGCACTAGGGGAAGAGGGAGGGAATGCCTCACCACCCCTGCTGGCAATAGCGTAAATGTTCATCTGGTTGAATCAACCATGAAACTGCATAAATGAAACTTGGTAAAGTACTTCAAGAACACAGCTGCAGACGTTCATTCCTGTATCACTAAATAATACAGATATTAAAATTCATTTCCTCATTCATATTTTACTCGCTATAAGCTAAAGAAGCTACTGCAAACTCACAGCTAAGAAGACATTACCATTAATTATGAATACAAAATTTATGGAATAAATCATGTTAAAAAAAAAAAGAGAGAAATTTGCAAGGAACAAGAATTATCCAGCTGATAACAACAGTTTTGGTGCTGACCTTGAGAATGCAATAGCCCTTAAATTTGTGCCTGCAGCATGAACTGTCCTTGGAGAATCTCAAATGTAGCAACATACATGCTTTCAGAGTAATAAATATTTTCTGTATGACACTCTTTTGCATGCATTTATTATACAAGGAATGCACAGAAATTACTAATGTACAGGAAAAAATAGTTCAATGTTTGTAATATATTTATACTATTCAGTGGCTGTGTTGCCAAACTGAATTTCATTTGAAAGACGATGTTCATTTTGGATCTTAGAATTTTAGATTTTGGATCTTAGAATTTTAGATTTTGGGTCATGGAAAGACAATGAATTGACTGCCACAAGATAACTCATAATATTTACTATGCTAGTAGCTTATATTTTTAATGTTTAACCAGTTTTACATCACAGTACATATTAAAAAACAGTGGCTCATGATCTTTTCCACATGCATTACACTAGCACAGCAATATGAAGGAGATTGCACAGAACTGGAAATGATACCAACACCAGCAGAAACTAGAAATCTTATGTACCAAACTCTAGTCTGAAAGGTATTCCGCATCTCCTTTTGAAAGCAAATGTACCCCCAACACTTCCTAGTTGAAAATCTGATGCTATCATAATTGTAGCGTGAAAACAACATTACAACAAAGTCACACGCTCAAGTGATGGTACTTTTACACATTTAAGAGGTATCACACTTATTTTCTACAAGACAACCCACTACAGTGATGCAGGTAGCCAGGAATCAGTACTACAAAATAGTAAGACTTAAAGAAAGGTTTCTTCTTATTTCTGCATCGAGAACATAACCTTCCTTAAACTCAAACCTCTGGATACTACTAGATGAGAATATGCTCCCACCTTACAGATAAAGGTAAATCAAGGAAAGAAATCATAACTCCCTTCTACTGCCAAGTTGCACAATCCACTGGATGTGGAATGTGACTGTAACGTACAAAAGCTTCAGGTTCAACTCTAGAGAATCCTCTTTTTCATAGTATGTACCTCCATCTATTAAACAAACTTTCCCAAGCTTCTACTCCTAGTCTACCTGTCTTGTCTTACTGTAAATTTAAATTACCCTAGCGAAGAACTGATAGATAAGGAGAGAACGAATCACCTTCCAAATTTGTTAAGAAAATTCCAAATAAAGAATGATGCCACAACAATTCTTAAGTGCTGAAATAACACGAATGATTATTCTAAAGTGCTCTGCATGATATTACTTGAGGTTGCTAATCAATTATTTTAAAATCCCAACTGTTTAAACAATATCCCAACCTCAGTAAAGTCAGGAGCAGATGTATGAGATAGTTAAGGGTGAACTACAAAATAAGCAGCAGTGATTTTAAAACACCAAAACCAGGACAAGAGGTAGGAGATCTATTTTATATTTTAATGGTAAAGGAGACTAAATAATGTGAAATATCACAACAAAAGGGCAAGTGCCTCTGGGTTGAGATACAAATCACAGGACAATTAATCTCAAAGTGATATGTACGTGCACATACCCGATAGAGACAGGAAGGTGTTAGCTGTCTGACAACACCAATCCAAAAAGTGGTTTTGTTTCAAATCCTGCAAACAAGTTCAAGCAGACCAATGGGAAATACACTTTGTTCATTGGAAGCATTAAAAAAATTGCTCGCATACTGCCATCTACATTAAGCCACTTCTAAAGTCAGCAGCAGAAAAACTGGCCTGATATTTAAAGCTTTTATGTACTAAGTAAAAACAAAAGGTCAACCTGAGTTATGCCTTTCAAAGATTTAATCAGATTCTTTGGGGGTCTCTACTTTAGAAGGAGTATTAATGTTTTTCAAGAAAAAAAGAAAATGGCAAGACAACATACAAAAAATGTTTAAAAGGCATTCCTAAAAATCCAGTTCTCTACAAAAAGGTTATAGTTCCTAAAACAATAAAAATATTTAATATAAACAAGTTTAATCTCCCCAACTTAGGAACTTTACAGTTTGGGAAGATCTAATCTTTACTCATTTTTTTTAATTTGCTACTTATTTTAACTGCTCCTCATTTAACTGATGTTAACAGAGGTAAACAGTTCTATGTGCCTAAACATGTATTCCAAATTGATGAAATCTGGCCATCTCCATACAATAAGCTTGATACCCACCCTCAGCACATGGGATCTCAGCAACCAGTGACAATCCACTCTTACAGATGCCTACAACAAAGTTACTCACTGTCACACTGGTTGTTAGACTGCCGCACAATGCACTGACCCCGCAAGCCCCGTCCTACAGGTGTCTGTCTACTCTGCATCTTTACAGTTTGTTGAAATACGAATTGCAAATATACCTACTGTTCCTTGGGAGGATATCAAAGTACATAGGCAAGGAAGAAGCTCCAATAATGGAGCTAGATAACTGGAAGGGAAAAAAAAGACCATGGGGTTTACTGCACAGGTCATTTACCCCACAAACCACATGAAAACATGAAGAGCTGAAACAATATTATACACCCCAGTACAAAGATTAGATGTGTATCTCCATCTCTTTAACGCTCAAGACAAGACAGACAAAAAGTGCAGGGACAAGAAAAATACACAGGAAAGTGTGATTTGGCACACAAAACCTTTTATCCTGACATCATTTCAGTCAAACTGGGGATCATTTTCTCCACTGTTTAGGAATAACTCTCCTCTACCCAAACTCTTTAATACAGTCCACAGCTGCTTTTCCTCAGTCAAGTATGGATAAATAAATCTATTTCAGTTCTCCCATTTTTATCCTAATGGAGTATTGCAGAGTCAATTCTTTCTCCAACAACTAATGCTCACCTAGAATTTCTTGCTGTCACAAATTCTTTGCACTTGGTTTTCTCAGCCAACTCAAATCTCATATTCAGCCCAAAGCTGGCAATATATTAAACTCATTCTCTTGATCTGCTTTTTGTTCCATTGGTACCCCAAAAATTCCCCACGCTACTGTTCTTACCACCAAGTCTTCAATAAGGAACACTTCAGCCTATTAAAAATGAGTTTTATAGGATCTATGCAATATTTTATTCTGTTTAGTGTTGTAAAAGTGTTAACTACTCGCATTCACAAAGGCCTTCTTTATTTTCGTTTAGTTTTTTGAGAGTAAAGATCACGACACGGTCAGTGTGCTTTACAAATACCACAGAATTTCACAATATTCCTTTGGGATGGACAGGTACTGTTATTATTGCCATTTTACACCTAGGAAACATGCTTCATAAGCTGGAATCACATCTGCCATGGATTTCATTTCATGAAAGGAAAAAAAAGAAAAAAAGAGAACGAAAAAACCCAAAACTTTCATAATACAGAATCTCAAGGGAATCATTCAGAGGAAGCAGCACTAGGAACTGTTAAAACCACTCTCAGAAGCTCAGTAGCTCATACTGCTCATGATTCCAGCTTCTCACATCTGTCCCAAGTGTCTTGCTTAGCATCTTCTAACACCATCATGCAGACCCATCTCAGCTGTCTCCCGGCCTGCCCTGCACCTCTCCCTCAGCCATGCAGCTTTTCATTTCCAGTCCACTGTTTGTATTTCTTTGCCCAGCCAGTGCCAGACCTCCTCTGCTTGAGCTTTTTCTGTTCTTCAAACCTCAGATCATTCTTCACTTAACCAGCTCTAGTATTTCAGCCTTAGATCATCAATCTCAGCAACTCCATCCAGCTAAATTCCAGCTCTCCCCTGCATCCTGGCTTCTTGTCCTCTTTCATGCCTAAATACTTTTCTAGTTACATTAGCCAATTTTTTCCACCACAAACCAAAAGCTTATTCTCAAGTCCCAGCCCATGACAACTACAACTGCCGGTTCTGCCACAGGCTCTTGTCCAAACCCTTCTCACTTTTTTATCTCTCTGAACTGAAATGCACCCATTTCCTCCTTCGCACGACCAGTACAGTCAGACATCCAAGCCCACAATTCAGGCAGCCCTCAACCCCTCAGAAGTAAAAGCCCTGTCCAGCCCTGTGCAGGAGCATGGTCCAGTATGCATGCAATACTAAGCAAATTTACATACTAAACTACAGAGTTTCTACCTGTATTTCTGACCTATAATTTTACCCGCGTATTTTGAATGCTTTCAGCATAACAGAATTTGAGCAGACTTTACTCAGGCAGCAAATTATATGTTCATGACACAGGGTACCCTGCTGCCAAATCACAAGGTCTTGGTCTTACGCTTGAGTATATAAGAACAAACAAACTGCTGCTGGTATATTCTTAGACATGGATAGGTGACTGATTTTATTATGTCAACAACAACGTAATAAAAGCAAGTTCCATCCAAAAGACTTAGTAATAATTGAACCCAGTAAATTCTTTAAACTGAAAGGGTGGGGACTGCTTACTAATAAGTACCAGGTTAAAACTGTTTAATGAATCTTCAGAACCCTTTCAAAGAGTTATAAAAACATAATCTATAAAAGAGGTCTGTACATTATTAAACTGTAAAGAATTTAGGCACAATTCCAGTGGAATTAGTCTTGGATTTCATGAAGCGTTACTGTTGGAAAAAAATGTGGCTAATATAGCTCAGCAGATAATACGTGTCATTTATTATTGTACTTGATTACATATTTTTTTCTGAAAATTCGAAGTTTCCTCAGAAAAGTTCAAATCTGTGGTTGGAAATTTGGATGACAAATGCACCATGAAGTGCTAAGAAAGTGTCGGGGTTTTTTTCCATCTCAGACACAGATATAATATGAAGTCAGAAGAAAAAAATACTAAACTCACAAACTGATGGCATGGGTAACCTGGTTAATGTCAATTTGGCACTCATGCTTAACTGCACTGAATGAGACAAAAAAATCATTAGATACTTTAAAGTTCTATTTATGTGTATGTACATACATGTGCACGTGTGTGTACATATGCCTACATATATACTAAACTCTATGCAGGAAACGAGCATAAATAGTATGAAGGAAACCAGCTGGTAGCAGTTTTAGCCTGTAAGTGGCAAAATACTTTGCAGTGAAGATAGAAATGGACTTCTAGAACTGTGTCTACAGCTCTGGCTTGGCCACCCAACAATTGCCATCTGTTTCGTGTTCTGAAGGAGATAGTTCTGTCACATAGATATGATCATGTAATTAAGTACAATAACAATGTTTGAGCACAGTGTAGCTGAACAAAAATTGCATAGGAAATTACAGATTTCCTCCTTGGTAGTTCTTGTCATTGCAACCTTAGTCTAATTTCTGACCCTTCTGACAACTCTTGTGTACATCACTGTGAAGTAACATGATATTACTTCTTTTTTAGATGGGTATTTTATGAAAAACTAGGAATTCATATTCACAGTTGTTCAAAAAAAAATACAAATGAGATTTACAGACAATTTCAATTCAACCTTCCTAAGGACATACATTAGAAAAAGGATGACAAGAGACTCATTGCCAAAGGTTTTACTCATATTTGGACATAAGAACCTCAAACTCCATTCCAGATGCAGAAAAGACTAAGTATTTGTAGGCAGATACCTTTTGTTTTAACCTTAATCTTCACTTAAACTATATTTCTGTTTCACCACCCATCTCACACCCTAACCAAAAGAAGCCAAACAAAAAAAACCCACGTACCTCTCCTATCAGACTTTCATCCTCTTCCACAGTTACAGCTGTTCATCCCAGTCCTCCCGTTACCCAGCTAATCTTTGTCTCCAATCCTTAGATCTTTTTGTCTGAAACTCACTGCCTACCAATCCCAGCTGTTCTCATATTGACTCATATGATTTCTCTATTCTTTCAATGTCTTTCCTATATTCAAAGGGTCCTACTCGCCCTAACAGCTCCAGGAATTCAGCTACAACGTTCAAGCAACTCTAAATACATCATAAGCCTCTATAGCATGAAAACTTGGCCAAATTTGGGTGAACTTTGATGGGAACAAAGGAAAGGTATTCATGGTACAAAGACAACCCTCTGTCTGAAGGCAAGGGTAATGCAAATCTTCATAGAAAAGTTCTTCACCCTTTCTCCTGCAAATAGTACAATTAAAACATTGGTTAGATGCAAGGAGTTCTTAAAATGCACACTAATGATTTTTCTAAAAACTGCACGCTTTTTAAGTCTCAGGAGGAAATTAAGTTACTATTTTCAGAATATTAAGTACTTCTAATCATGTGTTTTGTGTAACAAACTCCACATTTCTTGTAAGGCAAATAGTTTCTAGGGCAGAAAACTATTTCAGCTTTAGAGAAAATACAAGAGAACTATTTACAGACATCTTATTTATTTGCTCAGTTCCACATAGCAGGAGCATGACAGAGAATTCTATATCTGGCATGATAGTGAAAGAGTTATCTGTGCCAACCAACACTGAAGGCTATATTTTGGCAAAAAAAAAATTTCTACTGCTGTCATTCTTCCAATAATGTATTTATTTCTCTGAAACCAGAGAAGACAGCAACACAGGATAAAAAAATTATAAACTTATGTCAATTAAAATTGTGTATTTCTTAAACAGAACAAAATCAATTAATTTAATTGTTTACACAAAGTTTCAAACTGTTGTAATACTATAAACGTAAGCATAGCTTAAAAGTGCCACATCACATATAATATAATCACATCTCACATATATCACACATAATTCCAAGAATTTTCTAGAAGTTATGTTCTTGGCTGTGTGGTAAATATCTCTTCCTACTCCCCTAGATCCAAATTCAACCTTGGAAAGATATCCAAAACTTATGTCTTGAGGAGATTAAAATTAAAACACAAATCTCTAAGTAAGTTCCCTGTTCTGACAAGTAAGTTAACTTCTGCTCTACAAAAGCATAAAAAGAAGAAAATTCAGAATTTGGAATGACAGTCCATCCTCCTCCTCCTCTTTTATTTAGTGCCTGATACATTACAAAAACTTCAGATTCAAGTTTGGATGTTCAAGATCATGACATTCCTAATTAAATTACTAAAAAAGATAGTATGATGTAAATCAATATGACTGCTTGGCTCTTGAATGTTCTGGTTTTATATTTTACATAGAAGTGAACAAACAGGAAAGTATTTAGGTTCTAATGCCTACTTAGAAATTTTATTTCCCTTAGATTTTAATATAAACTAAGCACCTATATGCCTTTCTTATGTTGCTGCAAATTCCTAGCAATTCATCTAGCATAAAACCTCAACATTCAAATACATTACATGATACAACTAGAAAAATACAAATAGAAATACAGCAGTAAAGTTGGTAGCTCCTATCAAAGTCACATAAAATTAAGACTGGAGTGAAAGGTTCACAGCTCAAAATGCATCACTGTCGTAACCCTAGCAATATTTGGGAAGCAGCAGATGGGAAGTCATCACACAAAGGTAAAGAGAATTCACCCCTCATCGGTGCAGCGCTCCTCAAAAGATCACGTCACAGTAAGTTACCATGGAAGATCACGTAGAAGAGGGAATACATGTTATAAGAAAATAAAAAGCAGAGGAGACTAGGCAACGTAAAAAGGACAGAACTACTGAAAAGACAGGGCAAAGTAATACTTTGCTGTTTAGAACAAATGCTGCTATATTCATTCTTAGTAACAAGTTCCAAAGAAAGATGGAAAAACACATCACTTGGCAGCAGCCACATTTGAACTAAATAAAAGAGAAAAGTCAAAGGTGCCTAAGGACAGGTGCCTTGTTACACGACATAGTGACAGATAAATCCAAAATACCCTGCTGTGTCACAACTCCTAAAATGGTCTTTTCAGATAAAGTTTAACCTCAGTTTAGTCAGGACCATCGGAATACTTTCCGGAACATAACATGAAAAAGATGTTAGAGCACTGCATACTTACCCAGCACAATGAACTGCCTCTAACAAACTGCAGACTGCCAAGATACTTTGCAATGACTAGCCTCAGCCATTTATACTTGTAAAAAGCGAAGAAATTAATGTTTTTAACATTTCTTTTTTTAAAAGTAAAAATTGTATTTACCTGTGATATTTCCCAACATATCTTTAGTGTGGCAAATCAAATCTTCACTTTCCCCATCTTTGAAGTTGCCTATTTCTCCATAATAAAGAGCAATCCCAAGCTGCATTATACGTATAAACATAGGAAGCTGCTGATCAGAGATTGAAAGTTTCAAACTTTCAACTAAGGTGTGAATCTATAACATGAAAGAATAAAAGCAAATTATAACAAAGCTCTGTCATCATTAAAGCTAACTTCTAAACTATACAACTCCATATTCATTTTGTATGTGCATGCTAATTTCTAAAAACAAAAGCTGCAATACAACACAAGGCAAAGGGCTGCAAATAATGACTGTCAAAAACACATACTCTTTGGGTTGCTATACAAGAGATTCTCATGTTGAAAAGTCAGATTTAAGGTATTTTGCATATATACATATTTTGTACAATTGTTGCTGAAGAAATTTCTAAAACATAAGTCACAGAAGTACATCTGATTAAACTTATTTTAAACATAGAGTTTCATAAAAAATCTCTGCAGGTTAAAGAAAACCTAGATATACTGGTTTTAACATACAAGGTCCTTCATTTTGATTCTTTCCCACTCCCAACATTGTTGCAAGTGGACAAGTAACGGGGGGGAAAAAGATTCATTCCAACTGAAGTGCAGAAAACCAGATTCTCTGGATATTTCAGTTCAAACATGCAATTAAGCAGTTTTCTCTAAATGAAAGCAAGCTTTGTAAAGACTGTAATTACTAGGATGAAAATTTATCCTTCTTTAAGTATTTTAGCTATTTCATTCAATACTTCAGAATAATTTTATGAGCATGCAATTATGCTATGAAGACAAAAACAGACTTGATAAGAAAGCCACCTTTCATTAAAATAAGAGCTGCATAAAATAATATTATTGTAATAAAATTACTGTCTGTAACACTAGACATATTTCTAGCTCCCGGTCCAGTTTCTAAACATTGTGAGTGAAAATAATGGAAATGGAAAGTAACGACACATCAGCGTTGGCCTTAATGCAATCCAATTCAAGAAACATGAAAAATGACTTTGTAAACAGTACTGTACATCCATAGGCATGTAAAAACACAATAGTAAAATAAATATTTGTATAAAAATATGCTAATATACTAACAAGACTTCACTAGTTTATATGAGTAAATTAATAAAGCCACAGCCTTAGTCATACAGAATGAGTGATAACATAGTATCAGAATCAATGTAGACATGAGGAAAGATTTTAGGTATCAGAATTCTGCTATTCTTTAAAATTCCCTGAAAGAAAACAGCATGTAAAATCCTAAAATACAGTTTGGAAATTAAAAATTAATCCTTCATTACCAATTTTTCAGGGTCAGTTGATTAGAAGTTGTCAATACTAAATCTTTTCTGTGCAGGTGAACAACAGGAAGGATAAGGAGCAAATAACTGTCTTAACATTTGGAAGAAAAAGAAGATTATTTTGCCAGAAGCCTTCTTAAAAGTCACACAAGGGACGTATGTCATAGTGGAGGACAGGAACACTAGGTAGTACTATAGGCAATGAACATAATTATATAGTGGCTCAACTGAAATTACGTTACACTCCTGGACTTCTTGTATGGTAGTACCCTACCATCATGATCCTGCTCTTACATTGACAGTGGAACTCATCTGCCCCTCAGTAAGCTGACTCATCTCACCAAAACTGGCAGAAAACTGTTTATTTCTTCTTGTCCAGTTAGCTTTCTGTCAACATACTGAGTTGACTTAGATGACTGACAGGTCAGACAAATGTCAGTGCTGCTGCAAAGAGGGGGAGGCAGGACTGACATCCCCAGCGCAAATCAGCTCATCTGTCATATGGTTGTCTCATCCTATGATGATTTCAACAAGAAAAGCAACAAAAAAGCTTAAAACACTAATAATTTTATGTGTGTTTTGCTGCCTCCCCCCACGTATACTATTCATTCTAAAACTGAAAATAGGAGCTTAGTGTTCCCAATTTAAAAGCAAATACATATCCAAGTACTTAAGAACTGTCCTCCTTTGAAGTCTCAACTTTAATCAAATTCATTAAGATGAGTTTGGCCAAAACTTTGCAATAGACGTAGTAGTAAAAATTATACAGGTTATAAACCTATTCTAGTCCCTACAAAGAAACCAAAAGAGCATATGCTATTATAAATGTGGAAGTCTTGGAAACTTTCACTCAAGACTGAAAAACAGATGCGCTTTACCAAGTGAACAACACACAGTATGAAAGTTTTCATAATAAAGACCTTCACAGATTTGCAGAGAAAGATTAAGTGCTGCTGGCTTTTGTCTTTAGCTGGGAACCAAACCACCAGAACACAACCTGCTGACATTCAGGAATCTACCCTTCAGATGCACTGAAGCTACAGTAATTTAATTTGCAGCAGAGACTTTTAAAAAG
The DNA here is from genome assembly GCF_047370975.1 of Nipponia nippon. Classification (NCBI taxonomy): domain Eukaryota; kingdom Metazoa; phylum Chordata; class Aves; order Pelecaniformes; family Threskiornithidae; genus Nipponia; species Nipponia nippon. The sequence continues at coordinate 24,258,080 of NW_028262290.1, forward strand.
CTTTAAGTGTCCTTGAATTAATTCCATTAATGAAGTAGTTATATTGACTGGTAACAGCTCCTTTTACGTCAGTTGTAAGAAAACACAGCTATTTCTATTCAATAGTCAAATCTTTTAAAGACGGTCTTTTTAAAAAACTGCATCCTGATGATCCACAGCGCTCGATCTCCACTCATACAAAGTTACCAAATGTAAAATTTGTGAGGGTCAACAGATTTGTAAATCTAATCATTGCATAATGGTATGGTAGTAAAACACTAGAAATGATTTAAGATTAAAAAAATCATTACCTTTGGACCATAATAAACAATTATTAATTCACTTAAATATGTATCTAGCATCATATATCTAAATGTTTTGATTTAATTGAGCACATTCCTGAATATCTTCATAAACAGTATTTTATGTTTAAAGACTGAAGAGGAAAAAAGACACAAACTAAAAAAAGAAGAAAAAGATAAAAAGCTAAGTAAACTATGTGCAACATAAAAAAAACCCCACAGAGTATATAGGGGAAAAAAAAAATATAAAAAAGACATCTTTGAACAAACTGAAATGTGCCTTAAAAAAGGGCAGGGGAAATAAATGACCACCAACAAAGATAACCAGAAAAGTCTAATACAAATTTAATTAAGTTACTACCACCTCAGTGCATTCTAGCCTGTGTTTTATTTTAGTCCAGTATTCACTAAAAAATATAAGTAATAATATAATAATCATCATCATTTAAACTATATGGAAGACTGTGTCAGCATTTCCATTGAAGCGTGCTGTCAGAGACTTGTCATTTGGCCATAAACTTTTGCTCTGCAAAACTGGCATATAGGACTTGAGCTAGGTACAGATTACTTCTCCGAAATTTACAAAACTATTCAGCTAATTTAAAAATCAGGCTTTTTAACATTAAGATTTACTGTCTATATGCAGTAATCATCCTGTCACCACAGAACATAAAGACCATAACTGGTAAACTATAGACAGTCATACGATGATTCCTTATTATCACTGGAGTTCATATAGATTCCGAAGTTATATATGGTTAAAAGTCCTAATATCTTTGAATATATAACTTTTTATTTATAAAACTCAAAATAAGCAAATTTCCAAAATTGTTACCAGTTACTCTGAACAAAAAAAAAAAAAAAAAAAAAAAAGAAAAAGCCTTCTGTTTCTAATATGCAGAATCTTTGTATATTTAATTATTAAATGAGAGATCTGCACAGGAAAAAATGAAACTTCTGCAAACATACATACTACCAGACATTTGTGTGCAAGTATCCAGCATTTTGTGACAATTCTTATCTGGATAAATACTCATATGGCCATACCATATCCACAAATCTGCAAATTTGTCCAAAGTAATCAAAGGCATACAGCTGTACAGCACATACAAGAAACAGGGGCATTTGACAAATTGGACGTGATTACTAATTAACTCCCAACCTTCAGGTCACAACAGCTTAGGACTTCCTGAATCATATCACGAGTCAAACAAATGCAGTATCCCAACTGAAAGAGTGACACTTCTGAATTATATTCTTGAGAAATGCCCATCAAAATTTATTTCAAAATTTACTATTATGCAGTGCATACACCTGAAGATTATTTTTTATTAAAACTTGGGAAAAGCCTGGTATAAAGTCTGTGTCTAAATTTAAAAGAGTTATCAACTAATTAAATGGGCATCACTGGTATTCATTGAGAGAGGGAGGAAGGGAGGGAGGATGAACCTTACATGTATGACTACTCAGAACAGGAAAAAAAAGAGTAGGTGTGAAAGGTAGTTTAGTCTCTCCACCAACTCAACGTTTTGCTTCTGCACTGCAAAATGTAAACATGTCACCTAGTGTCAGATGTCCATGAGTAATACTGCACCCCTGCTCACTAGGAACTGAGCTTGGCTTGCTAATCCATTTCACGTGGTTCACTACATAGTGTTAATACACTGAAGTTTCTTGTCATTTATGAGAGTTTGAGCTACATTTGAAACAATAACATAAGAATCCTTTCAATCTTATTGCAGGCACCTTAAAGCATACAGTATTTTCTTTCCTTTAGCAGATTATCTGCAGACTTTTTTCTTCTCTCCTTACAATTATTATGTTTTCTTTTTTAAAACTTTGGGAAAAATAGAAAAGATTAGAGAGCATTACTTCCTTCCTTACATACTCTTACTGTACATAGACTAATTGCATCATATGAACAAAACAATCAAAAAATCCCTTTAGCAAAAACAGCAGCATTAGCTTTTCATTTTACTTTAAATTTCAAAGTATATTTTGAAAAACCTCAAAATTTCACAAGTGAGTAGTAAAAAAAATTATTTTGGATACCTACTTTAATAATAGATGGCATTTTGGAGTTGAGGTTATCATAAGTAAAATGCAGACGAGTCCTGAAGGAACATTTGTACAGCAGAGGTTCCTGGTAAAATTCAATTTTACCACTAGCATTTCTCTTATCAAGACATACTGTGCAGTCAGAAAAGTTGATCATCTTTCTCAGTACCAGATCAGTGGCTTTTAAAAGAAGCATACAGGTTAAAAAAATGTATTGCATAAGAAAAATAAGTTATGCATACGTGTTCTTATCTAGAAGAAAACAATACAAGATAGTTGTGTGGTCATTATTTAAATCATCAGCAAAATACTTGTTTATATGACTAAAGAGAGTAATTTAACGTGTCAGACTTTTTCAGCTGAATACTTAAAAAGTGAGAACAAATTAGTTACACCCAATTCAAATTTTCATCCCTTCACTGTACCTTAGATCTGTTTATAAAAGAAGAGTACTGCTTCATGTACAAGCATCAGACCTCGTTATTCTCCCAGAAAGAATCTTGCATATTTTCCCCAAAACTTTTTTTAATCTTCCAAAGCAAACAAGAGCTATTATAGTGATCTTAATATGAAATGTATTTTGTAATTTTGTCATATTAGTTTGTAATAATTTCAGCCAGAACAAAGAAATGGGTCCAGTGGTCAGGAAACCATTAATTACATTCCCCATTCTACCAGAAATCTTCTGTGTGATCTTAAAATACTCTTACTGTGCCCAAATTCCACTTCTACCAAATGTCAGTAAGAACATCTAGACTTACAGGTGAACGTTGGTAATTCAAAGACTGAGACAATCAGATACTGAAGACCAAGACAAAAATGAAAAAGTTGGTTTTTTTTTTCCTGAAAACGTGAAGCAAAATGAATGTCTTGCAATTGGTATGCCATGCTCAGTACAGCACAGCACATTTTACTACCTCTCTAGCCAGCCTGTTTAGAGAGTTTTAAGATCATCACAAACAATTGCAACAGAACGCCTTAAGATGCCACTGCTCCTTCACAAAAATAGAAAGAGATTGCCTAAGCACTCATTGCCATCAGCAAGCACAAAATTAAATGCAAGCACAGAAGGATGGCAAGTATGAGCAGAGAGAACTACAAGACATGTTGTATAATTATATGTGATCATACAAGTATGCATTAAGAATCAATCTGTATTATTATAATTGGCTCTTCAAAATGAAGGACAAGGGAAAAACTGGTAAGAAACGAAAACAGGTAGAAAGTATCTTGCTTCCGACATAAAGAGACATTTTTACTAGACTTGCAAATTTCTATATGAATTTAAGAGTGCCTCCACTGTGATAGTTAAAACCAAAAAATACCTACTCACCAGAGATGTCCATAAATGCTCGATCCCAAAACTCATCCACTGTATAGCATTCTGCAGAAGTGATATTGACTGAGAGAACAATATCATCCTCCACATATTTTAATATGAGATTGTTGATCACAATGTTGACATTGTTCACAACACGCCTAATCAAACTCTGAACATAACCTATAAAATAAAACAAATTCTTAGGAGTTAGAGGGAAGACACGATGCCAAATTCATTTATTACTAAAGTTATTATTTCCAATTTGTATTCTTTTTTTAAAATCAAAATTAAAAACAAACCAAGTATCATTGTCCTTTATTCATCTGAAAATCACAGAACTTAACTGCACTGAATGTTAAAGAATTTTAAGTCAATCAGCATCCTGGAAATGCAATAAACTATAGAAAAAAAAAAAATGTAAATGCTAGGAATATAATATAGCATAAGAGATTAATTTTTGGTGGCAACAATCAACTTTCAAACTAATTAAGAAAAGACTCTGGATTATTGTAGGCAAAGAATTTTAATGACAGTGACTTTTTTTTACTTAAAAGGTATTTAGAAATACGTTTGGAAAAGTGAACACCAGTTGCTAGGTTACTTTTCAAGTATGCATATATTACGCCCATTTGCCCCCTCACCTTGGTTTTTTTTTAAAGTTAACTAAACATTAATATGCCTAATACTTTTTTTCATTCTAAAAGCTAATATATCCAACATCATGCTCAGTAAGACTCCTGTGAGGTATAACAAAATCAATTTCTGTCAACAACCCAAATAGTAAGCACCTGCACTGAAGCCTGTTGGGAAGAAATCCATTTAAGTTTTTTCAGCCATAATTTGATTGGAAAAGTGATCTCATCTGTGAATTCCCAGTATGCGGTAAACACTCATATTTTACCAATATGGTAAAAATATTAAATACTATCCATACTCACATCTATCTTGTATACTGAATGTAACTATGGAGCTAACTCACTTTTGCTGGAAAAAAAACAAGTCTTAAAATTTCTATGTTTTAAAATTTATAACATTACTCACATTCTATGTAAAAACACATTCAATACATGCTATAGAGGTCTAGTTTGGTAACTACGCTGGAAAAAAAAAGCCAGTTAATGATACAGGTTTAAATCCACAGGCTTCAAGAGTCGTTTTTTGAAACTTGCATTAGAAAAGACTCATTTATTTCAAATATTTTAATTCAAACAAAACTTGAAATGACCATCAAAACATTGTGAGATCAGTAGGAGCACACTCAGGTTGTTACTTCCATTCTACTCTGCCTTTTCTAGCTATTCATCATTTTCACACTCAAACATTACTTTTCACCTTAGAGTATATGGAACGTTTTACCATTACATAAGTGATTTTCTTGAGTTGCACAACTGCAAATTTACGCAGTTGACGTAAGATATTTTTCTTTTTTCAGCATTCAAAGCCTCCAGCCACCTCTTATCAAATGCAAAACATGCTTTCAGCTACCGTTAGCATAATATTTTGATTCTGATCAGATACATTTCTATGCTTTGAAGTACTGCAATATTAAAATCTTAATTGTAAAACACATATGACATTTCTTATCATAACACAGCTTGCTTCATTTTGTACTGTTCTTGAGCATACATCACCCTCTGAGAAAGCTAGTTCCAGTAGGACAGAAATAGCATTTTAACATCTCCTGTCATCTTAATAGGATTGTAATTGTATTAAAACAGAATCTGGAAAAATGTTTTAGGCCATTGTCTACAGAAACAGGAAATCCAGCGAAAATCAAAATTCTGACAGCTTAGTATCGTCAGATTTCTAACGTAAACCTAATTTACCCTATTGGCATATCAGTCTAAAAAAACTACTGAAAAAATATGTGGAATAGCTTGTTTTTAAGAATGTTCTCACTGACTTCTTAAAATGGTAACATATTTTAAGTTACATGAATTCAGAAAACCAGATGTATTATTTCAATAATTAAGGGGCACAAGAGACCCATATTCATCACTAGAGTGGTGTAAACTGACCTATCTATAAATAGAAGCCAGCACAAAGCATTTCGTTGCTTTTCTTAAGTTCAGCACAGAAATATTTTGCAGACTATAAAACGAGCAACTACAAAATCATAACCAGTAATTTAATTACGATTGTAAAGCAAGGTACTAATTTCACTGAAGAAAGTGAAGCTGTCCCGCCACAGGCCCAAAGTTTTTTTTCAATGTTTTGCTTTCAAGGGTCTTTCAAAGTCAATCTAATTTACATTTTCCTGCTGTGAACGACAAAAACATTACAAATCCAGCATCAAAGCAGACAAAAAAAAAAAAAAAAAGGCAAGCTCTACTGATAGTTTCCAGCAGTATTCAGGAAAAGAGCAATAATGCTTTTATCTGTGTGTCTTTTTGCCTGAATACATAAAAAGAGGGAGCAGAATTATATCTTCCAAATGAAACAAGGGTCACAGATTTGATAAAAACTTCGTTTCACACTTCTGCGAAGACATTTCCATACTCGTGGTGCAGTATATCACTAGAAGTACCACACAAGTATCAGCTTTCTAATTAAGTTTAGCTTCAAATATACTAGAATCAGATTCTCATGAGTGAGGATTAGTCTTTAAAAAAATTAATTTAAATTGTAACTCTTACTATTCAAAACAAAGTAATAAAAACATCAGCAAGTTTATGTATAATACAATTTTTTATAAAAAAAAAAGGTTTGGTTTAAATACAAGTGGGAGAAAACATGTGGGGGTTGCTTCTTATTCCTGTAATTTTTAGATATAACATGATGACCATCTTTGCCACTAAAATTCAGGTATATTATGATGAAGTAACTAAATATACTAGAAAATCTGCAGGGGTAAATTCTCTCCTGAGGTGCAACACAAAATCCACATGTGTGCTTTTTCCAAATTCTCCAGAATCCAGCAGGCTGCGCTGTGCAGTACGAGCTACGAATACAGTTCCAGATCCAACACTCCAAAATATTGTAGCACTACAGTCCAGTGTGGTCTATTGATTTAACAGAATTGATACCATCAGACTGGTCACATGTAAACATCTGAAGTTTAGCAGCGCTCTGTTGTTACCAAAGCTACATTTTTAGCTAAGCTCTGCCTAGCTCCACCTCTGAGACCACAGAAGAGCTAAAGGACAAATAAATCTTTCAACAAATCACAACAGTAGTACGATACCTATATCTTCCAAATCTAAGAAGATGACTCAACATCTCACTAAAATCCAGGATGTGCAATTAAAGCTTAGCAAAGCCATATCCTGTACCACAGAGAATAAAATCTTCCTATAAAGAGGCCTCTACTCCTCATGGAGGCTGTTTACCACATAGGACCTCTATATTAAACAGCGTTATTCATGCATCAAAAAACAAAACCAAAACCAACTGTGTTTAGAGACCTTCACCACATGGAAAGCAACTTACAGTCCATTCAATAAGGTAAGATTTCACTAATGCTCTCTGAATAATTAGACCTCACTACCAACATGCTCTATGCAGTTGAAGAAGGAGCGTGATGACAATGAAGGAGGTGACAGTGTCCTACATTTTCACAGAAGCACAAAGTACATCTACAGAATGTATCAAATAGTGACATAAGAAGGCACCAGATCTGATAATTTGCTACAGTACTGCAAATACAATATGTGCAATTCGTATGAGCACACTAGTCATTAAGAACCACAATATATTCATAAAAGGTGACACGTAAACCAATCTTCAACGCGTGCGTTGCATCTGGATCTGTGGAAACACATCTTTTAGAATGTTTTAACTTCATCAGATGTCAACATTACAATAAGCAGACCTCCAGCCTTTCACTAAAACTACACCTTTCCGGCAGGTGCACAGATAACACTGACAGAAACAAACCTGAGGCACCAAAATCCTAAAACTGTCACTGAAGACAATATAATCATCCGATTCTTTGGCAAGCTTTTTAACTCCTGTTGTTCACAGGTGAGACCCAAAGAACCAGACGCCAAGGAACTGCCAGAGCTGAAGCGCTGTCCATGGTAGGACACGGTGGATGCCAAGAGTCCCGCAATTCCAAGCCACCGGAGTTTATTAGATCTCAGAGCTTTAAGAGAGCCTCCAGATTTGGCTCTTCAAGTACCCATTCCAAAGCAAGACGATACTCTGTAGTACATAATATTCCACACACTAAATTTCAATGTTCTCTTTTCATTCGAGGCAAGTATAAACTTTCTGTTAACAAAAAACAGAAAAAAAGCCTAACACAAAATTGTCATGTCTTTAACCCATCTAAAATTACATGCCTCAAGAAGGCAAATTGCAATTCATTCCAATAATCTCCAATTTCATTTTTCTGCACAAAACAACACCTCATACTCCAGTTTTCTGTGCAAACTCAGAGGCAATAGTAATCAGATATGTAATTCCTTAGGCATTTTTATATCATATAAATATCTCCAAGTTCAAACCAGCTGAATTCCATGTCAGGGGAAAAAAAAAAAAAAAAAAAAAGTGGTGAACATCTCTACCAGTAGATACAGTACTCAGTAAGAAATATCTCTCAGAATCATTACTCTCAAAGAAAAAAACCTTACCTTTAAAACTATTATAAGAATCTGAAAACAAAATGTCTGAAAACATACAAGATAACTTACTGTGAACCACTGAGCAGTTAATGAGCAGTAGAAAATACAGCTATCTGAAAGAGGAGAACCAGAGCAGCAGAGGATAAAATCTAACACACTACCCCTATGTTTCTCACGCTAATCTATCTTGCACTATAAATGAGTTCCGTAAATTTAAGGATTCAACAAAATAGAAGGAAAAGATATAAGGATTAACTACATTTTATTGCAATTTGCCTCTATTTTATAGTATTAAAGCAGTTCACTCACCTTTACATGATCTGTAGATGGACAGAGATTGTAATAGTCTAACTTAGACATTGTGGCCACCTGAATGAAATTTAGGTATTTTCTATCACTCAAATACAATCCAGCTTCTGAAGTTATGGATTACCTGGAGGTAAATCAGGATCAGGAGAAGCAGACTGCTGAACTCGTCGTGGTTTTACTGCTGATTTCATGCTTTCCGTGGTACTGCGGTTTGTTGAACTGGAACCACAACTTTCATGATCTTCCTGCTAGAGGAAAAGAGAGCAACTGAGTCAACTAAACAAAAAGAAAATAAATGTGGGGAGAACAACTTGGTAAAGCTTTGGTAAATTAAACTTCTGTTACTGTTTTTCCATCAGTTCAATCCTGTACATGCATCTAACTACAGGAATTACAAAACTAGCTGGACAACATAAAACAAAACAAAACAAAAAAACTATTTGCAGTTAATTTCACTAACTTCTATTTAAAAAAAAAAAAAAAAAACACACCCTCAGTCATTTAACTATTAATTTCAATTGAACACATTTCATCTAGCTGCATTTCTGCTGAAACATTCCTTCAGAGACAGAGGCCTGCAGACTACCAAAGCAAATATGAGAAACTACTGAATTTTATGAGCTTACATGTCTATTCATGAAACCACCTCAGATGGTTCCAAGTGGTCAGTCATGTCCTTCCTAATACAGCTAACTGAACCTGATTCACAAAGCAAAATATTTTTGCAGACTTCTAAAACAGTAAAACATGGCCCCAGAACAGATAAATTAACTGAGGGCACCTGCTCATCTTGAGCTTATTCACCTTAAGGAATTCAGAAGAGGAAAACATGGCTCATAATTAGAGAATATGATATAAGGCTTACAAGATGAAATTTGCAGACACGAGAAAATCTTAATTAGCTGAATTTAGGGTTTTAAATACCCCACTAGCATTCCCATTACATTCCAGAATGACAGTTTAACTACAAGACTCAAGTGCAAGAAAGCCAAGAAAAGTAATGCAAATATTCTTCTAAGTGTATTAGAAGAGCAGGTTAGAGAGGAAGCAAATTCTTACAACTTCTGACCCAAACCAAATTACCTCCTCAATAGATGTAGTCTCTTGCAGAAAAAGAGCTAAATGCTCTCTGGGTCATGGCACTACTAGGATCACACAATGTGTTCACAAAAAGAAGGGTTCAGGGAACAAATGTCAAGTACCGCAGTAAGAAGCTATACTATTAAGTCCTCTAACCACCAAAAAGCAAACAGCTTAAACTGTGCTGAGTTTTTGTACAGGACAGATCATGTTTCCCTGCATGCTGCCTGGCATTTTTAATAATCTCAGAGAAATTACAAAACAGAATCTTCACATTACTTGCTTCTTAATATGTTTTGCATGAAAAATAAAAAAAATTAAGTTACATGTAATGATACATTTTAAATAGAAGTCTACAACTTAAAACAATTGAAGAGAGTTTCTTTTCTTCCACTCATATTTAGAAGAACAGGACACAGAGGGAAATTCTCAAATTCTCTGATAAAGTGGAAATACCATTTCATTAAGAAAAAAAGATGATGAGCAATATAATCTTAGCTGGGGGGAGCCGGGGCGGGGGGGGCAGACAAAGAAGAAAGTTGAACCTAGCGGGAGAAATTGCAGGAGACAGACCCATTCATACGTTAGAAGGGTAGAAGATAGCTTCTAAAAGAAGGGTGAGTTACCATAAAGGATTCGAGATTTTTCCAGTCACTAATATAATACTGAAACAAGCTGTTTATTGTTTTTTAATTTATGGTTATTTGGCCATTTCGGTCATACAGGACTTGCCCATTCCAATGCACAAAAAATGAAATAAGTGTTTAGCATCAACTCTGTTCGGAGGGCATTTGTTTGCTTTCTTTTCTTGACAACCTTCTGATGCTTTTCATCGAGGAACGTGAGTCTCCTGAAGACTCTCTCAGAACTTCTAACTACGTTGCAATTTCATTAGAAAGCCATCACTCTCTTTATGGCATACCTGAGCAATGACAGGTTGAAGCTCTTGCTTTATCTTTAAACCTGGGGTGATGGAAGCCTCTTCATCAAAATGTATATTTCATAATCAGAAAAGCTCACCTCTCCTTCACGTTTCTAGCTTACCGAAAAAATTAGATCATAGACTCTTAAGCTAAATTTTTTAAAATAACTTTTAACCATACCCTCTTTCTTGGAAACTAGTTTACATGTAGCATGAAAATATTTTTTCAGATGAGCCACCATACTGCTATTTATGTTTTGAACTTGCGAAAAAACCCAAGATGTCAAGGTGACCCAACAGCTCAATTCGCACATTTCCTCCTTTCCTGAGCTCACTTACAGATTGTACAGAATGCTGTGGTGCGATTATTTATTTGATCTGATAGGATCACATTACACTTCCCTTTTAATATTTATGTTGGCTATGAGAAAAAGAAAGGGGAGCTGGAGGGATGGGGAAGATACTCTATTTTTGAAGTGTTAACTGTATCAAGCCTGACTACATTCAAGCCTAACTTTTCTATCTGCATACTGACACAACCATGTTCGATGAATCTTCTCATAACTTCATGCAAAATCTATGCGATGTTTTAATCATATAGAATATTACTAACACTTAAAGATGAAATAAGAACGGTTTAAGCTTTTACCATTTTCAGATAGTTAGGGATATGCACTAGCGCACTGGGTTGGGGTGGGGAGATGGAGTTTTAAAGGAAAGGGGCGGAGAACCCTTGAATTGTGTTAATTTTGAAAGAAAGTCTCAAACCTTAACCTATAAATAAATTTAATACAATAAGCTTTTTACATTCCCCTTAGCTACAAGTCTGTGGCAACGGAAAATGGTTGCAACCATTTAGAGCAAGTTGGACCTAAAAGCAATCAAAACAAAAAAGTACATGTTCCAAGACGGTGCCAAAATGCAACACGTAAAAATTTATCTCAGAAATATACCCATGTGACGTAATCCCCATGAAGTAGCCGTACACCTACATTTAAGAAGAATTCAACCTGACCAAACATTTGAAAAAAGTTTTTTTTAATCTGGGGTAACATCCATGCATTCCCTTACATTACATAATTATCAAAAAGGTTTTAGAGCTGCATGGGGTTTTTTTGAGCATGAACACACACCATTTCTCACAACAGCTAGTGATACTTTACAAAACAAATGTTGTATTCTTTAATTACCAGAAGATGATAACAGTGGCCATGGCCTTATAGGAACTACATTCCTATGTAGACATATATCCAAAAGCTTTCTGTATCTGCACACTTCTGCTCAGTGTTAACTTTAAAAGCACACTATTAATTTCTCAAACATGTGGCTGTCTCATAAGCCCAGAAGTAAAACATGTTCATTAAAGAGATGGGGAAAAGTTCCAAGCAAACTGCCAAAACTAGCATAATTATGAAACTATTTAACACTGGAACCAACTGGAGTCACACACTGTGTCTAGATCACAGTGATGTCATCAGAAACACCCGGCCAAAAGGCACTAAAACTACTGCACTCCCATAAATCCACCTCACACTAGATGACAAACATTTTAAAGTTAAAGGCAAAATTATACTGGGGGAGGGAAGGGAGTTACATTCTAAAAGTGCTAATAACTATAGTTGAGATTTAATAAATGCCCATTCATTTTAGCATTAACCAGAGTGATTCCAAAAAACCAGTCACAACAGCGGAAAACTACAAATACTCATGATGTATCTAGAGAGATGATTTTTAAAGAAAAGAACACTCATTTACAAAAATATCTTTTCCCACTAGCTTGTATCGTAAGTAAAGCCTAGAAAACTTAAAAAATTTTAAGATGAGGTCCTGCTTATGGGAGTTGTTATACAAATGTACCTTGGACGAGGACAAATAGAAGTGTGCACAACCAGGCTCCTTTTCCCCTTTTGGCAAATGTGTCAGCCCAGGTACTCGGCTGAAATATTTTTACAGAGCACTATGGTTACATCTAAAACTATTCAAGTCATAAGTAACATGCTAAAGACACCTAGGCTACTAAATTTACATACACGTTCCTCAGTCAATTTTCTACTGCAATATAAAAATGGTTATTGCAAGGTTTAAAGCAAATCACAATTGGCAACACCTGAACACATACTAGATGAGGTTTATTATGATCTTTCCTAGTAAGTGGAGTTTATTATTTTTGTTCATTATTCTATTTTCCAAATATAAAATACATAGTTCTTTTTCTCTTTAAAAAGACACTTTCTCATTTTAAAAATACATAAATCCTATTTAACGTGCAAGACCCCCAAAACGCCTCATAAGCATGCTTAATGGGAAAAAAATGTTTTCTCTTGGGGATCACTTAGCTATTTATGCAAATATTGTCCCTCTGCTTTCATCAAATCAAGTTAAAGAAAAATTGGTTCTTAAAAAAAACACACAGGAAATGTGTAAAAACAATAACCATTATGAATTAAAATTTTAAAACCCAAACCAATCCTAAGTACCTACTGCACAAACTTGCAAAGAATTCTCCATCACCATTTTCTCTCTTCCTCTACAAAATTTTGCTTTTTCTGATCCTTCGTCATTTCTAAAACAGTAAGCTTAATATCGTTTACAAGTCAGTAAGAGATACATATTTCTATTTCTGTAAAGCATATCTTAAATTGCAAGATACAAAAACTGCAAGAGAGGAACTCATTTCCCACTACTGGACTGTGCTGATATGGCTGAGTACTCAGTTGCCTGTGGCCAGACTAAAACTAATATTGAGAATATATTCATTCTAGCAAGGCCTTTGACACAGTCTCCTGAACAGGCCTTATTCCCAAACTGGTGAGATATCAACTGGCTAGTGGGAGATAAGTTGGGTGAAAAAGTGGCTGGACCACTGGGCTCAAAGGGTTGTGATCAGGGGTACAAAGTCCAACTGGTGGCTGGTTACTTGTGGCATCCTTCAGGGATCAGTACCAAGCCCATGGTGTTTAACATCCTTATTAAAGATCTGGAAGATGGGATAGAGTGGACTCTCAGCAAGGCTGGGGATGGTACCAACCTAGGGGGAGGAGCCAATGCACCGGTGGACAGGGCTGCTATTCACAGGGACCTTGAGAGGCTGAAGAAAGGGGCTGTCAGGAAGTCCAGACACAAACACTAAGTCCTACACCTGGGATGGAGGTACTCTGTGTAACTGTTCAGGCTAAGAGCCAAATGGCTGGACCGCAGCTTTGCAGAAGAGAATCCAAGGGTCCCAATGGACAGCAAGTCGAATACGAGTCAGCAATGCGCCCTTGCTGCAAAGAAGGCCAACAGTGTGCTGGGCTGCATTAGCAAGGGTGAAGCCAGGGGCATGATTCTTCTCCTCTCTTTGGCCCCTGTGAAATGTTGTGTGGAATACTGCACCCAGTCTAGGGCTCTCCAGTACAAGGACATGGATGCACCAGAACCAAGTCCAATGGAGGGCCACCACGGCGGTTAGGGGGCTGAAGCACATACGCTCTCCCTCAGGGGAGATTGAGACAACTGGGGTTGTTCAGCCTGGAGAAGGGAGATCCTACTGCTGTCTACAGCTACCTACTGGGAGGGTACAGAGAAGAGGGAGCCAGACTTTGTGTCCGTTGCCACTCATCTTCTCACAGTTCACCTCTGAAAAATCTGAAACACAGGCAATTCCAACCAGGGCAAAAGCTTTTTCACCAGGAGAGGGATCAAATATTGGAACAGGCTACCCAGAAAGGTGGTGCAGTCTCAATCCTTGGAGCTATTCAGCACTTGGCTGGCCAAGCCCTGCAGCAACCTGCTCTAACTGGATTTGCTTTGGGCACGAAGCTTGACTAGATCATCTCCAGACATCATCCCAAATTACTCTATGATTCCTCTCCATGCAAAAATGAAACAAAAAGTAATACAAGTTTTTTTAAAATATTGTCTTAAAAATACACTACAAGTTTCATTAGAATGGTAAGCACCATCAAGATCTTGCTTTCAAAAAGATATCTGGTTACTTCCCACTGCTATATAATTGTCAACATGTATTATATACATACACAAATAGACAAATTAATTCATACTACACTTCTGTCTAACCTTGCAACAACACTGCTGCTGGCTAGCACAGGTCAAGCATTACTTACAAATGAGTCATCAACTCTAACACAGCCTCCATAATTGCATTGCACAATTATCCTGCAAAGAATATTTTACTAAGAGTTAACAGAAACAGAAAATTATTTTTTTTATTTTTCTAATGAACAGCAAACTAGAAGTGTAACAACACTGAAACAGAGAAAAATCAGTGACTTAAACATGACACCTGTAAATCTTTTGGAAGGTGTGAGTTAATAGTCTAATGTACACTAAATTTAAAATTATAGACATACACACATATATATATGTCTATTTAAAAATCGTGACAGTATAAAATACTGAGAAGAAGATTCAGCCAAATCAGACTGGGTTACTATTTTGTAGAATAATTAAGGAGTCCTGTATTATATATGGAAGTTACATATAGCTTATACATATACTCTTCTTGTACCTTCAAAAGTCTACTCAAGACAGTCCATTTTCTTTCACTGTTACAAAACTCAATTTAAAAATCTTTTCAAACTGGCAAATCACATACCTCAGAGTGAGTACTCAGAGATTAAGCTCTGTCTTTCTCTAAGGCAGATGACAGCATGACGGAAGGTCTTTATTTTTCTCCTTAATTTTTTTTTCAGTACTATTTCATGTAGAAACATATCAAAAATCAACTCTTTAAATGATGTACCACACTACGGAGGAAAAATACCAAGGAATTTGGGGCAGAGGTGCAGTGGCAAAGCACCTTGATGCCTGGGTGGAATAAACAAGGGTAACCTGGTTAAGAATAATGGACAAGCTGGAGCAATCAAGAAATAATTCAACAAGGTGTTAGCCTGCATTTGCACCTTGTTGCATCTGATCTCAGCTGACGTTAGATTCAGAGAAACGAGTAGCAGCAGTGACCACCAAGGCACACTAAGCTCCCTGTACTAGATCAGGAGGTTACATCCATCTCTCAGTCTGTTATGATAAGCCATGTCTTGTTAATTCTATAATAGCATAGCACAATGTACTCTGAAATAGAAGCATGAGTTAAAAATCTATGTGAAAGCCCTGGACAGGCTAAAACGCTGCCACAGCAGCCCCAACTGAAAGCCAAGAAGCTTGTAGGAAGTCTGTTGTACTGATCCTGCAGAATGTGTGCTGTCTGCCTATTGATTTCTGGGCAATAACATCTCCCTGCGATGTTGCTGCTATTTTGATTAGCTGATTATCAGAGGTATTTGAGAGGAATATTCCTTTGTTTACAAGATAGGGAGCTGTCAGAGTCTGAAAACCTATGGCAATAAGGCCATTGGGCCGAAGAGAAATAAAACAGGCTAATCTCACTAAGTGCTCCTCAGAAATACACCCCAATTTCTCAACAGCCAAGACAGAGCGACAAATAAAATGACTTTGCAAGTCTTTTTGAGGGGAGTTGTACAAATATCTTCTGTCTGTTTTGGAAAGAAGTTGTATTATAAACTGTTAACTGATCATCTAGTAAAGTTTGATATATTTATTGTGTTTTTAAAAAATTATGAGGCCACCTACCATGACGTAAGTGCTTTTTAATAGAAATAAACATCTCAAAATGGCTTTTCTGCAATTTCTCCTTAGATAAGCTTTTTAAGGCTTTCACTCTTCCTCATGTTACAGGAAGTTTGCCCAGTGCTTTGGTTTGGGGGGATATGGGTGAGGGCATCTTAATTCTGTAACATTATTCTGTGTTTGTTTAACACCTAGCACAGTGGAGTTGTGATCCATGACTAGAGCTCTCAAAGCTACAAAGAAGAAAACAACAAACAGTAAGAAACATTACAGTAGCAACTGGCAGCTATACTCAGATTTGGCATTCCTATAGAAGGAAGGATAGAAGGGATGGGAAAAAAAAAAAAAAGTAATTCCTAAATGCTTGTTCCACAAACTCTCAGAACTCTGTAACTCAGTAATTCTCACACCAAGGTGGCCTGAAAGGAAAGGAGTTGGGAGGAGAGACATAGCAGAAAGACTAGTTGCTAGGTGAGCTCCTTCAGCAAAACTGATGATGTGGGGCATCCCTGATATGGATATGGACTAAAAAGGTTCCTTCTGCCCCACATATTCTCTGTGCCTGGAAACAAGTAGGAAGAGTGTCTGAAACAGTTTACCCTGAAGGACTGGAAGGAAAGAGTGACAGGAAACACACTCAGGAGAAGAGACTGCAAACACGAGAAGAAGAGAGACAAGAAGTGACCTACATGTTTACTCTCTTTTCCGACTTGTGTTCAGAAACAATCAAATCTTTCTTACACAATGAAATTAAGAGTGTTAAAAGAACTGATATCTATTTAAAAAAAAAACAACTCTCTTGAAAATTAAGTCTGAACAAAACAGAATATTTCAAGTTGAAACAGTTTATCTCCATACATGGAAACTCCAGAACAGTTTGACTGTTCTGCTGTCATCCAGCCCAAGGCACAATTCAGGAGCTGTTACAGGACCACCTCACCCACAGACAGGTCCAGCCACTGAACTGGTCAGCACAACAAACATTTTTTTTTTTTTTGTACACCACTGCATTTCTTCTGTGTACAGTGACAGTATTTAAGCCAGTTTAATTTTTTTGTGTGCTATTTTGGAAGATCTGTACCAAAGACTGGACATACTCTCATCCTTGTTGCAGGTCCCTTGAAATATTAATTAAAAATAGCTGAGCACTATTTCTCTAGCATTTATCAAGTATGTTGACCTGAATACTGCAGGAAGATCGAAACACCATAGTGAGCATGGCTCAATCACATCACTGATTCATTAAACAACATCTGGGAACCATTAGCAAAAACTTGGCCCATTCAGGTCACTTCCTATTGTAATCTGTTCCACCTGCTAGAGGGCTAGCCCTAGTCCCCAACCCTACTTCAACTGGCCCCAGACTCTTCACCAAGACGTCACTTTCCCTTGTGGTAGCAGATTATTAAGGGTACTTGTTTCCCCCACTGTACTAGTGGGTTGGAGTTGCAACTCCATTTCACACTTTCTTTAGGGGGTACTTTTCCCTAACACATTTTCTACTGCAGTTTATTAGAAAGCCAGACCCTATGTGCAAGAATTCCCTCCACCAAGCACCTGCCAAGGATGTAGTAATAACTTTTATTACAACATAACCTTGCTACCCACTTCCTTCAGAGGAAGGTATAATACCATCCAGACCAAGTTTTCTCCTAATCCCAAATGCTATTGAGCAGCATACCTACAGCAGGGCCCCAGCGAATTGAGTAATCCTCAGCTCTCAAATTCCTGACATCAGGACAAACTTCTGACACATGACAGAGGAAGGCCTGAGACACAAAGCTTTGCCTGGAGAACTTGCTATTCAAGTAAGCTCTTTTCATTGCTGAGCATTGCTGAGCATCATTTGGGCAGTGTTTGGCTTTTGGCAGCTGCTGGGGGCGGAAAGAGAGGGAAGGAGGTAATGAAATGGCAATGGATTATATATGCCAATGTCAGGAGTATACCCATTAGGGGTCTCCCCATCCGCCACTGATTTTCATAAATTTATAGGTTATTATCCTTAAAGTGACTAATTCTCCATCAAAACTGTCTGGAACTAGTCAATAGGTTCAAAATGTAATGGACCATTGCAAAAGATGATGATGATGATGCATGTGCATCATGATGCACGTCTGATTTCCTTACAATACCAAGCTTAAAACCCAACACAACTGAAATGTGTTGGGGTCATACATTTTAGCCTAGCAGTCCTTTCTTCCTCAGCTACTGTTTGAGATGGGTCCAAGCCAAATTTGAGCTTGTGGCCATTCTCCACAGAACATGTACCAGGGGAATTCTTCCCCAGCTGGGAATGGTACTTTTCAGGATATTTTTGCCAGTGCAGGGAGGCTCAAGTAAGAATATTATTTCTCAGCCACAGGCACAGCACTACTGAAGCTCTCTACAGTTTTCACTGCATTCTGCATTTTCAAAAGCGTTGGGAATTTCATTACAGAAAAAGTAAGGTCTCAGCATACAATATGATCTACAGCAGGAGACTGGAACATTGACATGACACTAGTAAAAAATACTTCCCCTTTTTAAGAACTAAGCACAGTCTTCACAAAAAGAATACTAATGGCTTTTTAGTGCTATGTTAAGACAAAACTTCATTTCCTAACTTATTTCCAATAGTTATGCTCATACAGTATACTTTTTTTGCATTCTATGCACATACATGTAACTGTATTATTAATGCTATGTATGAATGAGATTCAAATAGCTTTAACAAATTAAAATCCATTGGGTCAGTATAACTGTAAGTTAAATTTTAGAGACTTCCATACGCCTGGCTGAAACATCATTTGTCCTAATTTAGATAGTTTTCTAACTTTTCAGCTGATCAAATTCTAAACACAGAAGCCAAGTTAGTGGCCAGTTCCAGTTATCTCCAGCTATTTTGTTGTCTCACACAAAACTTCCATAACACCAAAATGATAACTTTATCAAAACGCTTGTATTTAAACTTTCAATTACACATTAACAGCCCTACTGTATTTGTGGCAACTCGCTTTAAATTTTGTATTATATTTTTATTCTTTCTTCTTAAGTTAACTTCAGATACCACTAAGGGGAAGAACAGATTTTCACCAAATGTAATTCATCAATTACATCTTATCTAAATAACATTAGTTAACAAAACTAATGGACTAAACTAAAAGCTGGCTGAATGGCTGCAAAAGCTTCCTGGTAAGTAAATGTAAAAAAGTACACATTGGTGCAACTTATTCAAAACATGTACATTAAGGAGTTTTTACTTATGATCAGTCATTTATTTTGCAATTGTCAGCCTGTGACGTGTACACCACTTCAAGGAATTTATTGCTATTTATAATGTACTGCTTTTTAAGTAAGAAAGCTTTTGAAACATTTGAATTTATCTTCTAAAATAGTCAGCAATCCATCACACAAAACTACCAGAATGCTATATATATATTGAGAAGTGTAGCTGTCAACACTACATTATAAATGTTGTGAAGTTTTACAAAAGACCTCTGTAACTATAATATGTAAATTTTTATCACATTGGTTAGTTTAAAACACAACGCGCCTCCTCTCAGGCAGTAGGGACTTTTTATCAGGATCCAACATTTATTATTCTTTCTAGTGACCACCATGTGCATGCCACTTCCTTCCTCACACAAATTTTGACATTCAAAATTCTTCCAATGAATATACTTTCCTTGGTACAAGCTAATCAGAAGGGTTTTTTGGTTTTTTTTGTTTTTTTTTTTGTTTTTTTTGGTTTTTTTTTTTTTTTTTTTTTTACATAAAATTAGGAGCAAAACCCCTTCTCCCAAATCTGTGCCAATCATTTTGAATGGAAAATAATTTTTCTTTTATCTCTGGTCTAATTTGCAATGAAAGAATGAGTACAGGTTTAAAACGAGGGAGGAAGGTGAGCGTCTGCAAGAAGTGAAGTGCCCCAGGGAACAAAACATACAAATATTCTGAAAGCAGCTGGGGGGAACAGGGACGGGACTGTTACTGTTTGGTGCTCAACTGTGCACTCCAGCCACATGCACAAGTAAGAGATTAAAAATTGGATAAGAGGATGGAGAAACAAGATTCGAAAGAACTTGGGGAAAAAAATATGCATGTGGGAAAGTTAAAAGCCTGGAAACATCCTCTAATCTCATATAATGCCAAGCAGGAAAGCTCAAGGAGAATTTAGTGTGGAAGAAGAAAATAATGTATCTTGTTTCAAATTAAAACATGGAACATCATCTGTAACAAAACTACTGAGTAACATAGGCCAAGGAATATATTTAAAGCTAAACTCACAAAAAAATATTCTCTTAGATCTGCAATTCCTCAGGTTTTTATCTACTTATTTACATTAAAGAATCTTTTTATAAATTGAAGTTTGACATGAGTAATCACAGGTAACACACCATTAAGTCATCAACTCATTCAGGTTTCTCTAACATTTATCATTTACATGGCATATATTTGTTGGGATGGTGGATAGTTTTAGCTTCTTCAAAAACTAAACTTAAAGCATACTACCCACAATACTAGAAATTAATTTAAGTGCAATTGCATTCATACCAAATGTACAGAGAGTTTTCCTTGACTGATGCTTTTTATGTGCTGTCCTGAAGAGCAGTTGCAACAGATAATTCCATTATTCAGAAGGCAAATCCCTCACTTTACAAAAAAAGTCTCAATCTGAACTTCAGGTAATACCAATAACTTAAGGACTAAGACAATCCAGGATTGCCCACCCGTGGCAATCACCCAGGGATCAGGTTCATGCTTTAGCACCCTCCTGTGGCACAGACCATCGTCCATCCGCTCCTGAATCCACCATACACAGACACCCTCCACTTATTCTTTCCAGGCAGGCCTCCTCCCTACTGTCTTTCCCCTCCTTCCCCCTCAAGCAACCTGTGGGCCAAATATTTACTCCGCATCTCACAGACTAGGTTGAGCTATATCATAGTTGTGCCTACAAAGTTGGACACTGCAACCATCACTTCCAAATGAGTCCTATATATGATTAAAATAAACAAACAAGTAAAATTTTTAAAAAACTATGTTTGTTCAACAGAAAGTATTGATACATACATATTGTTAAACTGCTCTAGAAATATAAAACTCTAAAACATGTCAGTTTGAGCAATTTTTTTTCTGAAATCTTGAATAAGCATGGTCAACTGATTCTGAGGGCTGCTTTTCTCAAGATTTACTGTTGGGGAGGAAGACATTTGTGATTCATTGCACGAAGAGATTAATTATTTGTTTTTTTACTTGATAAGAAAAAAAAACGCAACTAGCTTTCATATAGCTAACAGGCTGGCACATCATTATTTCCTAATTTTCTGGTCAAGAAGCCAGGATGCAAAGAACCACACACCCCCGCTTAATACTGAATGAATATTAAAGTGTACAGTGCTTAAATAGTCCTTGTATGCCTATGTGAGCCTCAAAATCAGTTTCTAAGCTGTAATACAAGGTTCAAATAGACAATACACTACATATCAAGAAAGTTACCACAGGACACGATTGTGGCATGGTGATATAAGGCTCTTAACATAGTCACACAATGATATCTAAATACCTAATTTTTTTTTTTTTTTTTTTTTTTTTTTTTTTTTTTTTTTTTTTTTAGAAACATGATCTGGCAGTTAGAACTTCATCCTAATCCTGCTCCCTTTGTGGAAGCACACAGGCACACTTACATGTAGGTAAGCATCTGTGCCAAGTGATGAACAGCCTTTTTCTATCCACACGCAGTCTTTTTTTCTTTAAACTATTCCATACTCTACAAGCATTAGGATGAACAAATATAATTTAAATAGGAAACACAATATAAAAATTAATTTAGCATACAATTAAAGAGTTGCAGTTTCAATGCAATGGTTAAACAAGTAAGAGATGCAATACTGGAGATAGATAACCTGCGGATTTTAGTAGCTCTTTGAAAACTAAAGTAGTAACAATATAGATCAAGAACAAAGAGCACCTATATTATGAAGCCAAAACTTCATGTCAAATCACAATATAGAATATTGGAAAATCATCAATTGTATATATACTTTTATGATTTTCAAAAAAACTCTAGACAACAAAAATAGCACTACTCACAGTGTGATCATCTAAACTCCTTATAAATTTTTACATCACAAGTGTCAATGCGAAACTTATCTACAAATGTAAACTATGAATACTTCTAGATACACAGATACAGCTTACTAAAATGTCATTTCCATCTAAAAATTAACATGTCACATGTAAGATCTCAAAAACCAAGGATGCTTTCACCTCTTCTTTTGTGCCCGGATTATAAATCACATTACGTGCACACTTGCCCACCACATACCCTCTGTGCCTATGCACAAATGTACTATATTGCAGTCTTTAATTACTTCCCAAGAAAGATTACTTCATGAAGGTATTTTGGCAATGCTCATCAGTTTAGTATATAAAAACAGATTAATATACACACAGTATATGTGGATATACTTACAGCTAAACTCATATGTATTTACATACGAGTTTGCGTATGTATACCTATACAAGTTTGCGTATGTATACCTATACTATACATTTACACACTTTTGCTTAATGATAGCAGATATCTGAGACTTTATCTATTAAGACATTATTTTACAACTACTCCCACAAACAAAAGGGTCCCATACATATCTGCATGGACAAAACTCACACTATGCATTTTTTTCCCCCATATTCAGTCTGCAAAATAAATTTAAGAGAAAAAAGCAGATGGCCTGAATACACCACAACATTTTCCACAAGTAATCTGTGTTCCTGTACTCAGCTTTGCAAAACAGTGTATGAAAATGTTTTCTGTGAGAAGTATCAAGTAAGTGATATCCATCTGTGGTATTCACAATGTTATATTTTACTAGAAAAATATCTTTGTATTTAATCAAAAACTTTGCATGTGGTATATGTTGTAGGTCAGGGAAAATACTTTTTGTCTGTGACTTTTGTAACAAACATCCATAACTATTCATAACTATCCCAGTAAATGAAAGGTCTTTGCCTGGTTTGTTCCCCGCCCCCCTTCAGGTTTACACTTCAATGTGAAACATTTCCCTGTCTGATCAGGTTTTTAGTCTATAAAACAACAGTGCCAGAAATACACAATGAAGACCATATTTATTTATTACATAAGAATATGCTTGGTTTAGAAAACCAAGCAGAGGCTTAGATTTTTCTTTTAAAATGCAAACCACCCTCACCACTACATCGTTTTTGGTCAATCACAACAAAAATAGTTATTTACATGTATTTGGAATATTACATTCTTCTGATATCAGACTGAGGACTTCTTAAGCTCCAAACATAACAAAAACTAAATGTCTCAAAACCTAACACACATGATGTGAGATAACAGAAGACTCTAAACATATTTCTCTTGTTTCTACATGATAGAGCCAATTGGGATTTGTTCTAGAATAAAAGCTTGCGCTGCAATTAGGCACTAAAGAGGAGTCAAACAAACAGATGCTAGCTTTTCTCTTTCTGAGAGCTCTGATTAATGTAAATCACTGATGAAATCGTATTTGTTACCTCTCATTGGTATGTTTAAATAAGGTGCACAGCACTGATTTTCAATGGGTTGCATCAAGACATTTATGGATAGTGACCAGTTTGATTATTTACACATTTCTAAAAGCAGGAAAGCACTTCAAGGCTGCTGAAGAATCACACATAAAAATGCCTGGGAATTACCCAGTTTCAAGGTATCACTCCTTCTTACTGTTTTAATTCTTACCTTATCAATTCTGATTTACAGCTGCAGAAAGCAAAAAAATAGAGTAATTCCTGACCATAGCTTTGGGTTCTATCCCAAAGGGCAAATGACCAAAGACGATGTCAACATTTCTCTTATGTGGAACACCTGTACGTTTTAAGTTTCTTGAACAAGATTAAATCCTCACAAAAATATTTTAACCAACTCTAACCTCAACTTCAAAAGTCTTCAAAAGCACCACAAACTGAGGGCCTCCAAAAGGAATTTTTGCTGACTGCTCCATCAGCATCACAAAGGACAGAAAACTGCAGGAACAGAAGAGCAAGTGCTGAAAAGTAGCGGGACTTTTCAGTTGAATTAAACAAAACAAACAAAACAAAACAAAAAAAAACCACGAGCTGCTTATCCAGTCTAAAAATTGGGCACATTCCACACAGGGCTGAGGAAACAAATATGCAGAAATACACAGTGAGCATCACATCCCAGAGGACTCAAGAAGCACCAACATACTCAGCACTTCTTTTCTGGTCCCCACCCCCTTTATTCTCTCCCTCACTGCTCCTATGCAAATGTTACACTTTGCTTAATACACTCCATTATGCTTAAGTCCGTCCATCCACCTATATTCATGCAATCAAAAGATAACATAGCTCATTTTGCCAAATATCAAATAAAGAAAGTATACACCAGCCACAGACAACTAGTCCAGTTGAGTCTTTTTGTATGTTTACTACTGTTAAAATTGTTACAGAGGTTGGGACACCGTAATTTGACAAGTTCTGAACATGAAATCCTCCTCCTCCTCCTCCTCCTCCTCCTCCTCTTCCTAACGTCAGGAGGGAAAAGGGAGAAAGCACTCTGTTTCTGCCTTCCATCCAAGAGTCTCATGTTGTTCCCCTGCTGCAGGGGCCATTAGCCCAGAGCATGCATCTGGGAGAGCACCAGCCCTGTGGCGGTATATACATCAGAGAGAATCATTAAATCACCAAGCTGAAGTTTTCTCTTGTACTTCCACGTGTGCAGTAACAAGAGCAGAGATATTCAGTTTCCTAGGGCTGCTAGCCCTGCAAACAAACTGATCAAGTTCAAAAAATCCTTCATAAGTCTACCCAAGAAAAACTTTCAGACACCAAACTAATTTTTTGGGTGTCATATGTTAGCCCAAGGAAGAAACCTGATTTATGGCAGCCCTAAAGATCAGGGAAAATTAGTTCAATTTATAGACACCTTCTTATAAGAAAATCAGATTAGATGATCAAAAAGTTCCTGTCAGTCTTAAAAGCCTATTCATCCAGAACGGTAGGAAGCTTTTTCAGTAATTACTTATACCAGTATTCACTACTGAATAGTGCCAAAAAGGACAGACTAGTAGATGATCAGAAACGGAGGTGGGATAGCATGACAAAGATGACAAAAGACAAAGGAAACAAGAAAGCAGAGTGGTAGATACAAAAACCAAAGTGCTCCTTAAAAACAGCATCTTTAATACACAAGAAATATAACCTTCACCAAAGAGTGAGAGTCATAGCATGGCCAGTCACCCAGCTTAACCCAAGGCAAAAAAAAAAAGTGGTAGACGTTGCCCCTGTTCTCTTTCACAGATATTTCCTTTGCTATGTAAAACTCAAACGTGTGATTGTCTCTCAACAAGATTTTAAAGGGACTAAAATTTACTAAATGGCTTATTATATGCAAGATCTGTAAGTTTACCAAAATAGCTTGAAGAAGTTATGAAAATGACTCTGAACAACAGCCAAACCAACTAGCATGAGAAAATTCCCATAAGCATCTCACAGCAATACTTCAATCAACTGCAGCATACTAAAGTTGAACTACACAGAGTGGTAAATCTTAATTCTAGCATTATTAAATGGAAAAAGAAACCTCACTCACATTTGACAGTAAATTTTAATTTGGCATCTGAATGTGGAAGTATGTCCAATAATTGATTTTGATCATATAAAGACAATTACATACACAGATATTACTAGATTTATTTTAAATACTGCAAGATCTATAAAAGTTATTTGAAACAGGTTTTTCCTCATAGTAATGTAGAGTTGTTTGGACGACTACCCTTTAAACCATCTGAATATCCCACGGCAGAATGTTCAGAAACTAGGTGACAGTATATACCTCAGATACATCCCATTGCTCCTGATGTAAAACAGGACCATATAAGACAACATAGTTAGAATAAGGATACTGTGTTCAAGCATTTCAGATTAGCAATGAAAGGCATGTTTGTTAACTCTGCATACCTAGCAAGGCTGGTTTTTTTCTCTCTCCCCGCCCCACCCCGCTTCTGGAGGAAGGAGTTGTGTTTCTCAGGTGGAAGGAGCCTGAGTTCCCGAGTTACTTTGCCCCAGCATTACCTTTCAAGCAGAGTTTGGGACATTCTCCAGCTCACGGTGGGGAGGTAGGAGGAGGCCAGCAGTGGGGGAAGACTCAATTCATTAAAACTTTTGCTGAAAACCATGCAGGTGGATTATTTTAGGTATATTACAAAATACCACCATGACTGTATAACAGCAGCTTGTTATGAGATATTCAGTAAAACATTTTATTGAATAAGAGTACAGTAAAACCAGCTGTAGCAGACCGTACCCTCCCGAGAATTGTGAGACTACCTGCTACTCACATGGTATTTTGTGCAGGTGCCACTGCTAAGTAGGAAATTAAAATGCCTAAATATTTACAGCTCAATCTCTGGGCAACCAAACTACTGGTTTCAGAATTGCATTAATTAAGAGCAATACATATCACAGCAATGAAACACACCGGGTAAAGCTACCGGACTACACACGAGTTTTGACAACTGGGGAACCTGCTGGGCCACACACAAGGCGAGGGAAGGGCTGTGGATGGCCATGGCCGACCTCAGGAGTCAGGGGCTTTGCCGACTCCTCAGCAGGTACCATAAGGGCAGCGAAGCAGCAATACTGCTGTCCCCAAACTGATCTCCTGCAGCACCTTAAACGCTACACCCTGTAACAACAAGAAGCCTTCTGCATAACTTACCTTGGGCCTTTTTGGCCCAAGCCAAAAAGAAAATTAGCTAACTACACAGCAAACACCAACAGGCAGCTAGTTCCAATATAACAAAGACACGCTCCAGCAAGTATTGTCTCTGAATATGTACATGTATTAGAGACTAGTTTTGAAGTTTGATAAACTTAACAGTTTAATTAGGGACTTTTTCCAACAACTTACATGTTGCTAAAAGTTTATCGCAGCTGCTGTTACACAGGAGCAGAACTGATTGACTGAGCAGATAACATGTTCCCATGTGTTGTGAGTTACATTATCTGCAGCCTCACACAAAAAAAAAAAAAAAAAAAAAGAAAAAAACACACCCAAAGCCATACTGTGAACCCTCTTTCTACCAAATCACAAGGTACATTACTACTACTAATTTTCTCTCCCAGTCTTACGCTATAGCAAAAAAAAGATAATGGTGTAGAAAAGTGTTTGCATTTCATATTGTTACTGTAATTTATATTGAAAAGCATATTATGCATCACTGTTCTCCAATGTGTTAAATGAAATACATAATTAAAATCACCCCTTTCAGGGGAACATAGCTAAGAGGTTGGAAAAGCAATGACTCAATTAAGAAAATGGCTCATAAGAAGAGGCATGACATTCCAGTGATTAATTGACTTCAGTCTTAAATATTTAACATCCTAGTGAAAACATACAAGTGGTTTTATATACCAGCAGCTTTGGACAAAACACCAAATATTTGAACAGTTCATGCAATAACATTTTTTTAGAAATGAAAATTCCCAAAAGAACAAATTGAACAACAGGACAACAGTATCATTCCCAAGAGGGTAAAGAAAAGGCAATTTTTCCTAAAATAAACCGCTTTTCATTAAAAATTTTATCAAGTGAGAGTTTATAAACAGCTCTATTAATAAATGCAAGTGTAATAAAGACTACTATTATTTGTATTTTTACCATCAGGAAAAAAAAACCCTACATCAGAAAATTCCATGCAAACTGCCTCTGCTTACCAAGCCAAATGAAAATATTTCAAAGCTCCTATAAGAAATGGTGCGAGCGTTCAATTTTTTTAAATTATGAGATTCATCCAAACAGTCTATTAAAGGGATTGAGCTACTCTAATGGAATCCAAATCTCATTTTTTTTATTGTCTAAATTTAAACTCAGACAGTACTATATAACTGTTTTTGTCAGATAGGCACTTGTTAATCTTTAAGAAACAAATGTTTCCAAATGCTGTAAACATTTCATTGATAAAAATTACCTTTGTCCTCTAATTAGTTGCTATTCTAATTTTCAGCCTAGTTTAGATCAGGATTCTGAATAAAACAAATACTTATGGAAACTGGTACAGGACTGCAGGACAAGATTCTAAGGCCTGGCTTTCTGGTGGGGAGGGTGCTTATACACTACTCATCTTCAAAATACAACATCAACCCTTTCCAAAACTCAGGTCTTGCACTCCTTTAATTAAGACAAAATAAACTATGCAATAGCTCCAAGAAATCTATATTCATATTAAAAATGAAGTAGCAATTGAAGCACCACGGGTTTGTTAAGCGAGGGAGGTGGTTGGAGCAAGGAAGGGAAGTTCAGAAAGGCAAAGCATAAGCTCAGGCAGCAGAAAATAGCTCAGGTGGAGAACAGCATCTTACAGAGTAGCAAGTACCACAGCAAGTGGTGATCCGAAGAAAATGATGAGTAGAAAGCTGAAACATACAAGGTCTCTCAGGTAATAAAGCTTAAGAATCATTATGAAAATGGTCAATCCTACTACACTCTTACACACATGGGCTGACCTGGATGTCAGCAAGCATCCCTGTCCTCCCTTCGCCATCTTCCTGCCTGCCCCCCTAACATTTCTACAACAAGATTTGAAACTGTAGTGCAGGCACAAATAAAAAAATCCCCACACCATGCAAGACTCAGCTGTTGTTCACTTAGAATCATTACTGATTAATCAGTATATACTTGAAATCAAGAAGCACCATACTTCAGTATTTGCTTCTACATGTATGGTGCCTGCCAGAAGCAGACCAGGACACAGACTAGGCCCCTGTTTCTCTTTGAACAGGCCACAGGTTGCAGGGAACCAAACCAGAGCAAAGGCAGAATGTATAATTAGGAAAACACTTATGTTTCTTAAATTGCAGAAAGAAGAGGATAACCTTGCGGGAACAAAACCATTTCTTATTCAGTAAATGTGACAGAACACGTGAATTTGTACTCAAGAATAGAAATAAATACCAAAAAGATTTTGATTTGTGCAAAAAGCTGTATCAAGCCAGCACAGATGACAAGATCGTGCGACATTTAAATTCATTACAACAGTGTTCAATGATGAAAAATAATCATCATTCACAAAGGAAGCTTTTATGCTATTATGACCTGAATGTGTTCAGAAAGTTACTTTTAGAAATCACTTGAGAAAGCCCTACATGTCTCCCTAGAGGCAGGGATAAACAGTGGAAACAGCAGAACACTCCACTTAAGATTATGATACATAAGCCTTTTGCACAGATCTAAGAAATGTGTTTCTTCACATGAAAAACCAAGAGTATAAAATATGAACATGCTACACATTAAAGACACAAGTATCATCACAAAGATTTTGAATCGGGTGAAAATATCCAAGAATATTACATATTCATAAAGATAAAATGTCGTACAGCAGACATTTTAGACGGGCAAAGCTCACAGGTCAGGCATCAAAAAACGAGCAAAAGTCAAACATCAGAGCGGATAGAAAAAAAGACAACTTAAAAATTAAGATCATTTTGGGATGAGGCACAAGGGAGTGGGGGAAAAGGAACACATCTGCACGTGGTGCTGCTCTGACTGTCTTCAAGCAGAGCAGGACAGGACAAAGTTTAAAGAGGAAGGGCACCACCACTCATTAAAAGCTCAATCCCACCAGACCACACTTCCTCCGTGTTTCTGTTACAGTGGTATCTCACAAGCAAAGGATCTCTTCAGAACTGCTAGCAGCAACCCCTGCAGCTTTCTCTCCCTTGTGGCACTACCCATCATTTTTCCTAGGACTGGCAAACTGCCTCCCAATCCTTTTCCACAAAAGCTGAGAAAGGAGCACATAAGATTGCTCACTGCTCAGGAGAGCTCAGAAGCCTACTAAATTGGAAATCACAAAATACCAGGGTCAGCAGATCATAAAAAGTTACCAAGCGCTAGGATCCATCTTCTATGAGCAAGCAATGCACACAGGACTTGCACTAGTTCCATTGGTGCCAAGGACTGGATAGGATCTCAGTGTCAGTATAAGGATCAGATTGGTTTAACAATGGATAAAGACATAACACTTTAGTTTCAAATGAGTTGCAGTTTACCCTCAAGTAGAGTCAGAATCATATAATTACATCCCAAATTAAGAATTTGTGGGCCAGAATCATCAACCTCTAGCCAGGTCCAGCACGGCGAGAGGGAAGATGAATGCTTGTCAGATGGCAATTCTGAAGCAAGTCTGCTTGTCACCGGATGCTAAAACACTGGCCAATTCACTGCAGTCAGGCTCCTGTGGTCTCTTTACCTTGATACTTGCTTTTACTACTAGATCAAGATGAAGACAGGTGGAAAAAATAATTTAATTGGAAGCACCAAAGTTTACTTTCAGATTTCTGAAAAAACTGTATTTTGGTATTTCTGTTTCAAATAAAGTTTTCCAATATTCCTGAAAGCAACACAACTTTACTTCGTCTGATCCAAATATTCTGCTGTTTTCACACACACAAAAAAAATCCACCTGAAGTGAAACGTGGCCTTGAGACACACTAGCTCTGGGTGTCTCCAGTTCTCTCTTCCACAAGAGGGAGGTGATGCCTGGTGGTGCCCTGTAGCCACAGGACTCCTGTACCTTATTAGGCACTTCAGTGAAAAACATGACAGCAATGCTTCTGAGGAAATACAGCCAGAAACACACTCTAGGATGGAGAACCAGACATCCAAGCTAAAAGTCACACACAACAGAGCAGCAGTTTAATTAGATACAACTCTATACTGAATAGTTGCAAAAATGTGCAGGTGCTGCTATGGCAAGCAGGAAAATACTGCTCTGTGTTCTTCCAAACTCAGTATCTTGTTTCATTTATTTTTCCAAGACAAAAGAGAAAGAAAGGCTAAAAACAACATTGGAATTTCACTACAAAGAAAATCTCATTTTGCAGAAATAATATTTTCATCACAAATTCCAAAGTAAAATGACTGAGCAGCTATTGCATGTTCTTTTTTCAAGTTAATTTTGAGTTATACACACACCGATAATATGCACAGTTCACTTGGGTTTACTTTTCTGAGGACAGAAGTGCTTAAACAATCAGTATATGGGTAATAAACTACAGTTTTATAAGCCACATTTATGAGTGGAATACTCTTAGATATGTAATGAACAAAGAAAAGATGAGAGTATCTTGACCTTTAGATAACAGTCCTGAGTAGGGAAAGTTAACTGCAGAAGATTTAGCATCATCAACAACTAGAGGACTTCAGATGAAAAGAACCGTTGTATACGCCTAAGTAGATAAAAAAAGATGTCCACCGTTAACTCCATGCCACCCAATTGCTTTCAACTTTTATATGGATACAACCATAGTTCATTTTTGTACAAGTCAAGCAAAGTAGAACATCCTTAACAAAGCAGGAAATGAAGTTTTATTCATTGCACAAAATAAATCAACAAAAATGTAATGTCTGTTGATGACAATGAAACCACTAGCATATGCACTCAGGACTCTGATCTATTCTGTCCACCAGATGCTCCCTCTGTGTGGAAAGCTGGTAAAAAGAATTAAGAGAGTTCACTGTGGCTTAAGCAGATTTTTCTCATGCTGTTAAGTGTTTTTCTAAAATTTTACTGCAAAATTTTGATGTTCTTCATGACTGTAAGCAAAAAACTGGGATGAACAACCTATAGCCCACAGGCCATATGCGGTATGGCAGGACAATTCATGTAGCTTGTTCCCTTTGGGCTCCTCTCCTAAAAGCCTCAGCTGCATACCAGATGACTGCACTGGAGCAGGCAGCCTGCTCCCCACGACCATTTTATCTAGGAGGCTTGTAGCCTCTCCCTCATCCTATAATGAGCCCATATTTAAACGCACGCTGGGAAAAGAGTTGAAGAGCTTCCAGGAAAGGTGGCCACTTCCCACTGCCACAACAACGCATTTACCCCACAACCCTGTCACTGTCCACATCTGAGGAACACATGGGAAAGAGGACCATCAGGAACAGGCTGAATTAATTACATGGAGTCAGCAGCACACTCTTATCCGCCCTCTTTCTCAGGTCTTCATCAGGCCCTGCTGGGGAAAAAATGCAGGGCAGAAAGCTTAAACACCTGGAATCCAGTAGAGATGCAGGAAGGAAGAGGCTTCCAGAAGGCAGCAGAACTACACACATATACAACACAATATTCACCCACAGAAAGTCTCCTAGAAGCCATGAAATATGACAATCTTCTGCCACCTAAGAGCAGCCCACCCATCCAAAGGACTGGAACACAACTGCTCCCCACAGTAGACTGTGGAGCAGCATTGATTGCATTGATCAGGAGACCGCTCAGCTCACAGAACTGCATGGAAAACCACCATGGTTCTTCGAAAAGTAGTCCCTAATTATCAACGCAATTCTAAAATATCAGGACTAATGAGCTTCGGGCCCAATTCTAAGTAATTACACATTACTGCTGCTGCAATCTCTGTTAGCTCATTTCAGGGAGTCCTACACTAATGCTGACAGGCTAACAGGGGAAAAAAGAAAAAAAAAAAGCCTCGCTATCCAATGAAACCAATATACATTTTCAGCTTTAACTGAAAATACTTGCAAATTACATAACTCCAATCAATAGAGCCCTTTATATGACAAAATCTTCCAGAAGAATGATTCATGCATATAAAATAAAAAGGGTAAAGCAGCTTTGTGTTATTCATCCTCCAACTAGGTGCAATGCATAAGGACTTATATTGAAAATGAAGGGCAACACCTTACAGCACTCTGGGCTCTTTAGACCTTTGCGTTTTGACAGATAGCCCTGCTAGACTCCAGCCAGTCCAAAGCTGACGGGTGCCTGGGTAAAGGACACCAAGTGAGGATCCTCAGTAAGCCACAGTGACGGCCTCAGGATATGGTTTCTTAGCAAGTCAGAGGCAGAACCACTAAACAAACATGTCAAAGCAAGGGGGGGGGGGGGAAATTCGTATTTCTCAATAGAGGGATCAAGCTTGTTCTATTTTCTCCAGAGGCAAAGAAATAAATATTTACAGTTAAAGTTCATGTTTATTTAAGAGTTGGAGTTAAACTAAGAAGATGGTCCAGGATATCACCAGCAGCACAGTACCATTTCCCTGGGGTTCCATGGCATGTAAAAAGGTAAGAGAGTGATTTTTCCATTGAAAAAAAGTGCACATTTAAACCTGAACATTTCCCCATTCTTTTGGGAAAGTGCAGCTCGTTGGGATAGAGTTTATTATTGCCCATAAGTGTTCAAAATAAAACACAAGCTACATCAGTTGTGCATCAAAATTATTTAGCAGGAACCACTCTTAGTGCTTGTGACTTACCTTACAATACCTGCAATAGGTGAATAAAGGGAATTTTTCTGCTTAAGTTCACTAACTGCATCCAATAAATTATAATTGAATCACACCCTTTCAGAGAAAATACCACTCTTTCCAAAAAGAACAAGCTATAATTTCAGAGTACACTTTGTACTTGAAAGAATTAAGAGTATTTTGTCTTCTGGAATTTTAAAATGCTTTTACCAAAGGTGGATAAATTACAGGGTTTTTCCACTACAAAATCTGTAATCATGCCCATTCTGAAATGGTAGGTTTTGCTATAATGAGGAGCTAAAATACATTCCAACAAATTTAACTATGCTTTAATCTATCAACAAACGAGGAAAATCTACTTCCTCTCCAAGGAAATATTTTTAAATGCATTACCTCACCTCATTCCCCATTAAACCATACCAATCCAAACTCTTCACCCGACTACATGAAACAAAGCTGGATTGTAGGGTCCTGATTTGATGTCAGCTGGATTGGGACAAATCTGGAATTACTCCAAAGTAAATCAATTGAGGTACTCCAGACCTACGCCAGGGAAAGCTGAATCAGAATCTGACCCTAGACTTCTAGGAATTATGCCAAAGATGATATATAAATCCTTTCACCCTATACCTTGGAACAAAGACACTGACTATTAGCATTGTATTTCCTTGCTGTAAGCGGGTCAGAAAAAAAAAAGCTAAGTAAAATCAGTAAAGGTACAAGTATTTCTCTTTATCTTTCTACTCTATATACCTGTATCTACACAGCAGAACAGTTCCTCTGTGTTTTATAAAGAGAAATACACCACTTTAACATGTTAGTATTTGCATTAGTAAACCTGTTTTCTAGAATATAAATCAGTCAAGTTGTGGTATCTGAGTTTCAACTCCTAGATCTACTTGCCCACCTGCAGAATTAAAATAAATAAATACTTTTGTTGGCTTCTACTTTCAGTAATCAAGTGTATTAAAGATTAATATTGGGGCTTTTTCTTAGAAACTTGAAAAAAAGAAAGGTCTGCTCCGAAATGCTATTCTGTAGCAATAGCATTGCAGCAATCACTGTTTGTCTCTGTTCCTGTGCAAATGGGTTACTTTCCAAAATTCAAGAAAACATACCATAACATCACTCCCAATTACCAATTCATCAAATTAACCACAGCAAAAAAGAAACCAAACAACCTTTTCTAGCTGGTGCATCACCATGAACAGTAAAGACTGTTATGCTGCGACAACCTTGTTCTGAAAGCCGCCTGTGCAGGTTTGAACCCCGAGCTGCATAACCGCAAATGCAACTTGGCCTTAAATTTGAAATTCAGTTTCATCAGTGACGTACAAGTCAGCTTCCACTCTCTGAACACCCTACTCTGCACCATAAGGAAGCAAAGGGACTGTGGCAGGGAGGAACAGGTCTGCTGGCTGGCTAACACGGACCAATTTGGCTAGTTACCTGCCCAGGACTATCCCACAGTGCAGTTCCTCAAATAGATGAACTTTTGTATCATTGTCTTAGCTGTCGCCATAGATAGTCTCCCAATACATAAAGTTACAGATAGAGCATTTGTATTATGTTTTTAAGCACGGGCACTCAGGATACTTCTATATTTCCAAAATCATTATGCATTAATGCACAAGTTTCTGGCAAAACGTTGTGCTATTTTCCCTGCTAATTTTGATGTGATATATTTGTACATATCTGTATGTGACAGGCAGTATCACAGAAAGACTAATAAGCTCAGAAGCATGTGTCATTGTATTCAAAACAGTCACTCTGAAGCAACTCCTAAGTTGTGCAATTACTAGTTTTCTTAAGTTTATTCAAAATACAATAGTTTGTTAAACTCCACTGTACCTCCATGCATGACCTGCCAAAGCACTGTGTTATTTTGGAGGTTAAAAGTCTTTGGAGTGCAAGATACTAACAGCATGAGATACAGAGCCAAAGGTTTATCTTCAAGAGGACCTATGTCAGGAGTGAACTTCGCGAAGACCTGAACAACCAAACAGCCCTGTCACCTTTTGGAGGTACCAGGAAGTTTGATGAAGTTTTCTCCAACATGAGCACTCAAAGTTCATTTCAGAAAACTTGTGTAAATATGCACACACCCCCTTTGTACTCATACATATCCCAGAGACAGTAAATAGTTTAAATTTAACACAGGTAATCTCATCTGAAATATTTGAGAATACGCAAATCACTAGCATTAGTGGGAGGTATTAATAGTTTTTTCTATTTACTAACCTGTTGACTTTTTTTTAAAAAAAATACCACAATAAGCTTCACTAAAAGCAATTCTAGTATATTCATATTGAAATCCACCACAACTTCAAAACCCACAATGTACTCCAAAGTCCTAAAACGCAAGTTACAATGGTCACCGCTGCATTAGCTCTAATATTTAATTACTATGCCATCCATTTCCTTACTAAGATGTTTGTTTGCTACATGTAATCCCTTCAATTCCGTAGCAGCACAGACACTTCAAGAAAAAAAAAAAAGTACTGAATACTACCTATTCTAGCTGGCACAGAACAAAATTATTATTTACATTTCAACAGTACACTTTCTACCTGGTACTATGCCAAGAGTTCAACCTGACATTCAGTTTCCAAGTTCATTTTGCAGCATAGAAATCCCTTGCATATCTTCTTCCCCTTCTCTCTGCACACAGCAAATTCAGCTGATTTGATCTATAAATATGAAGAACTATAACATTCACAATCTTAATGTAAACTTTCTAGAATATAACTGTGCTATGTAGTGTAAATACTCAGTCTGGGATCTGCAATTTTCTAGTGATTACAGAACATGTGAAGATGGTCCATAAAAGAACTCAGAAGAAAAAAATGGTTTGGTTTGTTTGAGGGAAGAAAGGAAATAAGTTAAATATACATTGACTACCATTCAGCTAGGCATATGTGACAGTGCCCGCCCACCAAACAGAAAAGAGCTCTTCACTGCTATCACTGCCTTACTAAAACGTGGAATAACAGTGAAATTATGACTTTGTAAAGCAATTGTTTACTTACGTACTATATGCTATTTATATTTCCTGTCCCTCCTTATCATCAAGCAATAGTGAAATGAAAAAGTCAGATGTGAAGCCATCTTTAATATTCATAGATACACACATATACACACACACGTGTATATAGACACACACATAAACGTACGTGTAAAGAACCAGCTTTCTACACCAATGCAACACAACAGGTAAGTAGGTCTGCTGCTTCCTCACTTGTTAAGTAACATTATGATCCCCCAAGCAAGGGAATCTAAAGCAACAAACTAGGAAATAATGGAACTACAGTTTTAAATTAGTAAAAGAAGCAACATCAGCTTCCTCCGAGACAAAAACTCTTCCCCTCCACATGGGCAACACTACTGAACTGTCAACTTTTTAACTACTTCACAGGCAAAGTGGGAATAACAACAAAAGTAGGATATGTATGGATGTTCAGTGCCAAAGAATAAGAGGCAGCTCAGTAAAGTGAAATTGTATTGCACAACAGAACTCACACAGAGATGAGCATAGAAATGTGATTACCCATGCAGAAAAGAGAAGCACCTGCTTTTGGTTAAAATAAATAATGCAGATTTTGTTAACGCTGACATTTGGCATAGGTTTATAAGTTTTCATGTGCATGACTAAAGAGAAATGTGCATATTTGGGGGTCAAGCAGTTTTACTGGCTGTTGGCGTACCTAATTTGATTTCTAATTTTTTTTTTTTTTTAACTAGAACATAACTTGCCAGTGGCAAGTTACAGTCAAATACTAGAATCAATTTCAAAGAATGTTATGGAAGCAAAAATAAAAAAAGAGTAATGAGGGAGAAACACAGAGAGAAGTGGGTTAAAATTACTGTTACTTGTACCCTATTTGATAACAATAAAATATTCCCAATAATATGCGAGTTTCCACAACTCAGAAATGGTGAAACGCTTCAGCCAGGACATACTCCCAGCACGGTTTGCAGCTTCTGCACCAACAAATCTCTACTCCTAATACATTCCAGTTCCAAGGAAAGTCTCACAGATTGGTATGTGGCTCTTGTTTTCAGGAATGGTAGCCCATGTACAACAAGCTCATAAGACTTCCATTTTCAGCACATGAAAATAATTATTTTTCCATCAACGATGATAGTATTGGGAAACATTATATGAACATTTGTTGATTTAATGCTACATCTTGAGATTCTGAATTCTCACCGTGTTATTTCTCAACCAACTCAGTTTTGAAAATGGACCTGGTCTGCTTCTTCACTCTGTATGTTCAGTTGAAATTGCGAAGTGCATTGACATGGCATTACAATAGACAAGCACCAGATCTTGAATATTCTCTATTTCCAGGAAATTACTCTTGGGGGGGGGGGGGGGGGGGGAAGCATTGGCTATCATTTGGAAAGGTCAGTCCAGCAGGTCAGCTGATAACCACTCAATATATCATCTAGTGGGACGAGACTGATCAGTCAAGGACACATTTAGACAACACAGCTAAGCAGAGCTGAGCCTTTCCTACACGTGGAGTCTTCTCTGTATGCCATCTTTGGCCCTCACCTGATCACCCAGCAAACTAATTCAACACACTAACGCAGAACAAACAAAGAAATCAAGCAACCTCATTGCCTTTTGGGGGCTGGTTCTGTTTTTTGTGAGATTAGTGAATTGTCCAATTTGCCTCACTTTAAGATGAACGCCAGTACATGGGAAGAAGTAGGCTAAAGCTGGAAGCAAGACGGAAGGCACTGAGTGAGCTCCATCAGCCAAGTAAACCGAAGGAAAGATGACAATAATCAAGGCAAAATACTCACAAGCCTGAGAGGAGCTGCTGAGATATTATTTTGTTACTTTTTGTCAAAATCCTATTTTACAGAACTTGGGAACACTGACAGAGGAAGGGACCTAGCACGGAAGGGTGAAGAGGTTACAAAAAGCAGAGGAATCAACTTCTGCAGCCAAATATCAAAGCACAATTATAGCTAAACTGGAGCTCTGAATAGAAAGAAGGAAGCTAATTAGGAAGTTACTGCCCAAATTTTCAGTGTGTTTTTTTTTTTCTTCAGAGTAGATTACTAGAACACAGTTATTTCATGGGTTTGTTCCAAAATAGATGTGTATATGGGGCTTGCTGTTATCTGGATCAACTTGTATTTCAGCAGAAATCAATTTTTTTTTTAAAAAAAAAAAAACACTTAGAAATTAAAAAAAAAAAACAGGGTAAGAAAAAATAAGGCAATAAACAAAAATGAAGAACGGAAAGTAAAAAAAAAAAAAATGATTCATTTAAAAGGTATCTTCCCAAAAGCCAAACGCTTTAAAAAAAAAAAGCACAAATCAGAAACACGTTGCATAAAGCACTGATTTCTGCTGAAATACAAGTTGATCCAGATAACAGCAAGCCCCATATACACATCTATTTTGGAACAAACCCATGAAATAACTGTGTTCTAGTAATCTACTCTGAAGAAAAAAAAAAAAAAAAGAAGACTTTTCAAAGCATAAGAGAACATGATAATGTATTCAACTACTAAGACTGAAATATTACAACAGATTCAAGAAATTCAGTGCTATGCAGGATTCCCCAAAAGATTCATACATGTGGAAAACTACTCCAACACGTCCAAAATTAGGATTATATCTTTCCAAAATGCAGCATCCTGACAGCATTCCACCAAAAGAAATGAGAGATTTCTCAGCTAGTCAGGTGTTCAAAGGCAAACAAATTCTTCACGTAAGTGTGCTACCCTCATCTGACTAAACAATGTATTTAGAGTTAACTGTAAAGCTATGAAAGCTTAAAGGACCACTGCCTACTACCCCAAACACATACCTCTCTCCTCCACATCCACCAGGTGGCTTTAATCTCTTCTCACCTAACCTATTTGCCCACTTGGCTGCCCCAGCCTTCCTCCATGTACTACTCCTACCTGCGTTATCCTTTCCTCTTGCTACTTGAGAAAGACAGATCTCCAACTGATGTTCTGCATAAGACCAAATAACTTAAAAAGGCATGCTCCAAGTGCGTTCCTTGCACTAAACTAACAGTCTCTGCAGCTGCAGGGTTGTTTAACAGCCTATACAAAAATCATATATTAAATGAAGTATAGAGCTAACGCTGCACAAGCATTGGAAAAAAAAAAGCTCAGCCTCCAAACCTGGGACCTTGATTTGGGAGTTAAAATGAAGTTCATGTGCACTTATACGTATAAAGAATTAAAACATTAATGTATATAACCCGTGCTTATACATAAGTAAATATATGTCTGTCCTTCTTGAACTTATAGGACAATTAAACGGTTTTTTTGGAGGGCAATGAGTTGTTTAACACTTAAAGTGTTATTTCCTCTTTGGCAAGGCCATGTTCCCAAACACACAACAGACATTTTAAAAGGGCAATGAGCCAGTCTAAGCCAATATAGTGAAACAATAATAAAAAAACAAATAATCTTTAATTCTAAATATTTAAATTTTGGAAATGCAAAAAAGCAATTTAGAATAGATCACAAGAAGCCTAGTCCACACACCTAAGACAAACTGACTGTATGAATACACTAAAAGATATAAAGTACCACAAATCATGACAAGGAGGCTAGGGAACCTGACGGCTTGAACCTCAACAAAACCTCAACAGTTGACAGGCATTATTACTTCTGGAAGAAAGTTGTTTTTAAACAGCAGTCCTCCACCAGTATAGCAGCTATAAGATAATATGTCCATGTCAAATTAGCTTTACAGCTACCAGCTGATGGATAAAAAAAAAAAAATCTATCCTTCTGGAAGCTTAGATTCTGCTTTCTTACCATGTAAACTTTTTCCCGAACCCTTGAATAAGAATAACATACAAATTTAGTGCAGTCTCAGAAAACACTAGAGGGATGTGCTTTCACAAAGGAGGGGAAAATAAAAAAAAAGTGGTGCTTGCACCATGTCCATAATTAGATGTTTTGTGAGATGACTACTGTCACAGACACACTAACTATGAAAAGCAGAGAAGTAGGCATTAAATGTGGGTTAGACATGGACTTTCTGAACCTGGACAGCCCGAATAACTTCTGAAAAAACATCAACTTGTCTAGTGGGATTCATGGTGCTCCTAATCCGAGACCACACCACGGCTGGTGATCACAGAGTATTGATTCTATTAACAGCTCACACAAGACAACCGTTCTCATTAATTTCAGTTAGCAGCTGGAGCACATTCCCATGCTCCTAGAGTACATTTTCCCTTTAGTTTCATCCAAAAGCGATCCAGCTCATTAGTTCCGAGACCACCCCATGATGGAGGTCAAAGCACAGTAAGTCCGGACAACCAGGAGATTTCTTCAAAAGCACAAACGTGATCTGAACTACATCACCAAGAGGTACACAGAGAAGGTCTTGTTCAGAAGACAACAGGCAAGCTGAGGAAAGGAAACATTTACTTACCAGGTACTATTGCTCCAGCTGCTACAGGCACTGAAGGGAAAACTGTAACTACATACACAGCTCCTGGCAGCTTCCTTACCTTGCAACACCTACACCAACACCGAGCCATACCCTTGCCTTGTGTTCTCTTTATTACACTTATAGTTCACAAAGTGCATCCATTTGAACACAAAAAAACCTATTGAAAATCATTGGTGTTATACAATCTCAATACATTTTTTAATAATGACAAGGCTGATTTTGACAGCACTCCTCTTGAAATAAACTGCATTCAAAATCTGAGCTCCTTAGTAAGAATACAGCCCCAAATACATTTCTGACTGCTTTTCTGTTCCTGAATCTGCTACCACAGTAAACATGCCTGACACAGCGTTCTTGGCTTCTCTTTTTAAACATGTATACGTTGACATTTGCAGGACTAAATATTTCATGGAATGAAACTATCAAGTTTTAAATCCTTCTAATAAGCATTTAATTTTCAGCCAGTTGAACAGTGTTTAGAAGACAGGCTGGCAGAAAGAAGGGAAAACATACCTTGTTTACATCTTTCATGCACATGTGTACTGTCACAATAAAAAACTGGTAAAATGTTATAACAACCAGAGAGTTCTGTTGCAGTGGGCACTCATACATTCCTTGTCTTGCTCTGTCATCCACTGTTCGGCTGCTCAGAAAAGCATCCTCCTAGTCAGATCCTTCTCACAACAGTCACATGTATTCTCAAGATACTGAGATAATTTATCATGCCCTGTCCCTATGAGTGTTCTCAGGAGCTAGGTACAGCGCTGCTGATGCAGATGTCACCCTGTATTGCACGGCACAGACAGCAAGAGTGCTTACTACCCGACGTCCTGTTCTTTAGAAGAAACACCTA
This sequence comes from Nipponia nippon, assembly GCF_047370975.1. Classification (NCBI taxonomy): domain Eukaryota; kingdom Metazoa; phylum Chordata; class Aves; order Pelecaniformes; family Threskiornithidae; genus Nipponia; species Nipponia nippon. The sequence continues at coordinate 24,299,782 of NW_028262290.1, forward strand.
GAAGCGAAGCTCACTCACCCAGACTAAGCACTAGGATTAGGTCAGGATCGCCCCTCTATCTTTGCCTGTAGGCACCACACCAACACTGGAAGCTCTCCTTAGGGCCAGGCACGAGCACGGAAGAAATCAAGTCAGACCACTCACACCTTTCATAGTAATCAGTTTCAGACATTTGAAATCACCATTACTTAGTCCTAAAAGGGCTTCAAAAAGAAATATGCTGGCAAATTCACATGAAAACTGTCCAAAATGACTAGCATGGTAACAGGCACTTAGGTAAGCAAGCCAGCTATTCAGGCTGAGGCAACAGCATGGCAGTGGAAGGACTTCTACAGCTACAGTATTAAGAAACGTTCCCGCAGGCATCTTTGAACAAATCCACAGCAAAGGCAATTTCTTCTTTTGCAAGCAGAATTACTGCAATCAAAAGTGTCAGATACCTTGCTTTTAAAGACTTTTCATATGAAAGTGCCTAGTAGAAAAAAGTAGGTAAATTACATGGTCACTCTTGCTTGCCCAACTAGAACGTATGAGCATTAATCCAGCTTTAAGCAAAGCAGTTCAGTGTCTCCTCTTCAGTCACTCATTTGAAACACTGGAAATACAAAGATGACAAGCGTCTGAAACCAAATGCTGCAAGGCCTTTTCTAGCAGCTGTTGCAGCCTGCCTTTACGCTACTGCTTCCTCTGTTGAAAGCGTAAGCTTGTAAATGTTTTTGCAAGAGATTTGTGGGACATAGTATTTCTCCCTTAGAAAGACAGTATCCTTGAAAAAGAATCTCCTACCTAAAATATTTCTTTTCACATCAAACAATTCATAGAAAACATAAGAACTCTTCAGAAAGAGTTCTTGACAGAAAATGGCATAAAACTCAACCAAAAGCCCTGCCAAACCTTCCTGAACCTTTGGAGAAGATTAAACTCTACTTAAAGTCCTATGTACACATAGGAATTCGTTTTAATTAAAAGTAATATGGAAAACTGTTCTGTTACTTATATATACTTACTTGTATGCACACACACACACACAAAAACAAATAAAATCCCCTTTATTATATCAAGCTATTAAAACACAAATAAAAGCAGCATGAACTGGCTGCTTAATGACAAATTTCGTATTCATCATTAACCTGAGGTTATGATTCAACACTAGCTGACAACATAATTTGCTTCCTTTAGGACAGCTCTCCATAGAATATTCACCTTAAACTTTGCATACAAGTGTTAAAACTCAGTATCAGATTTACTGAACTAAGGACACCACTATGAAAATGAGTAAGTACAAAATGAAAGTATGTCAAAAATAAAGACCCTGAGCTCCTACACGAGCAAATGAAAAGCAGAAAGGTGGGCCACTAAAGACTGTTTGTTAATCCTCTGACTTCAAGTCTTACCGTATTTTTGCTGTCACTGAACAGCATACGTATACACTCAAACAGAAAAAGCCACACCACTTGTCCATACAGCCACATCCAATTGAACTACTACAACCCAGGTGAGAAGGAGAAAAACAGCAAAGCACTGCTTCAGACCTGGAGCTAGCTTTACCGCCTAAGCTAGCTTTACCACCTAAGCAAACACTTTATATAACTATACCCTCAAACACAAGCCTTCTGTCTTCACTTTCAAAGTCCTTCATAACCTTTCTGCACACCCTATCTACCATCTCAATCATTTCCCAGTCAAGATCAATTTCTGCTTTCAGCATTCTTTGATGACAGCATCTACTGATTGTCAGATAAGAGCATGTGTCTGCTATTCTGACAGTCATGCTTGTGGGCTGTTCTCCACTGCTTCCACAAAGTTATTATATTCCTTCAAAAACTTCTTTGTCATGCCTCATAAAAGGAACAGTGCTTAATTGTCTGTATGCTGATCCAAAAAACTACTTGGTTTCCCTGTGCCCCTGTAAGTGCTTGTATCTAACAGTCTTCCCTGATTCCATAATTAGTTATCCTTGGAGTAGAGAGACTTTTCATGTTCATATACATCAGCATATTCCTGATGCACCATGTCCTGATTAAAGGCAAGGACTCAGAAGTGAATCAGTAATAGAGATAATACATTTCTCCTTGAATCTCCTCATTTGCGTCAGTTCCAAGAATAAAAACGACAGAATTCAAGGTTGAACATAAAGAACATTAGTCTTGTGGTTAGTTATGTCAGGAAGGTGAAGGAAACAGACATAGGCTTGTCCTTCCCAATTTCCACAGACTGAATTTAAAGCCTCCGGTTTGGGCACAGAAGCATTGTGGCACAGAGGGGGGAAGAGAAATGAGCAAAGAATTTCAAATAGCCTTAAAAAAAAAAAAAGTGTGGGTAGAAAAGAAAAAAGTTAAGAAGGGTCCAACAGGACAAAAAGGAGAAAAACTCTAGGAGGAGAAACAGCATCAACAGAGGTTTAGCAAGGGGATTTCAATTCTAGATAGAAGTCCTGAGATTTAATATATAGAGATAAGTAATGAGAAGAATGTAATACTGGAACTTTAGCCACGCTCTCAAACAATACATAACATTCATGAAGAACAGTCTCATGGGAGTCAATTACCATAACTTAACAATACAAGCCTAGCGAACTTCAGAACCACATTTAAGTGTGTAAAAACACATTTCAAATCATACTTACCAACATATTTCATTAATTTGATAACATTATAAATGGTCGTGCTTAAAACTCAGTGCTGCAGTTCAGGAGTAAAGGAGTAAAGAAACAGGCACAGTTGCATTAAGCTGACAGGAAACAAACAGCAATGCAAAAAGCCTCACACCAAATTTCTACTTCAGTTACTAGCATTAATCAAAATCATAACCAAAAGAGCACATATAAAGCATGTTCAATAGAACACCACT